>NW_006443566.1:2945009-3007026 GCF_000325575.1 Pteropus alecto
TAAAACTCTCAAACAAATCTGCTACCTAGAGTACAGTGTATATAGTTCTCTTTGTCATTATCTTTACAGTACACATATCCTTAAAGTATATGTTATCCTTACAATATATCTATATCATCTTATACAGTATATATCCTTATGACATATACATTATAGAGTACAGTGTATACAGTTCTCTTTGTCATCATCCTTACAAAAACTTAGGTTATTTTTCTTCACCATCCCCCTCAATATATTGTGTAATTTACTTATAATAGTTAGGTTTATTTTTTGCTGTTTGTATTTCATTTTTCATTCTCCCTGTCCGACGAGTGATTTAAATTATTAATTTTTTGTGTATGGGAAACCTTGCCATGGTTATATGGGTAAGCAATACCAAAAGAAGATATACTCGGGGAAGTGTCACCTCTCCCCATCACTACCACCTTGTCTTCATTTACTCTCTAGTTAATAAATGTCTTCTCACTGAGGTGTGGGTTATTCTGAAAGTACTTTATGTATATACTAGAATTGAACACATAAGTAAATGTATTGAAGATAATTAGGCCCATATGTCGTACTGTTTGAGAAAGAAGTTACAAGGGAAAGGGAGAAGGCTAGAATAAACCCTCTGGTGTTTGATTGGATTCAGAGCCATCAGTATAAACTCATGGTTCTTAATATATATAAAGATAAATACAAAAATACAGATGGAGTATATGCAGCTGTTAGTGTGCATATACACATATTTCCTAGCTCTGTCTGCTGAGAAGACATGGAAGCAGTGATACCTAGTAGCAATGAGCATACCTAGTGCTCAGATGTGAGATTCAAATACCATTCTCCAATTGAATATCAAAGATCCTTTTATAAATGGCTGTTTCTAGAACTGAGGTAGGGAAAATATTAGATAAGTTTGCAACAATAAGTAAGAAAGTGCTAAAAAAAAAAAAAAAAAGGAAAGAAAGGCACAAGAGCCAACTTGACAGAACTCCCAATGGCCAAACCTGGAATAGTTTTAGCAAAATAATGGTAGTATTGGATTATAACCTATAGAATAAAATAAACATTTATGCATCCATATTGATATAAATAAATAAATATATGAGAAAAAAGAAAAGTTCTTTGTAGTAAAAGTCCATTCTTAAATTAAGAAGTAATTAAGGAAGTGGAAAATCACCATTAGACAAACACCTGGGTAATAATTGTTACAGGCAAGAACCATCAGTGGATGCTAAAATTGGTGTGTGAAAGTACAATGAGAGGAAAAAAAAGGATATTTACATGATTTCAAAGTATTTCTCTACCAGTTCATTATTAATTATAGAGGTACATAATAACTAGTATAAAAAACCTGACAAGATCCCACTTTAACCAGGTAATCAAGGTAAATGTCACCAGTAATAATACATAGTGACATATACCACTGGTGAGATATGTTAACAAAGGCACATCACTTCAGTGATATTCTTGCTCAAAATGCATTTTCTCAATCTAATCATTAGACACAATCAGAGAAATCGAATTGAGGGCATCCTACAAAATAAATGATCAGTACTCTACAGAAGTGTCAATGTCAAAGTCATAATAAAACAGACTAAAGTAACTTGTCAGAGACTGATTGGATTGTCAAATTTGGGGGGAGACTGTAGAGACAAGACAACTAAATGCTCTGTGGGATCTGGGGAAAAAAAACAGTAAGAAAACTGGCAAAAGTCAAATACATTAGTTAATTACTATTAATGTATTAATGATAATATAATAGTTTCCATAATAATATTGTGATTATATCAGATGTTCTCCTTAAGGAAAGCTGGTTTAAGGGTATACAGGAATTCTGTAATATGTTTACAGCTTTTTCGTAAGTCTAAAATTATTTTAAATTAAAAAGTTTTTAAAATCATAAAATGAAGCAAAAGGCCCTTTTGTTGGGTTTCCTTAGTATATCTGAAAAAAGTTGGTTTTCAAAAATATTGTTCTTAAAACAGTAATAGAACAAAAGAAAAAATGTTGAAACATAATAATTCAGCTTACAAAGTACATATGCTATCAGGTCGCTGATTAGGTCTCTGGCCTGTGTCCCATTCTTGTCACACAGAATGTCGGATACCTGCTCCCCAGGGGACTCAGGCAAGGTCTTCATGGTCCTGTTGGTCTCACTCCACACTCGAGGGTGACAGCTTATTTCCCTACTACTGTTACAGAGCTAGTCTCAGTAACTTGAACTTCGGGGGCAAGGATAAATCTGCTAATTCTGCCTTTTATTAGAACTATTCTGGTCAGGTCTAGTTGGGGTTGTGAGAGACATGGCTTACTTTTTTGAGGAACCTCCGTACTGTTTTCCGTAGTGGCTGTACCAATTTACATTCCCACCAGCAGTGTGTGAAGGTTTCTTTTCCCTCACAACCCCTTCAACACTTATTGTTCCTTGTCTCCCTGATAATAGTCTTTCTTACAGGTATGAGGTGATATTTCATTGTGGTTTTGATTTGCATTTCCCTAATAGCTAGTGAAGTTGAGCATCTTTTCACATATCTTTTGGCTGTTTGTGTGTCTTTTTGGGAGAAGTGTCTATTCAGGTCCTCTGCCCATTTGTTAATTGGATTGTTTTTGTTGTTGTTGTTGTTGAGTTGTATGAGCACTTTCTATATTTCGGATATTAATCCCTTATCTAAGGTGTTGTTTGCAAATATCTTCTTCTCCCATTGGGTTTGTTACCTCTTTGTTTTGTTAATGGTTTCTTTTGCTGTGCAGAAGCTTTTTGTTTGGTGTAGTCCCATTCATTTATTTTGCTTTAACTTCCCTTGCCTTTGAGATCAAATTCATAAAATCTTCTCTAAAACTAAGGTCCATGAGTTTAGTACCTATGTTTTCTTCTATGCAACTTATTGTTTCTGGTCTTATATTTAGGTCTTTGATCCATTTTGAGTTAATTTCGGTTATGGTGACAGATAGCAGTCTAGTTTCATTCTTTTGCATGTGGCTTTCCAATTTTCCCAGCACCATTTATTAAAGAGGCTTTCTCTATTGTATAATGTGATTTAAAAAGGGAAAAAGGACATGAACAGACATTTTTCCAAAAAAGATATACAAATGGTGAACAAGTATATGAAAAGGTATTTGATATCACTTATCTTCAGGAAAATGCAAATCAAAATCACATTGAAATATCACCTCACACCTGTTAGAATAACTATTATAAAAAAGAGATTTCAGGCATTGGTGAAGATATGGAGAAAAGGGAACCCTTGGTGCACTGATAGGACTGTAAATTGGTACAGCCACTATGAAAAATCCATACGGACTCTTCCTCAAAACAATTAGAAATAGAACTATCACTTTGTAAGGTATATGTGTCTAATCACTATGTTGCACACTCGAAACTAATATATTATATATCAACTGTAATTGAAAAATAAATTTAAAAAATAGAACTATCATATGATCCAGCAATCCTGCTTCTGGGTATATATCCCAAGGAAAAGAAATTATTACCTCAAAAAATTATCTGCACTACCATGTTCATTGAAGCATTATTTATAAACCAAAGTGTCTGTGGATAGATGAATGGATAAAGAAAATGTGTGTGTGTGTGATGGAATATTATTTGGCTACAGAAAAGAAGTAAATCCTGCAATTTGCAACAACATGAATGAACCCTGAGGACATTATGCAAAGTGAAGTAAGTCAGATAGAGAAAAATAAATAACGTATGATCTCCCTTTTATGCAGAATCTAAAAAAAAACTTATAGAACAGAAAATAGATTGGTGGTTGCCATTGAATGGTGGCCAAAACATTGAAACAACCAAAGCTTCCTTTGATAGATGATTGGATAAAGAAGATTTGACACATATATACAATGGATTACTCAGCCATAAGAAAAGATGAAATACTGCCATTTGCAACAACATGGATGGATCTTGAGATTATCATGCTAAGCGAAATAAGTTGGAAAAAGTTGAGAACTGTATGATTTCATTCATACGTGGGATATAAAACTGAAAGCGAGAAATGAACAAGACAAAAACTCAGATACAGACAACAGTTTAGTGGTTGCCAGAGGGAAAGGAAGGATGGAGGAAGGTAGAAAAGGATAAAGGGAGTCAAACATATGGGATCAAATATATGGTGACAGAAGATTTGACTGGATGGTGAACACACAATGCAATACATAAATAATGTATTATCAAATTGTATACTTGAAACCTATATAATTAACCAATGTAACCTAAGTAAATTTAATTTTTAAAAAAATCTCATTTTTTTATTATTTTTGCTATCAAATTATATGAGTTCCTTTTATATTTTGAATATTAACCCCTTTTCAGATAAATGACTTGTAAACATTTTCTTCCATTCCATTCATTTTATTCATTATTTCTTTTCTTTTACTGCGCAGAAGCTTTTTTAATTTGATGTAGTCCCGCCTGTTTATTTTTCATTTTGTTGTCTGTGCTTTTGATGTCATCCAAATAAAACATTGCCAAGATCAATTTCAAGGAGCTTTTATCCTATATTTTCTTATAGGATTTTTATAGTTTCATGTTTCATTGAAATCTTTAATCCATATCAAGTTAATTTTTGTGAGTTGTATAAGATAGTTCAATTTCATTCTTTTGAATGTGAATATCCAGTTTTCCTAACACCATTTATTGAAGAGAATGTCTTTTTCATTGAGTATTCTTGGCCCCCTTGTCAAATATTAGTCAGCCGATATATGCAGGGGTTTATTTCTGGGCTCTTGATTCTTTTCCATTAGTCTATATGTCCGTTTTTCTATCCGTACCATTACTGTTTTGTGTACTATAGCTTTGTAGTATAGTTTGAAATCAAGAACATAATACCTACAGCTTTGTTCTTTTTTCTCAAGATTGCTTTGGCTACTCAGGGTCTTTTGTGATGTCATACAAATTTTAGAATTTTTTTCTATTTCTGTAAAAAAAAAAAAATGCCATTCAAATTTTGGTAGGGATTATATTGAATCTATAGATGGCTCTGGGTAGTATTGACATTTTAAAAATATTAATTCTTCCAAAATTCATGAACACAGGATATTTTTCCATTTACTTGTATCTTTAGTTTCTTTCATCAGTGTCTTACAGTTTTTAGTGTGCAAATCTTTCACTGTCTTGTTTAATTGATTCCTAAGTATTTTATTGTTTTTGATGCATTTATATCACAGTATTGTTGGCCTCATAAAATGAGGAAGTATTGCCTCTTCAATTTTTAAAAAAGTTTGAAGAGAACAGGTATTAAATCTTCTTTGAGTGTTTGGTAGAATTCTTTGAGTGAAGCCATCTGGTCCTGGGCTTTTTACTTTTGGGGAGGTTTTTGATGATTATTTCAATTTCCTTACTGTTGATTGTTCTATTTAGATTTTTCAGTTCTTCGTGATTCAATCTAGGAAGGTTGTATATTTCTAAAAACTTGTCCAATTTCTCTTGGTTATTGAATTTGGTGGTATATCATCTATCATAGTAGTATTATATATTGTGTTTTGGTGGTATCTGTCGTATCTTCTCTTTCATTCCTGATTTTGTTTATTTATGTCTTTTCTCTTTTTTCCTTATTGAGTCTAGCCAGGCACTTTCAATTTTATTGATCTTTTCAAAGGATCAGCTCTTTGTTGCATTAATTTTGTTCTATTTTTTTTTCTCAATTCCATTTAATTCTGCTCTAATTTTTATTATTTCTTTCCTTTTGCTAACTTTGGGCTTTATTTGTTTCTTTTTTTTTTTCAAGATGTAATGTTAGGTTGTTTACTGGGGATTTTTCTTGTTTCTTGAAGTAGGCCTGTAATGATGTGAACTTCCCTCTTAATGCCGCTTTTGCTATATCTCAAAAGTATTGGTATGTTATATTTTTATCCTCATTTGTTTCGGTGTATCTCTTGATCTCTCCTTTGATTTCTTTTTTGACCCATTTCTTTAGTAGCACGTTGTTTAATCTCCACATATTTGTGGAGATTTTCCCTGCTTTCTTTTTGCAGTTTATGTGTAGTTTCAAAATGTGGTGGTCAGAGAATATGCTTGGTATGATTTCAATCTTAAGTTTTTTGAGGCCAGTTTTTGTGTCTCAAACATATGGTCTGTTTTTGAGAATGTTCCATGTGCACTAGGGAAGAACGTATAACCTGGTGTTTTCTAATGAAAGGCTCTGTAAATGTCGATTATGTCCAATTAGTCTAATATATCATTTAAGGTTGATATTTTCTTATTGATTTTCTGTTTGGATAACCTATCCATAGCTGTCAGTGACTCTTATAAATGAGATTGGTTCCATTATTTCTCTTTTATATAGTTCATTGTTAGTATGTAAAAATGCAACTGATTTTTATATATTGATTTTTTTTATCTTGCATAGGACCTTTGATTTCTTATATATCAGTATTTTGTATTTTTAAAATACAGATCATGAACATGTTTATTGAGATTTACAACTATGCATTCATTTTCAGAAGGAGAAGCTATAGTGAATGTTTTGTTTTTAATATATTTGCCATTTGTCCATTGCTGTTATGTAGCAAGCAATATGATTAATTTTTGTGTGTTTACCTTATATCCGGGGGATTTGCTATTTCTAGAAATTTTTTGTGGATTTCTTTGAGATTTCTAGGTAAACAGTCTTCTCAAATAGGGACAGTTTTATCTGTTCCCTTCTAATCTGTGTAATTTGATTTTTTTAATTGATTTATTATAAGATGTCAGGAGTAGTGAGAGTGAACATTTTCCTTTTTCCCAGTCTTAGAAGAAATGTATTTCACCTTTAAGTATTATGTTAACTGTAAGGTTTTTTGGTAGGTGCACTTTATCAAACAGAGCACATTTCTATTCCTAGTTTGCTGAGAATTTTCATCCTGAACAGATGTTGAATTTTTTCAAACTTTAATATGTTTTCTGTACCAATTGATACGATCATGTAGTTTTTCTTCTTTAGCCTGTTAACAGAGGGATGCATTAGTGGATTTTCAAGTGTTGAACAAGCCTTGGATTCCCTGGAAAGCCCACTCATTTTCTTTTCAGATATTGCTGATTTTGACTTGGTGATATTTTGTTGAAGATTTTTGTGTCAGTGTTCATGACAGATATTAGTCTGTAGTTTTCTCCTTTTTTTTTGTACTGTGTTATAAGGTTTTGGTGTCAGGATAATACTGGCCTCATAAAATGAATTGGAAACTGTTCCTTTCTCTCTTATTTTCTTGAAAAGATCATTTAAATTTAGTGCTTTTTCTTTAAATGTCTGGTAAAATTTGCATGTAAAACCATCTAGGCCAGGAGTTTTGTTTCATTTTAGGGGAAAGATTTCAAACTATAAATTCAATTTTTAAAATAGTTATAGGAATATTCAGGTTAGCCATTTCATCTTGGATAAGTTTTAGTTGTTTCCGTTTCAAATTTATGTGTGTAGAGATGTTCACCTTACAGGAACACTTTAAGGAAAATAGCTAACAATTACATAGCACTTACTATGTACCTGGTACGTTACTAAGCACATACTATATTAATTAACTTAATTCTCACAGCAACCCTAGTACCGTTGTTATCCTCCAAATTTATATTTTGTAAACTAGTTATATTTTGTAAACTGCCTCACAAATTACTTAATGGATATATAAAATTTTTCATTTTAAGTGTAAGTAGTTATAAACTAATTTCTGGCATATTGAAAACATTGACATTTTTAACATAATTTATATATGAAATTTATAGCACTTTAAAAACTACTATCAGGTTTTTTTTTAAAATAAGAAAAGTTTTTCTTTAAGAGTCAGAAATGTATATTATAATGTTTACTACTTGAACTCATAGTCTTTATTATTCTTTTAATATCTGCTGGCTCTGTAGTAATACTCCCTTTTCATTCCTAGTATTAGTAATTTGTGGCTTCCTTTTTTGGTCAGTCTTACTGAACATTTATCAATTTTATTGATCTTTTCAAAGAATCAGCCTTTTGTTTCATTTTTTCTCTATTTTCAATTTTATTGATTTCTGCTTTTTATTGTTTTTCTTCTGTTTGCTCTTGGTTTGGTTTGCTTTTCTTTTTCATATCCCATATTTCAGTTCTCAAAGTCTGTGGTCAGATCCACACAAATTCTGATAATGTTGTTTTTCATTTTCATCTTTGACCCATGGATTTTTTTAGAAGTGTGATAATTTCCATAGTGAACATTTTCTAACCTTTCTATTACTAGGATCTAGTTTCAATTTATAGTGAGAGAACACACTTTGTATGATTTCATTCATTTTAAGTTGATTAAAGTTTGTTGTATGATCCTAGATATAGTCTGCCTTTATGAATGTGCTATATACATTTGCAAAGAATGTGTATTCTTTGATTGTTGGGTGGGATGTTCCATAAATGTCAGTAGGTTATAGTAGTTGTTAATGTTGCCTAGTTCTGTATGCTTGCTGATTTTGTTTGCTTGTTCTGTCAATTAATGTGAAAGAAGTATTGAAGTCTCCAATTACAATCATGGACTTGCTGCTACTTTCTATTCTGTCAGTCTCATATTTTGCAGTTCTGTCTAGCAACAGAACTTCAAAATATGAGACTGACAGAATACACGTTTAAGATTGTTTTGTCTTCTTGGTGAATTGACCTTATTATATAATATTTCTCTATAACTCTGGTGATTTTCTTAGCTCCAAAGTTTACTTTGATATTAAAATAGTCACCTGTCTTTCTTTTAATTATTTCCTTGGTATGTCTTTTTCCATCCTTTTACTTTTATCATATCATTAGATATGAAATAACTTTTTTGTAGAGAGCTATTTATTTAGATGGAGCTTGGTTTTTTAAATCTATTCTGATAATCTGACCTTTCATTGGCCTATTTAGACTATTTACAATTAATGTAACTTTTGATGTTTGTATTTAGGTTTACCATTATATAGTATTTATTTTGTTTCCTGTTTTTTCATTCTTTTGTATCTCATTAACTGCCCCATTTGGATCATTTGAATATCTTTTAGTTTTCTGTTTTCATTTATTTATTTCATTTTTGACTATGTTTACATAGATTTTTTAGTAATTGCTCTATAGATTAGAGTACACATAACTTTTCACAGTCTACTTAGAATTAATGTTTAACCACTCCAGGTGAAATATGGAAACCTTACCCCCATATGGGTCCCATTACCCTTCCCTCCTTCATGTTGTAGTTGTCATATGTACTACATCATTTATCTTGTTTTCTTTCATTCCTGACATTTTAAGTTTCCCTCTAATATAATTTCCCCTTCTTTTTGAAGATCTTCCTTTAGTAGTTCTTTTAGATCAGGTCTGCTAGCAGTGAACTCCATTAGTTTTCCTTCATCTGAGAATGTCTTTATTTACCTTTGTTTCTGAAGTATAGTATATTTGCATTGGGTATAGAATTTGGAGTTGACAGCTTTCTTGTTTTAGCACTTTAAAAATGTTCCACTTCCTTATGTAATCCTCGATTTAATGATAAATCTTTTAAATCATTATTCCCTTACAGTTATGGGAATAAGTGCCATTTTCTCTGGCACTTTTAAAGATTTTTTTTAAACTTTAATTTTAGGAGTTGGATTGACAGTTTGGGCCTGGATTTGGGGGGCTTTATCCTGTTTGAGATTCAATTAACTTCTTGAATCTGTTGGTTTATGTCTTTCTTGGACTCCAATCACATGAATGTTAGATATTTTATTATTGTCCCACACATCTCCGAGACTGTTTTTTTAATCATTTTACTTTCTTGTTGAAATTGGGTATTTTCCATTGATCTATCATCAAGTTCACTGATCTTTCCTCTTTCATCTCCATTTGCTATTGAGCCCATTCAGTGATTTAAAAAATTTTATTACTTTATTATTAGTTCTAAAGTTACCTTGTTCTAATTTATAGCTTCCATTTGCTAATGAAAATTTGCAGAAACTCTCTTTCCATTCTTTTCAAGCATGTTCACTCTTCTTGGAGCACTTTTTTAATAGCTGGCTTAACGTCTTTGTTTCATAATTTCAACATCTGTCCATTCTCAGCTGTACCATCTTTTGATCACCTCTTTCTATAGAAGTTGAGATTTTCCTGGTTCTTCAAATGCCTAGTAATTTTGGATTGTATCTGAACATTTCAAATATTATCTTTGAGACTCTTGGTCTCAAAAGAGTCTGTAAGTTCCAACCAACTTTTTGCGTGTAGTGGTCATATCCCATACTTTAGTTCTCAAAGTCTGATCAGATCCACACATGAGAAGTTTGGGCATGAATCCAGGAGTTCACAAATAACTTTATGGGGTTGCTTTCCTGTTTCCCTCCCTTTCCATGATTTCCCAACTACTTTCAGTTCCCTAGGATGCCCCTTTTCAGTCTTCTGTCCAAAAATCTGGGACTTTATTTGCCGTACTTTGCCACGTACTTTCTGTAACTATGACTGTAGGAGAAAAGCTGCAAGAAGATGGCAAGAAAGAACTCAGTGGAAGTTTGTACCACCCTTTTGGGGCCACTGCTCCTCCGATTGGATAAGAAGGTTTCCTTTCCTGGAATTTGGGGTACCTTTAGACCCTTGCTGTCACTGTAGTCTCTACCACTACCTTGGGATGACCTGGGGGCAGGAACATAAGAGAATAGAGGGGAAAATGACTATTTTTCCCTTCTTTGATCCCTTTCCTGTTCCTTGAGCCTAAACTAGAGTGTTTTTCCTAGAGCTCTGTCTGCCATTTTCTAGCATCCACTTCTTGCCTTTAGGCTGCTTTGGATCCAGGCCTTGGAATGGGTAGAATCACTTCCAGTTCCGTGGAACTTTGAATTCTTGTCTTGTCTTCTTACCCAGTCTGCCTGCTATGATTTGACTTTCAGAGACTTCAATAGCAACTCCGTGAATTCTACCCAGGTTTTTTTAGCTGTAGGACACAAAGGGTGGTTTGTACTTACCCATCTTAACCAAAGCTGGCCTTAGGTATGTTTTTTTACCTTTCTCTAAGTTAACAGGTATTCATGGAGGTTGTGAATTATATTTACTCTGACTGTGATGGAAAATTATACTAAAAATTACATGCATATTATGTAGAGTCTAAAGCATACAGAAGGAAAAATGAAGCTCTCTGGAAACATTCTGAAAAAGTATACTGTGAAATAAACATTTCATCCCTAATTAAAGTTTGAACATTTTATGTTTGAATTCAGAAATCTATTGACATTTGCTTTTTGGATAGTATTTCTGTAGCATGGACAGTAGGGTGGGAAGAGCAGAAAGCAGTATCAAAATGAAAGAAGTGTGAACTGAACTTTAAATAACCAGATTAGTAGAAGTTATTCAGATGGAAAGGGTAATGGTATTCTAGGCAGAGGGAAGAACTTGAAGAAAGGTGGGTATTAATGTGTATTGCGTATTAAAGGCGGTATAATGCTACGTATGGATGTACATTAGAGGAAGAGATGAAAACAGGAGAAGAAAATCTGATTCTGTTAGCCACTCATTGTGCCTTATTAGAGACTGATATAAAATATTCCCACAAACACATGGTTAGAAATAGTTAGAAAACACATAGATACGAATTTCAAAACTATAAGTTTTAGAATTCAGAACATGTGCTGTGCTAATTCATCAGTCCCGTACTTTGAACTGTTCTATCCTGCCAATGATAGTACGTCTTCTGGATTTTTAATTAAAATGAATTACATTTGCCATTCTTGTTTTTACTTACTAGGAATTTCATCTTATGGCAAATTGAACAAGTGCTACCTCTTTTGATCTAAATTTGTGACATTTGCTTTTGACTTTTTAAAATTAAACTTTCAACTTGGAGATAAATATAGATTCACAAATAATTCATAAAGAGTTTTGGATTCACAAATAATACAGAGATCCTATGTATCTTTTACCCAGTTTCCCTCAGTGGTAAAAACTTGCAAAAATAGTACAGCCAGAATATTAACATTGATATAGGCAAATACAGAAAAATTCTACCACCATAGGGCTCCCTAGTTGCCTTTTATATATCCACTCTCTCTTTCCCTTTCCAAAAAATCTTTCCCTTCCCTCTGCCCCATTCCTAACCCTTAGCAACCACTAATCTGTTCTCCATTTTTATAATTTTGTCATTTCAAGGATGTTAGATAAATGGAATCATACAGTATGTATGACTTTTGAATTGGCTTTTTTCACTTTCCACCATTTTTTGGAGATTTATCTAAATTGTTGCATTTATGAATGGTTCGTTCCTTTTTATTGCTGGGTAGTATTTCATGGCTTATTTTTCAGCTATATTTTTCATTATTTGGCGGGGGGGAAGATCTTGTTACTCAGGAGTTTTCTCATTTACTTATTTGTTTTGGAATTGAGACTAAAAGCAAAACCTTAGGAACATTCTAGTTTTCCTTTCTAAATTGCATATAGATTAGTCATTCGTAATGTGTTGACATTAAGTCTTACAGGAGAGAAAATCTTACGTACAAGTAAACTCTACTACTTTTATTGTATTTCCTAAACTAGAAGATCAAAACATATGAGGGAGAATGCAGCTTGAAAAAGATTTAGAAGAGCCCCTGTTCAGTACACCCTCATGCCAATCTGGGGATGAAGCAGGAAAGAGCCTGTTCCTGGACAACACCCAGCAGTGCAAGAAGTGTGTTCACATTACAGGCCAGCATTAGGATCTTCCTGTTTTCATTAGTCAACATGGCTTTAGTTATTGAACCAAACTTCCAGCCCCAATAATGAGGGAAAGAATGGAGACTTCTAGTTTTTAAATTGTGTTTTTAAAGTCTGGGACCAGATTCTGAAGTATGTTAAATGCTCATCTAAGGAACCTAGATTTTTCCAATGGAAATGAAGTGAATAAGTAATTGTATTGCAGACAATGCCAAAATTAGCTACACTAATAACTAAGTAGAAAAATTAATAATGTCCAAAATACCATTTTAACCTTTTGAATATCAGTGTTATCTTCCAACAGGAAGTAATTCTGGCTGTTTTGATTTTCATTTAAGGAGAAATAGAGGGCATAGATATATAATAATAATATATTACTATCATTTTAGTTTAAGTAGATGCTTTAGAGAGAGAGAGAGAAAAGGATATTAGAGAATTTCAGACACTTAGTAAATACTAGTGCTTATCTTACAGTATTAGAAACACTTTACCAGGGATTTTTAAACTGCCATTTTGCTGATGGCAAATATAAAATGAGAATTCTTCAGCAGAAGTTGATCTTATCGTTATCTGTTTTATATAGTGTCTTTCTTTTTGCTGATCTAAAGAGGTTTGTGCATATTTTAACTATTTTTCGCATTGTGATCATCTTTAAGAACTAATATAAAAGTTAATGAGTATAAAAGTTAATGAGTAAAGACAATCTGCCGGATAAATCCACCTGATATTCTAAGGCACATGAAGAAATACATGCTTTAATGTGAACAAAGATTTTACTTGACTAGTGCTCTGTTTCTCAATTCAATTATCAAACTTAGGGGAAATCTAAGTCAAGACTTTTGACTGATATATATTCAGTGGGATTTGAGTGGGGTGCAGATAAGTACATGATGTTTTAGTATGACTTTGTAAGTATTCCAATCATAATTATAATATATACTCTGCTACTAGATTTTAAAAAAGAAGTTTTTAACTCCTTCACATCTTTCATATATGTACATGTGATAAATTATTATAATAAATAAAATGTGCCCGAATATATAAAACACACTTTCTGTTTGCCAAAATAATATACACAGTGACTTAGATCTTATTCTTTATACAATGCTGGAATCAGCCTACTTGATTTACTTAGAACTAATCAAATATATATATATAGGTGTCAGAGGAGGATAATAGACACCTAGAAATGTACCATCATTATTATTTACTCTGGGCACAGTGAAATTTGGTCACTTTTTTCTACTTGTCTGGTACTCTAGCTAGACAAGGAAGAGTATAGTGAAAGGAGGTTTTAGAGCCGTCCAGATCCGCATTGGAATTCCACTTCTCCCGCCTAATGCTGTGTGTCCTTGTGCAAGTTAGTTAACCTCCTCAAGCCTCAAGTTTCAGTATTGCTTTTTTTAAACTTGTAAAATAGTTATAAAGGTTAAAGGAAACAGGTTTATAAAGCATCTAAAACATGAAATCTATGCTTTGGGGGAGAAATAAAATAAGGAATCCTACTACCTATAGGTAGAGCTCCTCTTCTAAAAAAATACTAACATCCCAGTATGCTTATAATTTCAGAATTATATATGACTCTTCACTAATTTTGCTTCTTTAAACTATTTTGTAGATTTGGTAAAACTATCTGCTTAATTTCTTTAAAAAGCTTTACTTTTCAAGGACACATTGCTATATATAAAAAGAAAAAAATCCAAATTAAATACAACCTAAAAGTTATCAGGTTTCTAAAGCTTAAAATGTTTGTGACAAATGATCTCTTTTAATCCTTTGCTCTTTGATTTTAGGAAAGGAAGGACAAGAAATCCTGGGGCCTGAAGCTCAGGCAGATGAAGCTGCATGTGCAGGTACTCTTTTGCCATTTCCTTTCTGACTGTAGTCTTTGAATAGTCTTTCGTGTCACTGGTTTTTGCATTTGCGAGTCCAACTGAATTTGATCTGTTTCCTCCTTTTTTATCTTCTTGCTCTCAAATGTTTAAGTACCTAGGCATATGGGCACTATATAAAAAGTTAGAAGTTCATATTACGTACAATTTTAAACTTACAGATTGGTATTATAGAGCAGATATTCATCTTTAAGGAGGGCAAGTATAATCTATAGATAATCTAAAAACAAAAAAACTGTTCAAATGATGATTTTAACCTCCATCAAATTTTTTACCAAGGTTATGAAAATCTAAGTATTTTGAATTTCATTATTACCAGGATCTGCATTAAATTGCCCATAAGACAGAAAGCAGAAGAGAGTAAGCAAATATCATGGATTTATATCATCTATAAACCAAATGAGAATCCTGAATATTGATGAGTTGAATGAACATGTCACAGCAAACAAGAGAATCAAAAATGTTTCTTGTGATTTCTGTGAGTGAAGAAGACCAAAATTAAGCCAAATTACAGTAAACAAGGCAATTTGCTTCTGGGTGACTAAAAGTATATACTTCCTGAGACTAGTACCAGTCTGTGTCCTGTTAGGAACTGGGCCACACATCAAGAGGTGAGCAGCGGGCAAGGGAACAAACCATTTATATTTGCAGCCGCTCTCCAGTGTTAGCATCACCGCCACAGCTCCACCTCAGATCGTCAGGCATTAGATCCTTGGAGGAGCACAGGTCCCTGGTACCAAAAAGGTTGGGGACTGTTGCTCTATAGTGAATTCAGATCAGATTTAAGAAGCAAAAGAGTAACTGCAAAACTTAAATTCAGATCTTATGTATGATAATACCAGGCAGTTATGTCATGAAAGAACTCTTAGAATATAAACTTCAAAAATGAATTCCAAATTTTTGAAATATTTCCTCAAAATACTACACTTAAAAGTAGTATAATTGTATTTTGTATATACAACCATAAATTAAATTATATTAAATATTTCTATCATATAGTCTTAATTAAATTTTCTGTGTTTTCTTCTCTTTTGTTCAACACATAGATTTTTTTCTTTGCAGTGCATTTTAGGAATATTCCATATAGTCTTATAAGATGAGTGTGTTTCATAGTAATGTGTCAAAATAGATTTTTATAATATAAATATTAACACTCCCATACTTGTCAGTCAGTTCCATAAAACAAAGAGTAAAAGATTACTAAAGGTGCATTCCAAATTAAATAATAATGAAATATGTGATAATTTATGGTACCTGCAGCCTAAGATTTTATATTCTGCCTTTAACTTGGTTGTGTTTAACTTACCTAAATATTTAGGTATGCTTGTTATCAAATATTTGTCATGCTAACTTACACATTATATAAAATATTTAAACTGGATGTTTGTTATTAGTAAAATAGTGTTAATGAACACAAAAGACTGCTATTTATTACTGTATAACCTAATGTTTTGGGGGTTTTTTTTTTAACCTTGATTACTTATATTACCAGAGTTAAAATTGTTTGCTCTTTTAGGCAAAATACAATTTTTAAAAGACATTCACAGTTCCAAGTTTACAGTATTTTACCTTATAATTTGTTCTTCACTACAAAAAAATGAATGAATTCTTTCACTTCGAAGTACTGAGTAATACATAATTCCCCCTACCAAAGAAAAAAATCACATCTGGAAGGTACAGTAACCTTGTATTAACCAGAGTTGCTGCGAAATTGTAAGGTCTTCCCACCCACAAGATGATTCTTGCCGCATTATTTCCCTGCACCATGGGGTGTTAGGAGTAAGCAAACATTTAAGAAAGCCCAGATAAGTGCAATTCTAAGTAAAGAAGGTTGGAGGTAGACATTAGAGACTTTTGAGCAATTCAACTTTAAAATTATGTTTTGCTTTTGCTATTGTTACCTACTTGACTTCTGCAGAATAATATGCTGACACAGTAAACAAAAATATTGTACGAAGGTCACCATCATTTGTTGAGAACTTTGTCAGATCCTTTCTGTAGCTGACTTCCTTTTGCAATTCATGAAGTTAAGAGAACTATAGTTGCAGCTTAGTATTCAGAGAGTGAAAATTTTACCCAAACATCCTTTGTTTCTTCTGAGCATCCCTTTTTCATTTAGTTAATAGTTACACAGAGCTTCAAAAATTGAGGATAAAGGTAGGAGGAACTATAAGGATACTTTATTGTGTTAGAAATAAAATATCAATAGCTAAGTAAAAACTTTTAGTCTTTGTATTATGTGTTTGTCTCTGTTATTGTTCTGACTAACTTGTAATTATAACATAATTCTACACTTTGGCAAATGATTATAGTCCTATAATTCTATAATTTGACAATTAGCTCTGAGTTTATCATATCTAAAATGTTTTTAGGTATGAAAACCAGCCAAAGTATCATTATAAGTTTCTGAAAATTTGCTCATCTCTTTAGTATTTAAATTCTTAAGTTTATCAGTCTTAAGACTAGAATTTTGCTTTATAATTGACCTTTTCACATTGTGCAATTCTGAATACTTTTATGTATGAAACTACATCTAGTCTGTGCCTGAAAATGGCTTGGTAAATGCAGGTTTATGGAGACAGTAGTTTAGTTGGAAAGAGCCCAGAATTTGACTGATAGTAGATGCCTAATACCAAACTGTCTGCTCTAATAGCAGTACTTTTTTACTGTGTGATTTTGGAGAAATTATCTAACTTTTCCAACCCTAAACTTTTTTTATTGGGAAAAATTTTAATTGAGAAATTATAATGTTCACCTTGCAGGACTACTTTGAGGAAAATAGATAACTATTACATAGCGCTAACTATGTGCCTGCTACAGTTCTAAGCATATACTATATTAATTTAATCCTCACAACAGTCCTAAGAGGTACAGTTATTATCCTCCAGATTTTATATTATGTAAACTGATTATGGACTGCTTCACAAATATCCTGATCTCCATAGCAATTTAATACCTACTATCATGCATTTTTAAAATATGAATAAACTCTTCAAGAGTCAGAATGTTATGTCATAGTGTTTACTCCTTGAACTCATATTTCCAGTCTACCTAGCGTATAGAATTTGACACTGACATAGTATATATTTCTTATTTGAATATATATTTCTTTTTGAGCAGCTGTCATTTCTTTACAAGAAAACCATGTACATAAATTGAAATTTAAGTTTCTCTTTAATATCCAGGAATCACAAAGCTCATAAGATTTTTTTAAATTATACATTGATTTATCATATAATTATTAGCACCACATGTTTGATCACAACATAAATCCACTACAGATTTTAATAAATAATTATTAAAGAAAATGTTGCTGGAAATGAAAGTAAAGGAACCGAAGTGTTCTTTTTCAGTTAATTCATATATCAATAGTTTCATGTTACTTATTTCTAGAAGAAAATGTGTTCAGCATGAATTCTGTTTCGATTTTTGTTTAGCACTGAAATAACCTTATTCTTCTAAATAAAAATATGAAATACATTTTCGTTATAACTGATATAGTCAGTTCTTTACACATCTTCATGCACAGAGTCATGGTTATCTACCTGTAAAAATGTCTTTAATGTACTGTCAACTGACAATTCTATTAAATGCTCCTTCGATTTTCTCAAAAGCAAAAATTCAAAGGCACCTAAAGATGTGTTTCCCAGTCTTCAGAATTATTCACTCTCTCATTTTCTGGAACATAAACCAAAAAGACTTTACCCGATACCTATTTGGGGCTTTTATTATTCTTTCCCCCTCCCTTAGAGGCACCTGGTTAGTATATTCAGAAATAGTTGGGGAAATTGAAATAGTGTTAATTTTCGTAACTTTGCCAATACACTTTTGTAATTTTTTTAAAAATTTTACCACATAAACTGACTGTATTTTGATCAATACCTTAGAACTACAAACTTCGTTCATTCAATTTCTGGCAAACTGGTACCTAATAACCTAACTAGAATAGCAAGTTAATACTGTTATACCAATCAGCCAAATTAGACTTTTTGTCAGAAAAAGTATCTCTTTATTTTTTTAATTCAAATAAATGTTTGAATTTACATCTGGAAGAATTTTATTAGAATTTCCTTTATGGTTAATATACAAATTATAAATAATTAGGAATGTATAAAGTATAAATAAATGTATCTTTTTAAAAATAGATTATTCAAGTAGTGAGATTAAGATTATTTAGTTATAAACTGAACTTCATTAATTATAAGAATTTTGTCTCCAAATGAGTAAATTTAGAACTGGTCAGTGTATAGGTAAGCTTATAACTTATTGAAGATGCAAGGTTCATTTATAAAATCCAGACTATATAATTCTGAAAAGTGTATACTATTTAAAAACTTATTCCAGCATATGTATATGCATGTGGGTATGTTACTGTATGTATATTTACTTATATATTTATTCATTTATTTATTTACTAGGATATTGAAAATGTAAACATTTTATAAGTGGAGACTGTTTAATTGAAATAAATATTTTATAATTTGATAAAATATTTTAAGTATCTTATCAAATCTACATGAATGTACAAGAAATCACAAAATATAAATTTTATTCATTTCATCTGTTTCAACTTGAAAATTTGAAAAGACTCAATGACACTGACTTGTACTGCTTTAGTTGTTCAAGAATGCTATTGTTCCAGCTAATGGTAGGTGCTAGGAATTATTCCTGAGAATGTTCTTTGCTATCACCAACTTCCTGAAAAGCAATAAATTTTTTATAATAGAGAATGGAACAGGTGAGGTCATTAAAGGGAAATAACTCTCGCTCCCTCTGGCCATATTATTACTTAGCTGATTTCAGAACTTCCTAACTAGAACCAGAATATCCCCATTTCAATTGCCATGCTTTACTCTGATAGAAATCCCTGTAAACAGGAAAGGCTGGAAGGCCTATAGTTGTTTTTTATTGCCTTGATTAATCACTAAAGAAGGGTTTCCCCAGTTAGTATTTTGAATTTTTTTCATTTGGCAGCCTGGAGCTTTTACACTCTAGGGCAGTGCACCATATTAATGTACTGGATCAGTGGAGGAATATGCCTTTTTCTCTTTTTTCTTTTAAGTTAGAGCAAACGATACTGTAGGAAGGGGAGGGTAAAAAGAAGCTTCAGGATTCTGAGAAAGAGCTTATGTAGAGGATCTGGACTTAAAATGGACAGTACCTGCTTACTTCTTGAAGAGTCTTCACTTATCCCTGGATCTAGTAACCTAAATTTTGTGACCACTAGTATGAACTAAATAATATAGTTTTTAGTGTATAGCAAATGCTAAACAATTAATAGCTATTGGCTGTATTAAAAAGGAGGGAAAAAATGATGGGTCACCATTATTACTATGTCACTGGCTCGAAGATTTTAAACAGCAACCACCCTTAGAGTTCAATTACTACTACTTTGCAAGAGATTTAGCAACATTATTTTAACAACTGTTGAACAAAAAGATGCCCATACATCATCAGTTTAATTTTGCCCAATTTTAGTCTACTGAGAAGTGCTGTTTTACAAATTTAGAACTGACAGTTCAGGCTGAAGTGTACAAAGTCAGCCATGAGACACTTGAGAACCACCCTAACCCATTACAGTTACCACTAGCATGGAGCAGACTCTCTCCTCTGGAGCCAGTGGGGGAAAAGGAGGAAAACCTTAGCACAGAAATGATGCTTCAGAAACTCAGCAGTGCTCTGGGCCACCTTCTCACAGTGCAAACATTCTGCTACCTCTTGAACCTTTCTAATTCAAGAAAAAAAATGCCTCTGCCTTAGTGCCACAGTTAAACATCTATTGAGGCAGAAGTAGAGGAAGGAATAGTCTTGTTTGTCTGTGAATACTAGAGGAGATAAGAAGCAATTTTAGCAATTCGATGCTCTTGACTCATTAGAAATCTAACTATAGATAACTTAAAGCTATTTTCTAAGAAATCATAACTGAACTGAACTTTAGAGTGGTTTATATTGAGAATGGTTCACATTTAAGGTACAACTCTAGTTAAATGTGATACAGTAGGTTGGAAAAACTAAGAATTGAGAACTAAGCTTTTCTCTTTTCCTTTTTTCCTTGCTTTATCATTCATTGAGAAATTTAGGATTCAGTCAACTATATTAACCTTCTCTGTATCTTATCAGTAAAATAGAATAGAAATATAACTCTGAAGCTTAAAAGAGAATATCTTGAAAATTTCAAGACTTTATAATACTTTAAATTTAGTTTTTAAAATGACAATAGATTATAAAAAATGAGTAGATTTTATTTTTAATATTCAGTATTTTCTACAAATTTAAGAACAATCATGTATTCTCTCAAACAATTTCTCATTTAGAAAAACTTTAACAATGAGGTGATGAAACTGCTTTTTATAAAGTATGCATTTCTTTTAGTAAAAGATGATGACTGCGACTCAGATGCAGAAAATGAACAAAACCATGATCCTAATGTTGAAGAGTTCCTGCAGCAACAAGACACTGCTGTCATTTACCCCGAGGCACCAGAAGAGGACCAGAGGCAGGGCACACCAGAAGCCAGTGGACATGATGAAAATGGTAAGTGGAGCTTCACAGTTCTTTTTGTGTTCGTCTTTAAAGGATTACTGTTTCCATTACTCTACTGCAGGAACCTGCTCTCCAGTACTATAAACCAAAATTTATTGCAGTTAGCTGTAGAGAGTAATCTCAATTAATGGAGGGTAGTCCATGATAACAGTATGGTGTTATATTAGTGACATCTAACTTATATAGTGGTAATAATACCACATGCGAAATGCCTGGAACAGTACTTTGACATTGATTTCCAATCACTACCACAGTAGGACATGGTAGAAATGGGAACTAGGATGACCCTACTGCTTCTCGATTCTTTCCCACTATTTTTCTAGCAAGTAAAACATGGTTGTCTGGTTCAGAATATACTAATTTGGAGACAAATGGCTTTTCTGTATCTGCTTTAGTTCACTCTGATATGAACAGCCAGTGCGTAAAGAGTGACAAAATGCAATAATAAAGTGTTCATACTCTCCTAAAAAGAAATAGGCTGTCATTCTTCCCTTCCATGCCCTAGAAACAGATGAAAATAGCATTTCTTATATTTCTATGAGAGATTTTATGCAAGATCTTCATCAAATACAGGGAACTTACTTGGAATGTTTAAGGCTATACTTCAAGTTTTGAAATCTTAAATCTGGTTTGATTTTTCCAGAGTTCTCAGATTAATGGCTAGATTTAGCTTAGTATTCAAATAATCAACTTTTATAAGGCTTTTTTTAGAGCAGTTTTAGATTTATGACAAAATTGAGATGGAAGTACAGAGAGCTCCCATATAGCTCCCTACCCCCACATATGCATAGGCCTCCCCCATTATCAACATGACTCCCCAGAATGGTACATTTTTTACCAAAGATGAACCTATGTTGACTCTTCATAATCATTCAAAGTTCGTAGTTTACCTAAAGGTTCACTGTTGGCGGTGTACATTCTACGAGTTTAAACAAATGTATAATGACATGTATCCATCATTATATCATACAGAGTAGTTTCACTGCCCTAAGGATCCTCTTTGTTCTGCCTATTCATCTTTCCCTGCTCTGCCCGCACCCTGACAACCACCGATCTTTTTATGTGTCCATAGTTTTGCCTTTTTCTGAATGTCTTGTAATTAGAATCATATAGTATGTAGCCTTTTCAAATTGACTTCTTTCACTTAGTAATATGCATTTAAGGTCCCTCTGTGTCTTTCCATAGCTTGATAGCTCATTTCTTTTAAGAGTTGAATAATATTCCATTGTCTGGATGCACCACAGTTTATTGATTTATTCACCTACTGAAGGACGCCTTTTAACTTTTGGCAGTTATGAATAGAGCTGCTATAAACATCTGTGTACAGATGTTTGTGTGGACGTAAGTCGTAAGTCCTTTTTGGTAAATACCAAGAAGCACAATTGCTGGCTCATATGTTATGAGTATGTTTAGTTTTGTAAGAAACTGACAAATTGTCTTTGAAAATGGCTATGACAGTTTGCATTCCTACCAGCAGTGTATGAGAACTCCTGCTGCTCCACATCCTCGCCAGCATTTTGTCGTCGGTGTTCTGGATTTTGCTTATTCTAATAGGTGTGTAGTGTTTTTCTTATGGTTTTAATTTGCATTTCCCTAATGACATATGATGTGGAGCATCTTTTCATACTTATTTGCCATCTATATATCTTCTTTGGTGAGCTGTCTTTTAAGGTCTTTGACTTGTTTTTCAATGAAGCTATTTGATTATTTTTGTCGTTGAGTTTTAAGAGTTCTTCATGTATTTTGGATAACAGTCTTTTATCACATGTGTCTTTTGCAAATATTTTCCCCATTCAGTGGCTTGTCTTCTAATTCTCTTGATGTTGTCTTTCTCAGAGCAAAAGTTTTAATTTTAATGAAACCTAACTTAATTATTTCTTTCATGAATTGTGCCTTGGGTGTTGTATCAAAAAAGGCATCAGCATACCCAAGGTCCTGTAGGTTTTCTCCTGTTACTTTCTAGGAGTCTTATAGTTTTGCATTTTGCAGTTAGGTCTGTGATCCATTTTAAGTTAAATTTTATGAAGGATGTAAAGTCTGTGTCTAGGTTCATTTTTTTTATTTCTATTAGGATGTCTGATTCAATTACCATTTGTTCAGACTGTCTTTGCTCTTTGTATTGCTGTTGCGCTTTTGTCAAAGATCAGCTGATTATATTTATGGGGTTCTATTTCGGGGCTCTCTGTTCTCTTCCATTGATCCATTTGTCTGTTCTCTTGCCAATACCACACTTTTTTTTATTACTGTAGCTTTATAGTAAGTCTTGAAGTTTGGTAACATAAGTCTTAGGACTTTGTTCTTCTCCTTCAGTATCATGTTGGCTATTCTGGGCCTTTTGCCTATCCATATATACTTTATAATTTTTGTCAGTATCTATAAAATACCTCACTGGGGTATTGATTGTGATTGCATTGAATGTATAGATCAAGTTGTGAAGAACTGACATCTTGACAATATTGAGTCATCTTATCCATGCACTTGGAATATCTTTCCATTTATTTAGTTCTTTGATTTTCTTCATCAGCTTTGTAGTTTTTCTCATATAAGTCTCATATTTTGTTAGAGTTGTACCTAAGTATTTCCACTTTTTTGGTGCTAATGTATTAATCAGCTTTCAAATTCTTAAAGGAAATTGAGGGTAGTATAGAAAACAGATTCCATTGCAGAGAGAAAGCTATATCTCCTTTAAATCAGAAATCAGCTATGAAAAACAGCAGAAACAGAAGTTTCATTCCAGAATAGATAGTATTTTCTCAGCACAAAGGAAATAGAAGTAGTGTACTCTAGAACTATTTCCTCCTGTGTGCCAAAAGAACTCATTTAAGAAGACTATAGATTATTTCCCCTGAGGACACTGCATTTCCCCTTGATGATTAGTGTTCTGATGATCTGTTTGCATATTTGGAGAGTCTGTAGTTATTGGTGTTGTGATCCTGTAAGGCCCTATTGTTTTTATTTTCATTTCTTGGTTATTTTTTCTCTTAAAGAAAATGTGTTAACATTTCATTGGTAGAAGCAGTAGATTACAATAAATATGAAAGGGAAATAGAATATTTTTAAATACATATGTGTGTGTATATATGTAATTTTATATAACAAAAAGGCTTTCAAAAAGCTTCAGTGAAAGAAAATAATGAAAGCTAAAGAAATGTTCCATTGCATAGATCAAATAAAGTTAAACTTTATAAAGTCTATTGTTACAAACCAACATAGTAAAATCCCATAAAAATTGGGGTCTTAAACCATTCTGAATTAGTAAAACATTTGAATTATAGAATATCTTTTTAATTCAGGCATTCAATACTTTCAGGTATATAAATTGTAATTTAACTGCTAATAAAGTATTTCACAGTATATATTCTATCATACCAGCAGCATCTGTTTACATATAAAAAAATGGCTATCTTCAGAAGCTCTTAAGTTTTTTTAAGTTTCAGTAGATTAAACATGCCCTCACTGCACTTCGTATGTCATGAATTGGCAAACTACTCCAGCAAGTTGAATTATCACAAATTCAGAATCAGTGGAGAATAAATCAAGGTTTTTCATCGAGTAATGCTATCAGTCTGAAATGTTATTTTACCTACTAAAAGAAGATTAGATAACAGATTTTTTTTCATTTAATAACTATATTCACAGTCATAGATAAATAAATTATAGAAAGTTTAAAAAATGGTCAGATAGTTTTTTTTAGTAGTATTGAATTGCTACCTGAATTTTTTATAAGAATTCTAAAAAGAAATATTTTTTTTTACATGACAAGCCTTTATTGCTAGAAAGTGATTTTTTAAAAACCAACAATTCAGTATTTTTCAAAAAGAAACAAAAAATTTCACTTAACTTTTAATCTTACATTCCATAACTTGCTTATTATATCAGATATTCAGACTTAATTTTGTTTTATGCCAGTGACCTAAAAGAATAAATTCATATCTCATATGTGTGAGAAAATTCAGTATTGATTTGTGAATGTAATAATTTGCTGTTAAAAATATAAGCAACGTGTCATTTTACAAAATTATTAGTATTTTCTTAAAGGCAAAGAAGAAAATAGAAAATAATGAAAGCAGACAGCTCTATAATGCTGTGGAGTATAAGCAGCTTGTGTAATAGAAATCATAATGTGATTGTGGTGCCAATAATGAACAGTTGCGATGGTGAATTTCACATTTGATTCCCCGTGTCTTCTTAACTTTTCAGTCTTGTATCCTGATAACAGTATCCCCACACTGTGGCAACTCTTGACTTTTGTCATTGTAGTCAGCTAAACTCAATGGTTTAGACTAGGCAGTCTGGCGAGGAGAATGTCCTAAATGTTGATTTCCACTTGCTTGTACAAATAAGAAAACATACTAGATAAAATAACATGATTTCCAAAGAAATTTCCTTATGTGGCTAATCTAGTCCCCCAAAGAAATGGGTCATGTTAGAGTCATCACCAACAGAACACTCTCTGGTTCCGGTTGCCTTGCTAACCAAAGATGCCATCCTAAACTTTGGGGGTTTTGGTTGTTCGATTTTTCATATTTTGAATAAAATATTCATAGTTATATATTTGATTTATATTTCAGCATATTTAGCTATGTAGAGCCAGGTGCTAAATCTGTTATTTGCAGTCTGGTCCTTGAGCAGACATTTAATTTACATAAACTTGAATTCCAATAAAGGTAATATGTGTTTCTGAAGCATTTGGAGATTGTTATGAAATTTTCTCTGGTGGTCTGTTTTTCTATAAGAAATTCAAAGTAAAGGTAGAGATGGTATTTACAATTAGATGTCACTTAGGAACTTATTCCTCTAAAGAAATAAATATGGAAAACTACTCTTAGTTAAATAACATTAATTGGCAAAGCAGTAATACATTTTAGGGTTGTCAGATTTAGATGGTTTAAAATATAAAAATATAGTTCATTCAGTGAACTCTGATTTATCCATAATGCCTTTATTTTCTTAAAGCTATCCTATATTCATCCATATAAAACTTTACAGAAAATTCGTCAGTGTGTTTCAGTAGGCAGAAGAATATGAATCATCAAGCATGAGAGGTCTTTATGAACCAAGTCTAGATCTGGGTCCCATTACTCCTTTCCCCCAATATACATTCTTTTGGTCTGAATTCAGTCATATGGCCACCTAACTGCCACAGAGTCTTGGAAACATATCTAACTATGTGCTGCGTAGTCTCTGGTGACACTAACACTATGGTGTCATTTTCAAATTTAAAAGAATGAACATTAAATAAATAATGACATTATTATGTATGGAAAGATTTTGTTATAGTATACAAGCCTATTTAATATGTATACATTTACAAATGTAATCTACATTCTAATTTTACTTCCATTTTCTTTGTCTAATTAAAGGAAAAAGAAGGAAAGAATTAGGGTTTAGTGAAAAAAATATGGAACTTTAAAGTCAGATAGCACACACTTGAATCCTGACTTCATCATTTACTGGCTGTGTGACTTTTAAGTTATTTAAACTTTCTAAGCCTTGCTTTTTTTCTTTTATAAAATAGAGTATCACTGTATTATTTTGAGGATCAAATATAAACTGGGTAACATAGTATCTGGCACATAGCATAGGGACTCAGTGGTAGCTTTAGTAATATTTTTTAAATGTTTTAAATTTAACATATATGATTTTTCTTTTACAGGAACACCAGATGCATTTTCCCAGTTGCTAACCTGCCCGTATTGTGATAGAGGATATAAACGCTTTACCTCTCTGAAAGAACACATTAAGTATCGCCATGAAAAGAATGAAGATAACTTTAGTTGCTCCCTGTGCAGTTACACCTTTGCATACAGAACTCAGCTTGAACGTCACATGACATCACATAAATCAGGACGAGATCAAGTAAGTGTGAAATGGCTGAGATTCACTAGCTTGCCAAATCTTGAGAATTCTCCCCTCCATAGAAGGAGGCAAGAGTTTTAATATACATAAAAATTAAAAAGATATACTCGACAATGTCTTATCTGCAGCCTTATAAAAATGAAGGTGATTATTTGAATTATCTGGTCATTTCTGAGTTAAAAAGCACATGTGAACATTATTTTAGAGGTAACTTTTTTCTTTTTCAGATAAAATCTCATCACAATTTAATTATTTTTCTTATACTATAACAAATATTTCTCTTAAGTTTAGAACTAGATTTCAAAATACATTCTACTAAAATGTTCAGTGTGGGAAAATAAATATTGGTTCATAAACCACATGACTTACTACTGACCAGATTTAAAAGAAAAATAATAAAGTTTTATTTTCTGTGAACCAATGGCTATTTATTCTCAGTATAAGCTATGATTTTTCTTCCCTACAGTAAGGGAAGTTGCCTCCTCTAAGAATCTAAAGTTTAGATTCTAAACCAGTTTAATTCTGAAGACTCAATTTTTATATGGTTTATTCTACTTCTGTGTCATTTTGCTTCAATTTCTGGAAGTATAAATCAAGACTACTCTGTAAGTATAAGTTACAGCTAAACTTTTGGCTCAGTACCTAAGGATTAAAGTCAAAGAATCTTGCTAGTTATTCTTTTTTAAGGTCCTGATAGCTATCAACTATAAATAATCAAATGAATATCTACTTAATTCTAACTTTAAAAATCAAATAAACATTCACCTGCATGGGTTATGTTAAGGGCACA
The DNA here is from genome assembly GCF_000325575.1 of Pteropus alecto. Taxonomy (NCBI): domain Eukaryota; kingdom Metazoa; phylum Chordata; class Mammalia; order Chiroptera; family Pteropodidae; genus Pteropus; species Pteropus alecto. The sequence continues at coordinate 2,972,687 of NW_006443566.1, forward strand.
TGTTTTGTTTGGGGCACATGTCCAATTCCTTATATCAAAGGATTGTGAATATCTATATACCTGAATCTCTAAGAACTTTGCCCTATGTATATACCTGATTTCTATAGAGAACAAGTTAGACCCTTTGCTCAGATGATGGCTAAACTGAAAAACCAAATAAAAAAATTGTAACAGAAAAAGAATGACTGAGTCTGGTCAGCCTATCTTTTCAGAATTCTGGCAACAACGTTCAAGAAATAAGATTGGGGTAAGGGGCATGCTGGCCATCAGGGACTGTAGGACTGAGATCTCCTTAGATAGGTTAATGGTTACGTCTGTGAAAGAGCACTTGAAATGGGAGAATACCAAAAGAAAGAGGACCTGACACAGAGAAGGAACCGCTGAAGACAAACGTCATGTATATACCATCGGCCACTCTTGTTAGTCTTCTTAGGGACAGTACAGAAGAGTGTTCTTTCCATCTTAGAGCCCTGGCATAACCACAGTATAGACAGGCCTTGAGAAAAGAGCCTGTTCAGATGACATTTGGGGAGCAGACCCATCCTGCAGCTGCTGTCCCCATATCCTTTCTGTATCAAGGGCCCAAGTCAAAGAAAAGGATCTCTAGAGGACAGATAGAACCGATGGTGAATGCAGGAGATGCCATTATAAAGCAAATTATAAGATCTCTTTTGAGCATGAAATGCCCTTTTTGATCATTTTTCTGATGGGGGCAAATGTAGTAGGTTTTATATATGGAATGTATGGTCAGACTAAGGTCACAAAGGATGAATGTGGGGACCAGTAAAGTGAGGAAATATAATTGGGGGGTCTTGGAAACAATTTAGGTTATGAGGCAGCAAACTAAAGGGTAGAATGTCGAGTTTGGTAGCCTTTGAAAATCATGCCACAACTTAAAGGTAAGCATTTTCATGTCTTATTCATTTATTCATTCAACAGATGCTTGAGATTCTATTATGCGTCAAGCCCTGTTCTAGGTGTTAAAGGTACAGTAGTAAAAACGATGAGCACTTAAAGTCCCTGACAGTAGAGGGCATGTATTAGTAGGTGATATAAAACATTTAAAATATAAAAACAGGTAATATGAAGAAAAATAAAGTCGAATAAGAAGATAGAGAGTGATGAAAGTTGCTATTTGTTTACAGGGTAAAGAGACCTTTCTGAGAATGGGCCATCTGAAACTAGGACCTGAATGAAAGAGCCGGTCCAAGGAACTATTGAGGAAAGAGTATCCCACTCAAAGGGAATAAATTGAAACATGAAAAGGCCTTGAGGCAGAAACCTGCCCAGCATCACCAAAGAACAGCCAGGAGGCCAGTGTGAATAAAGGGGAGAAAGATAGGTGAGGTCAGAGAGATACTGCAGGCCAGATGATGTAGCCCCTTGTCTGGGACATGGTAAAGACTTCTGATTTTATTCCAAAATGTGATTGTACTCCCTTTATTCCAAAGGGAAGCCTTTGAAGGATATTGAATTTATCTTAGGTTTTCTTTTTATTTATTTATTTTTAAGGGAACACTGGCTGTTGAGTAGAGAATCGGTTAAAAGAGACAAAAATGGAAGCAAGGAGACCATTTAGAGGCTTTTGCTATAATGCAGGCCAAAGGGTTGATAGCTTTAAACTTGGCGGTGGTAACAGACATGACGTAATGAGGAATGTTGGATTCAGAATCTATTCAGGTGGCTTACTGATGGTTTTATTAAGGATATAAGAGAAAGAAGAATCAAGGATTACTCCAAAGTTCAGGGCTTAGGCAGTAATCAAATAAATGAGAGTCTTATTTACAAATATAGGAAACACTGGAGGAGGAACTGATTTTCAGGCAAGAAATTAGAGTTTGATGTTAATCATGTCATTAGATTCCTGTCACTTCCCAACTGGGAATGTTAAGGAAGCAATTGACAATAAGAGTCTAGAGTTGAGGGGAGAGGTTTGGAGATATAAATTTGAGAATTGTCATCATATATTCAGTATTTGAAGTCATGCGTTTGGATGAAGTAAGGTCAGACACACAGTACGTATTTTCTTTCCTTCCTACATGAAAGACAAAGGAAAGTAGAGTCCTCTAAGGGTGAGTATGAAGCAAGTAGTACTTAGGGTTAAGCCTTTGAAAGATGGGTAGAATCTTCGGTCATAATTAAGGGGAAGCATAGCCAAGAAATAAGGAATAGTATGAACAATATGAGGGGAGAGGGAGAAGAGCAGTGTATGTACAAAACACAGACTCACTAAATGACTGAGGCCTGCACTCCTAGAAAACTGGTGAAGAATAAGCCTACAAACTCAGGAGCTATGAACTTAGAATCTGTAGACTCAGAATCTGTATTCAGGGGTTAATGGGACTCCTTTGGAGGTTTATGTGCAGGATTCAATACACTTCAAGCAGTGCTTTCGTAAGATTAAGGGTGCAGAATATATCTGAAATATATAAAAGTGGAGATTTGATAAACCAGACAGAAAGCTATTATAAAATCCATATTTGGCTGAAAAAGATGGAGGTATTTTTTTAAATCATCAGATTAAAGTGCATTTTGGAAATATCAAACATATAAAAGACAGGATAAAATACTGGAAAAAGCCTGGCCTTTTTTTCTGTTCAGGAGACCTCATTCTTCTGTTGAATAACTGTGCTTTATACAGATTACTGAATTTTTTGACCTTGTTTTCTTTATCTGTAAATTAGAGTGCAGACAAGATAATCTCTGATTCCTAGTATATATAATTTTATTTTTGCTAAGTACTATATTGCCTAATAAAATATGATTCTAATACTTTAAATTAGAAAGTGGAGATTTTCTCTGTGTCGAAATTCTGTTCTCACTGTCACCCTCCTCTTTAGACTAGGTTTTTGGGACTACTGTAATTTGAGGCCTTTAAGAAACAAAGTAATCACCAAAACAGTATAACTCGACAATGTCTTATCTGCAGCCTTATAAAAATGAAGGTGATTATTTGAATTATCTGGTCATTTCTGAGTTAAAAAGCACATGTGAACATTATTTTAGAGGTAACTTTTTTCTTTTTCAGATAAAATCTCATCACAATTTAATTATTTTTCTTATACTATAACAAATATTTCTCTTAAGTTTAGAACTAGATTTCAAAATACATTCTACTAAAATGTTCAGTGTGGGAAAATAAATATTGGTTCATAAACCACATGACTTACTACTGACCAGATTTAAAAGAAAAATAATAAAGTTTTATTTTCTGTGAACCAATGGCTATTTATTCTCAGTATAAGCTATGATTTTTCTTCCCTACAGTAAGGGAAGTTGCCTCCTCTAAGAATCTAAAGTTTAGATTCTAAACCAGTTTAATTCTGAAGACTCAATTTTTATATGGTTTATTCTACTTCTGTGTCATTTTGCTTCAATTTCTGGAAGTATAAATCAAGACTACTCTGTAAGTATAAGTTACAGCTAAACTTTTGGCTCAGTACCTAAGGATTAAAGTCAAAGAATCTTGCTAGTTATTCTTTTTTAAGGTCCTGATAACTATCAACTATAAATAATCAAATGAATATCTACTTAATTCTAACTTTAAAAATCAAATAAACATTCACCTGCATGGGTTATGTTAAGGGCACATGTTTTGTTTGGGGCACATGTCCAATTCCTTATATCAAAGGATTGTGAATATCTATATACCTGAATCTCTAAGAACTTTGCCCTATGTATATACCTGATTTCTATAGAGAACAAGTTAGACCCTTTGCTCAGATGATGGCTAAACTGAAAAACCAAATAAAAAAATTGTAACAGAAAAAGAATGACTGAGTCTGGTCAGCCTATCTTTTCAGAATTCTGGCAACAACGTTCAAGAAATAAGATTGGGGTAAGGGGCATGCTGGCCATCAGGGACTGTAGGACTGAGATCTCCTTAGATAGGTTAATGGTTACGTCTGTGAAAGAGCACTTGAAATGGGAGAATACCAAAAGAAAGAGGACCTGACACAGAGAAGGAACCGCTGAAGACAAACGTCATGTATATACCTTCGGCCACTCTTGTTAGTCTTCTTAGGGACAGTACAGAAGAGGGTTCTTTCCATCTTAGAGCCCTGGCATAACCACAGTACAGACAGGCCTTGAGAAAAGAGCCTGTTCAGATGACATTTGGGGAGCAGACCCATCCTGCAGCTGCTGTCCCCATAGGATTCTGTATCAAGGGCCCAAGTCAAAGAAAAGGATCTCTAGAGGACAGATAGAACCGATGGTGAATGCAGGAGATGCCATTATAAAGCAAATTATAAGATCTCTTTTGAGCATGAAATGCCCTTTTTGATCATTTTTCTGATGGGGGCAAATGTAGTAGGTTTTATATATGGAATGTATGGTCAGACTAAGGTCACAAAGGATGAATGTGGGGACCAGTAAAGTGAGGAAATATAATTGGGGGGTCTTGGAAACAATTTAGGTTATGAGGCAGCAAACTAAAGGGTAGAATGTCGAGTTTGGTAGCCTTTGAAAATCATGCCACAACTTAAAGGTAAGCATTTTCATGTCTTATTCATTTATTCATTCAACAGATGCTTGAGATTCTATTATGCGTCAAGCCCTGTTCTAGGTGTTAAAGGTACAGTAGTAAAAACGATGAGCACTTAAAGTCCCTGACAGTAGAGGGCATGTATTAGTAGGTGATATAAAACATTTAAAATATAAAAACAGGTAATATGAAGAAAAATAAAGTCGAATAAGAAGATAGAGAGTGATGAAAGTTGCTATTTGTTTACAGGGTAAAGAGACCTTTCTGAGAATGGGCCATCTGAAACTAGGACCTGAATGAAAGAGCCGGTCCAAGGAACTATTGAGGAAAGAGTATCCCACTCAAAGGGAATAAATTGAAACATGAAAAGGCCTTGAGGCAGAAACCTGCCCAGCATCACCAAAGAACAGCCAGGAGGCCAGTGTGAATAAAGGGGAGAAAGATAGGTGAGGTCAGAGAGATACTGCAGGCCAGATGATGTAGCCCCTTGTCTGGGACATGGTAAAGACTTCTGATTTTATTCCAAAATGTGATTGTACTCCCTTTATTCCAAAGGGAAGCCTTTGAAGGATATTGAATTTATCTTAGGTTTTCTTTTTATTTATTTATTTTTAAGGGAACACTGGCTGTTGGGTAGAGAATCGGTTAAAAGAGTCAAAAATGGAAGCAAGGAGACCATTTAGAGGCTTTTGCTATAATGCAGGCCAAAGGGTTGATAGCTTTAAACTTGGCGGTGGTAACAGACATGACGTAATGAGGAATGTTGGATTCAGAATCTATTCAGGTGGCTTACTGATGGTTTTATTAAGGATATAAGAGAAAGAAGAATCAAGGATTACTCCAAAGTTCAGGGCTTAGGCAGTAATCAAATAAATGAGAGTCTTATTTACAAATATAGGAAACACTGGAGGAGGAACTGATTTTCAGGCAAGAAATTAGAGTTTGATGTTAATCATGTCATTAGATGCCTGTCACTTCCCAACTGGGAATGTTAAGGAAGCAATTGACAATAAGAGTCTAGAGTTGAGGGGAGAGGTTTGGAGATATAAATTTGAGAATTGTCATCATATATTCAGTATTTGAAGTCATGCGTTTGGATGAAGTAAGGTCAGACACACAGTACGTATTTTCTTTCCTTCCTACATGAAAGACAAAGGAAAGTAGAGTCCTCTAAGGGTGAGTATGAAGCAAGTAGTACTTAGGGTTAAGCCTTTGAAAGATGGGTAGAATCTTCGGTCATAATTAAGGGGAAGCATAGCCAAGAAATAAGGAATAGTATGAACAATATGAGGGGAGAGGGAGAAGAGCAGTGTATGTACAAAACACAGACTCACTAAATGACTGAGGCCTGCACTCCTAGAAAACTGGTGAAGAATAAGCCTACAAACTCAGGAGCTATGAACTTAGAATCTGTAGACTCAGAATCTGTATTCAGGGGTTAATGGGACTCCTTTGGAGGTTTATGTGCAGGATTCAATACACTTCAAGCAGTGCTTTCGTAAGATTAAGGGTGCAGAATATATCTGAAATATATAAAAGTGGAGATTTGATAAACCAGACAGAAAGCTATTATAAAATCCATATTTGGCTGAAAAAGATGGAGGTATTTTTTTAAATCATCAGATTAAAGTGCATTTTGGAAATATCAAACATATAAAAGACAGGATAAAATACTGGAAAAAGCCTGGCCTTTTTTTCTGTTCAGGAGACCTCATTCTTCTGTTGAATAACTGTGCTTTATACAGATTACTGAATTTTTTGACCTTGTTTTCTTTATCTGTAAATTAGAGTGCAGACAAGATAATCTCTGATTCCTAGTATATATAATTTTATTTTTGCTAAGTACTATATTGCCTAATAAAATATGATTCTAATACTTTAAATTAGAAAGTGGAGATTTTCTCTGTGTCGAAATTCTGTTCTCACTGTCACCCTCCTCTTTAGACTAGGTTTTTGGGACTACTGTAATTTGAGGCCTTTAAGAAACAAAGTAATCACCAAAACAGTATATTTATCAGATTGGATGTTCTTTATATCTAAAGCTTTTTTTTGCTTTATAAGTAAAATACCAATTATTTCTTACAGAGACATGTGACACAGTCCGGGGGTAATCGTAAATTCAAGTGCACTGAATGTGGAAAAGCTTTCAAATACAAACACCACCTAAAAGAGCACCTAAGAATCCACAGTGGTAAATATGTGTTGTCTTTCTATGCCTTGAATATCATAGCATATGTGGTGATATTTTAACATGTGATCCACACACATAAAATCCTTGCTTTCCTTTTAGGATAAAGACTAATCTGGAGAAATTTTCATATAAATGGTATTTTATTGGAGTTTTAATCCTTAACTAAAGTATATCAAGTTAATAAACTATAACATCCTCCAAGTTTCCTTATCAGAATATAGTATGTTTTAACAAGAAGTACAACCTAAAAACACTTCAGCTTTCTGATGAATGTTAATTTCATTGCCTCTTTTGCACAGTTAACAAGGGAATGAAAAAGGGTATAGAGGTACAGTTTGTGCATGGAAATAAGGAGATGAAGACATTCTTTACATGAGAGAAGTAGAAATGGAACCCCAGACAGGACATGATGCGGGTGGTGTGGAGTCAGCAAGAGAGGACATCATGGGCGGGGGGTGGGAGGGGGGGGAAATGCAGCATTAAAGAGAATGTGAAAGAAAACTACATCCTCCTGTCATTTCACCTTTTTATTCCATGTCATTTTCCAAATCATTACTTACAAAATGAATATTATTATATGGTAAAAATATGTCTCTTTTAGTAAACATGTAAACAGAGCTGTATTTGCTTTTCTTCAGAGGCTCTACTTAAACAAAAGCTATCAAAAAACTTAATAGCACCCCACATTGCACTATGAAATCTAGTTGTCTCCTGATTAATTTGATAAGCTATTTTAGACTTAAGTAATTTTAGTGATATAGAACTATTAGCTAATGAATGGAACATTATGGTATCTGCATATTGCTTATTTTGTGAAAATTATTGTAGTGACATTTACATTTTGCAAATATCCTACCAAAAGAATACAGTTGGGTGGCTTTCTGAGGGGTGGTTCATGATATCTGTATTTTATTCTGTAACTGCAAAAGTTCTTGAAGTTTTACTGTATTTGCTATTGAGGGCCAAATAATGTTAGTTACCACTTAAAAATACTCAAACCAAGATTCTTACAAAAAGATTTTATTTTTACACCTTAATATTTCTGGAAAGTAGAGGTTGTGTTTTGCAGCCTGCCTCAGGATCCTACTTCTTAGTTCCTGTTATCATCAATAATATATTTTTAATAACCTCCCTTCTTACCAGAGATGATTTGAAGTTGTTGGTAGAGTCATAGCTAATTCAAGAGAACTTTTTTTTTAATGTTGATGTGGAGTAGAAGAAGGAAAATAAAGCTTAGAGTAGGATTCATGTACAAAATGAATGTCATATGGTCCTATTTTAGTTGTGTAGGAGGATTTATCAGATCTCTAGATGATACAAAGTAGGGAAGCATGGGATATACCAAAGATTAAAATACAGATCTAGAAACAAGCTGATATTTAATTATAGGATCCTGCATTGATATTCAACAGTCTCAATCAAATAGTAAGTAGAGAGTTATTGTATGTAGTAGCCACAGAAAAATTTTAGGAGTTTGGATGTTCCAGAGCTTTATGTAAGGTAACAGTATTGCTGCTGCTGCTGCTGCTTAAAAAGCTAATGCAAATTAGGCCATGTCACAAAACATGAAACTTGGCACTATCCATTCATTATGTATTTATATGTCTTATTTTTAAAAGTATTTAATATAAGGCTTGTAAGCCTTTAGCAAGAAATTTTAATTTAAAAATAAAGTTAACAAAGTAAAACAGGCATGAAGTAAACATGGAAAAAATGAATACTGTGAAATTCCTTGCACATGCTGGAAGTAGACCAGAAATTAGACTCTAACGTTTAAGAAGTAGGAAAACTGCAATCAGTAACCAAAAGCAGAGTGTCTGTGAGTGAAAGGATCTCTTGCTAGAAAAAGCACACCACATTCTGATACTAAGGCCATAGAGAAACTTGTTCTTTAAAGCAGCATGAAGAAGAAAGCAAAATACAGTTTATATCATCCTCAGAGATATCCCTAAAATAATACAGCAGAGAGACTGATAGCATTTTCTTTTAAAAACAAGATTCTTCAACAGAGTCCAGCGATATTTCACCAAAGTGCAATTCAGAAAAAGCACTTCTCCAGGATGACCACATGAGCTCCACATCTGCAGTTTTCGAATGGCCTCTTTTATTCCAAGGGAAGATTCTGAGCAGGGATACTCAGTGTCATCCCAGGACCGGTACCAATCTGCAAGCTAGTTGTTACTGGTTCTTTAAACACAGAAATTGAGAGTAGGCATTTAGAAACTGTTATACCAAGGCAATGCTGTAACAATTTCATTTTATTTTAACACAATATTGGTCCACAGTAGTTTGGAAATTTAAAATAAAAACTTAAAAAAAAAATGGTTCTTCATCACAGATAGTGTTGAAAGCACAGTTTAGAACAGAGGTCCCCACCCCCTGGGCAGTGGACTTGTACCAGTCTGTGGCCTGTTAGGAACTGGGCCACACAGCAGGAGGTGAGCAGCGGGCCAGCGAGTGAAGCTTCATCTGTATTTGCATCCGCTCCCCAGCGTTAGCATCACCACCTCAGCTCCATCTCAGATCATCAGGCATTAGATTCTCATTGGTCCCTGGTGCCATAAAGTTTGGAGACCACTGGTTTAGAGTATCTAATAAAGGATGACTGTATATCTTTCAGGAAACCTCTGTAATTTTTTTCTCTCAATTGAGTTTTTAAAAGATATTAAAGGTTAGAGTCCTCAGTTATACTCTCTAAAATTACCTGGATTGTTGCTATCTTCTGATACCCTTAAATGAGCCCACTGCAGAGTCATGTATGTCACCCATCATTTGAACTCTGGGTGTAGGAGTTGAACTACAATGGGGAGGAGGCCACCACACCTCCGCTCAGATGTAAGACAGAAGAGAACCTGCCCATGGGCTGCGATCCTCCCCAGAAAGTAACTTGGATTTGTTCCAAGGCCTCATAGTAGTTTTAGCCTGGAAAATTTTTATATCAGATGCAACCAAACACCCACCTCACTCATTAAAAAAAAAAAATCTCAGTATTCATAGTATATCTAACTTTGAGCAATACAACTTCCTGATGTAACCTCCAGGGTTTAGTAGTTGCGAACACTAACCTAAATAGAGAAATTAGGTGATGTACTTTAGCTATAAATCATAAAACTATGAAGTTAGAAAACATGAGTTTTATAACAAAGTGACTTTGGCTTTAGAATACTCATTCTGCACTTTTTTTTAAATTTAATTTTATTTATTTAGTTTCAAGTATACTGTACATTGGTTAGACATCTATATAGTTCATAAAATGATCCCCCCAATTGCACTCTCCCTCCCCTGAACCTCCACCTAGCCAACATATAAATGCTAGCTCCATTTCCTATGCCGTGCTCCCCATCCCCATGACCCTCCATCAGCTACTAATGTGTTCTTTATTCCTTCACCCCAGATTCTCCCAGCCCCCCAAATTCCTCTACCCTCTGTCCAACACCAAGTTGTCCACTATATTTGTGAGTCTGTTTTTGATTAGTTTGTTCTTTTTATTTATTAGATTCCACATATAAGTGAAATCATATAGTATTTATCTTTGTCTGACTTAAATACCTTCTAGGTCCATCAAAGCAATATCTTTCTCCATCCCCTTCCTTTTCATATGTAGGGGTCTTGTTTTCTTATCCTTTCAGCTACTCTATCCCTTGGTTGGAGCACTTAATTCTTTTCCTTTTAAGGTACTTCTTGATAAGAATGTAGTTGTTCCATTCCTTTCTTCCCATTTCCTGTAATACTGGCTTGGTGGTGATAAATTCCTTTAGCTCATTTTTGTCTGGGAAGTTCTTTATCTGTCCTTCAACTCTAAATGATAGCTTTGCTGGTAAAGCATCCTTGGTTGTAGATCCTGGGTCTTCATCTTGTCATATTTATTTAGTTTTTTGCCAAGCCCTTCTGTCCTGCATAGTTTCTTTTGAGAAATCAGCTGCTAGTCTTAAGGGTTTTCCCTTATATGTAATTATTTGTTTTTCTCTTGCTACTTTTAAGATTTTTTTTTTTGTATTTAACCTTTGGCATTTTAATCATGATGTGTCTTGGTGTGGGCCTCTTTGGATCCCTGATTTTTGTAATTCTCTGAGCTTCCTGAGATTTTATGTCCATTTCTTTCTCCAGGTTAGGGATGTTTTCCATCATTATTTCTTCAAACAGCTGTTAAACAGCTTGATTTTCTTCAGTTACACTGGTCAGACAAATATTTGGAGCCTTAGTAGTGTCCCATATCCTCCTTAAATTACTTGGATAGTCTTGGCATCTTTTTTCATGCCATTCTGATTGAGTGTCCTGATTGGCTTTCCTGTCCTCTAGAGAGGGCACTTGATCCTCTTTATTCACTGTTTATTCCTTTTTTTATTCCATTTAATATATTTCTCATCTCAGACGATGTGTTCTTCATTTCAGACTGGTTCCCTTTTATAATTTCCAGTTCCATTTTTATGTTTTTTATCTCTTTGTTGAAGTTCTCTACACTTCCCAAAAGTTCATTGAGCATCTTTATAACCAGTGTTTTGAACTCTGCATCTGTTAGATTACATGACTCCATTATATCTAGATCTCTGTTCTGTTCTCTCATATGGTTTCTGCTTCTTTGTCTTCCCATTTTGGCTGCCTTTCTGTGTCCGTTTCTATGAAGTAAGCAAAGCTCCCAAGTCTTCCCGTCTTATTAGTGTGGATTTCTGAAGTAGATGTCTGTCCAGTGGCACAGTCCTGAGAGGGGTTTAGCTGCAGGCCAAATTTAGCTCAAGCCTCTACCCCTCTGGGGCCACCTGTTAAGATTCAGCAAGCAGTCCACAGATGTTGTGCTTATAGTTGCCTCAGAAGGCCACACCAGAAACGGAGGCCAGCTGCCTTCAGTGTGAGTCTCGGTGCTGCTTAGCAAGGAGCACCTGACTTTCTGAGGTTATATCAGGATGTGGTTTGGGTGGGAGGGGCGGGATTTCAGGGAATCCTCTGGGCAGAGTGACCTCTGTTATCCAGTTTGATGACGTCTCGGCTGTGGCAGCGCCATGTCCGTGCACTGGGAGTGGGGAGGGCTCAACAAGGAACAATGGATACTGCTGACACTTCTGTACAGAGCAAGTCTTGCCTAGGCCCTCACTCTGCCAATGTCTCCCTGTAAGTTACCGGTGCCTGCTGCGTGCAGCCCAGTCGGCACTGGTGCTCAGAGAGACCAGGTTCGTCTCCATGGAAGTCTGCTCACAGATGCGGCCCCTTTAAGAGGCCTCTACGGCTGCCAGTGCCACAGCCTCTGTCTCACTTAGCTGTTGGGGACCTGGCAGCCCCACATCCTTGCCCCGTCCTACCTTCTGCTATCGCAGGGTTCTTTCTTGGACTTGTCCCTAGTTGTATGACTTGTTCCTCTAGATTCCAGGCGATTTTTCCTTGCTGCTGCTCCTTGTTTCCGTCACAATTCTGATTTGGTCACCAGAGGGATGAACAGAACCTCTGTCATCTACACCATTTTTTTCCTCCCGTTCTGCACTTTCTAACAATAAATGTCAGGGTAATTCCCAACAATAATAATAATGATAACTAGCATTCATTGGACACTTAACTATGTACAGCCAAATTCTAGTTATTCATATGCATTAACTCGTAGTCCTCACTATAACCCTAATAACCCTAAGAAGTAGATGCTATTTCCTCCTTTTTTACTGATGAGAAAAATAGAGGCCCAGAGAGCCTAATAAACTTGTCCAAAGTCACTCAGCTAATGCTTGGCAAAGCTAGGGCTCTGATGTAGACATCCTGACTCCAAAGCCATTTCTTTACCTACTGTGTTGCTCCTCTGCCTCCCTGTTTGTAAAGATAGGAATAATCTAAATTAAAGATGCTTATTTTTCTAGTGAGCAGGAGAAAAGCATGTAGCTCATCTTCAAATGTTATCAAATAATTAAAAATGTTAAAATAGAAATATGCTATAACATATCTGTTGTTTTACCCCTTCTGGAAATTTTTATCTGATGCATTTGGAGTATCGAATCACATTTCAGGCATCTCATTGGAAAGATATTAATAAACTGGAGAATTTCCAGAGGCAAGTTAACAAGTGGATAAGGGTCTGAAAGCCATGTCCCATGAGGAGTGTTTGAAGGACCTGGATATGTTTAACTTCCACCAGGGAGCTTTAGGATGCACATAACAACTCTTCATCGGTCTGAAAGGTTGGCTTGTAGAAGAAAAGTCAGGCTTGTTCTGTGTTGCATCAGAAGGGCAAACTAGGACAGGGAAATAGGCATTACATCAAGCTGCCTGGACCTGTGTGTCTATAGAAATGCTTTTTTAAGAAATCACTGATGTTTACTGAGAGCACACAAAGAGTTTTGCTGTATTATCTCATAAAACTGCTATAAAAAGCCAGTGAGGGCCTATCTACTTTATTTACATACCAAAACACTGAGCCTTCAGAAGGCTAAGAAAATAGTATGTGAGAGAGCCAGGATCTGAACCCAAATGCATGGTCCTCAGGAGAACCAGACTGGACCATCTTCATAGATCACTGCCCAGCAGCAGTGATCTCTTAATAAAGTTTCAGCACAGACCAGCCAGTTCTAATATCTAATTCTTTAAGTAATCAAATTTCTGAGAAAATATAGCTCCCTTTTTTTAAACTTTACAGCATCGAAGTTACATTACGAGATCTTACATTGACTTTCTCACTGCTTTCATTTTAATTCATTTTAATTCTTAAAAAGAAAGGGGGAGAGAATGAGCTTTATTTTGATATTGAGTAGATAAATCCGCTTTACTACATTTCATAATTCTACAATTAGCCATTCATTAATCTAAAAAAAAGGTTTAATATGCATCTTTGTGACCTGCACTGTAATAGGTGCAAAAGATAAAAGGCACACAAGACCCAGAGACCCAGAGATTCTTATCCTATTGACACTGAGAGTCTGTAACCTTTAACTTAAAAATTAATGAACTGTAACTATAAATTAAAACCAATGTGAAAAATTAGGGTTGTATGAAAATATTTCATTGATCTCAGTGCTTCTCAAAATTTTTTGCCAACATATCCCTAGGAAGGTCTAGGGATGGTCTAGGGAAGCAACTTGAGGGGGCCTCTATAAGCAAGAAGCTTCTTCGACGTTGTGGTTTTTTCCTAACAATTCACACAATGGTTGCATTTGTACAACATAGTATAATTTTTGTTTTAATATAAAAATAATGTTTTAAGTTACTTTAGCCACTTTCACTAAAATTCAAACTCCAGGGTGCTTTGCATATCCACCAGAACATCGTCTTATATCTCCAGTAGTACATACATCCCAGTTTAATAAGCCACGGCTTCCAGCGATAACTTACTTACTAAGTTTTCTTCTCATTCAGAAAGATATTTTCAAGGAAACCTTATAGATATGGGAAAGAGATAGTCATATAATTCATACAATCAAGGATATTCATACTCGTTAAGCCTTATGGGAGATTTTACCTACTTTTCTTTCCTCTAACACTAGTTTCTCCTAGAGATGGTTAAGTAGAGTGAAATTAGAAAATTACATACATTGGTGAAACAGGATAAGAAGAAAAATTACTTGAAAGAGTAGGCTGTAATATATTTGGGGTATTTGAGAATGACTTGAAGTTTTAAAGGTTAGCAGAAATATTACAGACATATGCTGAGGAGATTCCCTTATTGGTTAGCACATGTAGTTCAGACTAATGTTTTACTAGTGCTTTAACATTTATGTAGGTTTTAAACTTAAAATGATGGTTCTAAATAAAATTGTATCACAAGCATACATGATAACTCCTTTTCAAATTGCTTGTTTTAGGGAAAATGTGGGTACATAAAAATTTATAAATATTTTTTGTTGTTGTTTAGGAGAGAAGCCATATGAATGCCCAAACTGCAAGAAACGTTTTTCCCATTCTGGTTCCTATAGCTCACATATAAGCAGTAAGAAATGTATCAGCTTGATGCCTGTGAATGGGCGACCAAGAACAGGACTCAAGACATCTCAGTGTTCCTCACCATCTCTTTCAGCATCACCAGGCAGTCCCACACGACCACCAATACGGCAAAAGATAGAGAATAAACCCCTTCAAGAACAACTTTCTGTAAACCAAATTAAAACTGAACCTGTGGATTATGAATTCAAACCCATAGTGGTTGCTTCAGGAATCAACTGTTCAACCCCTTTACAAAATGGGGTTTTTAGTGGTGGTGGCCCGTTACAGGCAACCAGTTCTCCTCAGGGCGTGGTACAAGCTGTTGTTCTGCCAACAGTTGGTTTGGTGTCTCCCATAAGTATCAATTTAAGTGATATTCAGAATGTACTTAAAGTGGCAGTAGATGGTAATGTTATAAGGCAAGTTTTGGAGAATAATCAAGCCAATCTTGCATCCAAAGAACAAGAAACAATCAGTGCTTCATCCATACAGCAAGGTGGGCATTCTGTTATTTCAGCCATCAGTCTTCCTTTGGTTGATCAAGATGGAACAACCAAAATTATCATTAATTACAGTCTTGAGCAGCCTAGCCAACTACAAGTTGTTCCTCAAAATTTAAAAAAGGAAAATCCAGCCCCAGCAAACAGTTGCAAAAGTGAAAAGTTACCAGAAGATCTTACTGTTAAATCTGAGAAGGACAAAAGCTTCGAACGAGGAGTGAACGATAGCACTTGCCTTCTGTGTGACGATTGTCCAGGAGATATTAATGCACTTCCAGAATTAAAGCACTATGACCTAAAGCAGCCTACTCAGCCTCCCTCACTCGCTGCACCGGAAGCTGAGAAGCCTGAATCCTCTGCTTCATCAGGTTCCGGAGATGGCAATCTGTCTCCCAGTCAGCCACCTTTAAAGAACCTCTTATCTCTTCTGAAAGCATATTATGCTTTGAATGCACAACCAAGTGCAGAAGAGCTCTCAAAGATTGCTGATTCAGTAAACCTACCATTAGATGTAGTAAAAAAGTGGTTTGAAAAGATGCAAGCTGGACAGATTTCAGTGCAGTCTTCTGAACCATCTTCTCCTGAACCAGGCAAAGTAAATATCCCTGCAAAGAATGATGATCAGTCTCAACCTACAAATGCAAATGAATCCCAGGACAGCACAATAAATCTACAGAGTCCTCTGAAGATAACTAACTCTACAGTTTTACCAGTGGGCTCAACCATCAATGGTTCCAGAAGTAGTACATCCTCCCCATCACCTCTAAACCTTTCTTCATCCAGAAATACACAGGGTTACTTGTACACAGCAGAAGGTGCACAAGAAGAGCCACAAGTAGAACCTCTTGATCTTTCACTACCAAAGCAACAGGGAGAATTATTGGAAAGGTCAACTATCACTAGTGTTTACCAGAACAGTGTTTATTCTGTCCAAGAAGAACCCTTGAACTTGTCTTGCGCAAAAAAGGAGCCACAAAAGGACGGTTGTGTTACAGACTCAGAACCAGTTGTAAATGTAATCCCACCAAGTGCCAACCCCATAAATATTGCTATCCCCACAGTCACTGCCCAGTTACCCACAATCGTGGCCATTGCTGACCAGAACAGTGTTCCATGCTTGCGAGCACTAGCTGCCAATAAGCAGACTATTCTGATTCCCCAGGTGGCTTACACGTATTCGACTACAGTCAGCTCTGCAGTCCAGGAACCACCCTTGAAAGTGATCCAGCCAAATGGAAATCAGGTAAAAATAAGTCTCCCATCTTAAACCTTGGGAATGCTAGTTTGACTTATTTCATTAAATTTTTCTAATAAACATCAGTCACCATAGAACCAAGCAGATTGTTCCAAACTCATTTTTGAAAAGAAAGAGATAAGCGTCTGCTTTAATCTTTGTGGCATCATGTCTTCAGTTGTTTACTAATCCAATATATAATTTATCAACTAAAGTTTAAAGTATTATTCTATTGTGAGAAAATGATGGATAAGTCCCAGCTAAAACTTGTCTGTTTGAAGCTAGACACAGAAAAGAAAAATTGGAATACTCACTAATTGGATTTCTGTTCTTCTATAGTCCCCAAATTCATAATAGTTTCTGCCTTGTTTATGTTCATTAATAAATGAAAACAGGTTCCCACTTACAGACATTTCCTACCAGGCAAACTTAGCTATCACTTTTTATGTGTTAACACCTCTGTTTATAAAAGCTTTTAATTAAGCAAACAAGAATTAAATATATAAAGAACTCGTTTAGTGAATATATTGATGATTTTACGAGCTGTAAACTAAACGGTGCTCAGTCATATTAGTACATATGAAGAAATATGGTTGTGAATCTATATATGCATTTTTAAACTTTCTTCCAAATTCATGATAGTTCTAGATGGAGACGTTTTGTGTGACAGTTGCATGTCTCATTGTCCAGGCTTTTTTGGGTCACTAACCTTGATGTCTTTCCATTTTCTCCATCGATTTATAATTGAATCAGATATAATAAAGATAAATTTGATCTTTTGTCCAAATATTTACTATAAGTAAATGCAGCTAAAATAATTACAATAACCTGTTCAAATGTGTTTTCCTGTTTTTCCTGTCTTAAATATTGCTACCAATTGGGCTTCCTGTAATTGTGACAACTCTTGAAAAAAATTTTTACATGGCCAGTGAATTTATCTGATTTTTAGTATATAAAGCACTATGTATAACATTTCACTTAATTATATGACTAGATTAAATAGCAATGAGTCAACTTACTTAGCACCCACTGGCAGCTCACAAATGACCCAGACAAATGGCTGCATTTCTCCCACTTTCCAAAGCCATACGAAATGTTATGGAACACCTTTGAACTTTTAGAAAATGTGTGGGTTTAGAGGCAATAGAATGGAAGACTTTAGAAAAGACGCAAGGATCTAAGGCGACCCAGTTCCACTACAGGCCCCTGAAGGGTTGTCCTGCCTGCATGAGGGCCTCCTAAATTATCTCCCTGAGACTGCCTGAAATGTTTTTATTCCACTGAAATTCTAAAGATGCATTGTGACTAACAAGTATTCTTGAAAAATATAGACCCTCCTGCATTGTTTTTCTCCATCTTGCTTCTTAGAAAGAAGAAAGAGCAAAGCTCTCTCTTTTGAAGGAGACCATGGAGGTTAGTTAGTTCGAAGAAGTCCGAAGCTCTGGAATATACAATTTGAAGACCACTTTTAAAAAAAATCAATCTTAATTTTAGCTTAGTGAAACCCAGAATGAAAAAATGAAGGTAACAGATGCAGTTAGAAATCAGTGATTATTTAGCAAACTCATAGTTAAAGCTTTCTGCAAATTTCTCAGGATTCACAGGAAACTAAGTAAATTTTGTTACTACACATTTTGCTACTGCACATTCTTTTCCGTGTCCTTTCTTTTCAGTACCTGTTGAGTTGACCATACTTCTTCGTTGCAATTGTGACTAGATTGACTCTAAGCCCACTTTTGTCTGTATCAGCCTCCACCTCTCATCTGACCCCACCATTGGAGCCCATATGCAGTGAGGAGGAGTGAGCTCACTTTGGTCAAATTGTTGAAAGTGTAAATCAAAGTGGCTGTCTAATCCATACTTTTGTCTATTGTTTATCTTTTAAATTTAAATTAAATTTTCTTACTCCTTTTTTCCCCTTTAGGATGAAAGGCAAGACACTAGCTCAGAAGGAGTCTCAAATGTAGAGGATCAGAATGACTCTGATTCTACACCACCCAAAAAGAAAATGCGGAAGACGGAAAATGGAATGTATGCCTGTGATTTGTGTGATAAGATATTCCAAAAGAGTAGCTCACTATTGAGACATAAATATGAACACACAGGTATGTTAATGAACCTGATAGTTTTTGAAAAATGAGTGTCTAACCCTTTCCACAACTCAAAGTGCCCCCAAAAACCTTAGGAGGGTTATATTTGCATGAAACCACCATTTTATTTCATTGCTGTGTTCTTTTTTGCAGGTAAAAGACCTCACGAGTGTGGCATCTGTAAAAAGGCATTTAAACACAAACATCATCTGATTGAACACATGCGATTACATTCTGGAGAAAAGCCCTATCAATGTGACAAATGTGGAAAGCGTTTCTCACACTCTGGGTCTTATTCTCAGCACATGAATCATCGCTACTCCTATTGCAAGAGAGAAGCGGAGGAGCGAGACAGCACGGAGCAGGAGGAGGCAGGGCCGGAAGTCCTAGCAAATGAGCGGGGCGGGGCGAGGGCGTCCCCGTCGCAGGGCGACTCCGATGAGAGAGAGAGTTTGACAAGGGAGGAGGATGAAGACAGTGACAAAGAAGAAGAGGAGGATGAGGATAAAGAGATGGAAGAACTGCAGGAAGAAAAGGAATGTGAAAAACCACAAGCGGAGGAGGAGGAGGAGATGGAGGAGGAGGAGGAGC
This sequence comes from Pteropus alecto, assembly GCF_000325575.1. Lineage (NCBI taxonomy): Eukaryota > Metazoa > Chordata > Mammalia > Chiroptera > Pteropodidae > Pteropus > Pteropus alecto. The sequence continues at coordinate 2,991,669 of NW_006443566.1, forward strand.
TGGAGGAGGAGATGGAGGAGGAGGAGGTAGAAGAGGCAGAGAGTGAGGGAGAAGGAGCAAAAACTGGAGGTGCCGTGAAGGATGACAGGGCTGTAAATCAAGCAAGCAGCTTAGAACAAAAAGTGAACGAGAATAGTGAGCAAGTGTCCGAAGAAAAAACAAATGAAGCCTAAGAGTGTTTCTAGAAGGAATATAAATTCGGATTGGTAATGAAGTTTGTTCTATATTATACATGCTTTTCATGGAAACACAGTAACCTGTATACTGTGATTTCTGTTCACTACTGTGTAAGTAAAAATTTAAAAAACTACAAAATACAAAAAAAAAAGAAAACCACACAAAAAAAATCCAGGTGTGCCTGAACCTCAGACCTAGTAATTTTTCATGCATTTTTCAAAGTTAGGAACAAGTTTGTAACATGAAGCAGATTAGAAAACTTAAATGACGCAGAAAGCAAAGATTGAACAGGTTAAAGGAAACTGATTAACTAGATAAGCATCTGGCATTGTTTCATTTTATCAGTATTAACTATCACTCTTATGTTGGTTTATTCTTAAGCTGTACAATTGGGAGAAATTTTATAATTTTTTATTGGTAAAAGTATGCTAAATCCGCTTCAGTATTTTATTATGTTTTTTAAAATGTGAGAACTTCTGCACTACAAAATTCCCTTCACAGAAAAGCATAATGCAGTTCCAGACCGTGCTAACTACCTTTTATAAATTCAGTCTAGAAGGTAGTGATTTCTAATATTTAGATGTCAGAGTAGAGTGTATTCTCATTTAAAGTGTATTGTTAGCCTTAAGAAAGCCGCCGATAGAAGAACCGAAGTTTCTTACTCATGTGGTTTAAAATGGAGTTCAAACGATTGTCATTGAGTTCTGATCGCAGGGACTAACAGTGTTATTACTGGTGAGGACAGCAGAGTCGTCAGAATCAGTGTTTGTAATTGTGTTTGAGTATGTGGTAACAAATATGAAGGATATGATATGAAGCTTTGTATCTCCTTTGGCCTTAAGCAAGACCTGTGTGCTGTAAGTGCCATTTATCAGTATTTTTCAAGGCTCTAACCCGCCTTCGTTCAATGTGTGGCCTACAATAACTAGCATTTGTTGATTTGTTTGTTGTATCAGAATTCCAAAATAAAACTTAAAACCACTGACTCTTCTGTCAGAGAACCGGAACACTGGGACATTTCATCCTTTAATTCCTCAGTATTCGTTTTTCATTAATTGATGTTCAAATTTCTCTACAGAAATGAAAGGGAAATTTTCTAATCTGCTTTATCCATGTACTTGCATTTCTCACATGGACATGCCATTGTTATTTGGCTCATAACTGTTTCCAAATGTTAGTTATTATGGACCCAGTTTATTAACAACATTAGCTGATTTTTACCTATCAGTATTATTTTATTTCTTTTAGTTTATAGATCTGTGCAACATTTTTGTACTGTATGTCTTCAAACCTGGCAGTATTAATACCCTTCTTACTGACATATGTACTTTTAGTTTTAGAAAACTTTTATATTTATGTGTCTTATTTTTATATTTCTTTATTTATTACACAGTGTAGTGTATAATACTGTAGTTTGTATTAATACAATAATATATTTTAGTATGAAAATTTGGAAAGTTGATAAGATTTAAAGTAGAGATGCAATTGGTTCTCTTGCATTGAGATTTGATTTAACAGTGTTATGTTAACATTTATACTTGCCTTGGGACTGTAGAACAGAATTTAAATGGGAATGTATTAGTTTTACAACTACAATCAAGTCATTTTACCTTTATCCAGTTTTTAATATAAAACTTAAATTTTGAAATTCACTGTGTGACTAATAGCATGATGCTCTGCAGTTTTAAGAGATTAGCCTAACCATAAAACTCTCATTTCCTTAGTAAGCCAAATTAGGATAACCTTATATAAACAGTGTTGGGAACAATGTTTAACATTTTGTGCCAATTTGTTCCTGTATTCATGTATGTAAGTTACAAATCTGACTCTTCATTTTTAAGTTCCTTGTTACACCATGATCATTTTCTAGTTTTTTACCAGACTCCCCCATCTCACAATAAAATGCATCAACAAGCCTGACCTGCTGTCATTCTTTTTAATTCTTATCAGGATTTTCTTTGGAAAACTCTCTGTGAAATGGGGCATTACACTGTCAGCCTGCCCTTGATTTACCTTGGGCTGAGTTTGGGTACCAAACTAAATGTTTGAGACATTCATCAATAAATTTTGGATTTCCTTGGATTTAACTGTTTCTTGGAAGGTCAGAGTTGACAACTGAAGGCCTCCTCAGAGGCCGCTCCCTCTTCCTGAAACCCTTAACCCCCACTCTTGATCCCATGACTTCTCATCCTTTAGGTCACTTCAGGGAAGCCTGGGTCCGGGGTGCCTTTCTTCTGTACTCCCACAGCTCCGTGCACCTTTCTTATCATAGCTCTTTGGCAGTTATTCATGTTCCTCCCCCACGAGGAACAGGGACCATGTCTGCTTTCGTCACTCTCACACCCCCAGTGCCTAGCAGAGTGTCTGGCACTAGTAGGCGTAACAAATTTTGTTGAATTAAAATATAATTTGCATGTTAACAGAGCTCAGCTATGTTTTTACTGCTCTTCTAATCTGAGAATATATATGTTAAAAGATTCCAGCAATTTATTAATTTTCTTATTTGGGTCCTATTAAACACCAGACAAAATAGACAAATACTAAATCACACATTTTCTCTTGTCTTACTATTCTAATTTGAGACTTTTTCTAGGTGTCTTTCTCTGATGCTTAACCTCATGGCACATGACACAGGTATGTACTTTGAGGCCTGTAGAAGTGATAGGACCAATCCTAGTAGACTCCATTTTAGGACCCACTTCCCCTTTTATGGCCTCACACTCCTAGGTGCGTGTTAATGTCATGTTGCTATATTTCTTCTGTCACTGTGAACAGCTATCTTATAAAATTCACTGTACAGGGTTAGAAAATAAGAATAACCTTCTTAAGGGGCATTTATACTGTAATCACTGTAATAAGCTCAAAAAAGGCAGTGCTTAGCACATACAATTGAATGGCTAATAAAGGAAACTAGGCATCAGAGAAGCTTTGAAAAGTGAAATGTGTGAACACTTTCCAATATTTCCTCATCGCATAATAACTGTCATATGTTATTTACTAGTGCCATGCACAGGTGCTTCAATGCTATTATCAAAATTTTCACAAAAGCCGTACAAAGTTAAAAGACCATGTGTCCATGAACACATACAATTTAAGTAGCAGAATAAGAATTTGAACATAGGCCTGTGCAACTCCAAGATCCATGCTCTTAACTAAACCTATACCACATCTCATGTAAGAATAGCTTACACTATCTACATTTAAACTCAAGCCTGGCCTTAAAGAATATAAGTAAAAGAATGTCGGCAAGACCAATATACATTTTAAAACATGAAAAAGAAAAGGGCATGAGATTTTTCAAATTTGTGTGCAAATTTAAGATTAGCCTTGAAAACATGAAAATGTAAACTTAGATTTCTTCTCTTGAGATCAACCGCGGCATATATTAGGACAATCACAATAGGAGCTTTGTCTCTGAACCAGAAAAAAGAAAAAAAAAATGAAATCTCTGCTCTAGTGAACATATATATTCCATTCAACAACAGCAGAATACGTGTTTTTCTCCTACCAACACATGGGACGTTCATGAAGAGAAACCATATTATGGCATAAAACAACTCTCATTCAAAAGAATTGCAAAGTGTTTTCTCTGACTACAAAATCATTAAACTGGAAATCAAAAACAGTTATATCTGGAAACTCCCTCAAGTTATTAGAAATTACACAACATATTTCTAAACCCATGAGCAAAAAAAATATGAACAAAATGTAAATGAAAATGCAACATGTCAAAGCGTGTAGTGTGCAGCAAAAGTAGTGCATTTAAGAAAATTTATAACATTAAATGCTTATAATGGAAAAGAATAAAGGACTCGATCATCTAAGCTTTCATCTTAAGAAACGTGAAAAATGATAAAATTAAACCCAAACCAAACACAAAGGAGGCGATAATAAAAGACAAAGCAATGGCATAGAAAATAAAATCAGTGGAATAAATCAATGAAATTAGAATCTGATTGTTTGAAAAGATTAATAAAAGTGAAAACCCACTAGCCAAATAGAAGAAGAAAAAAGAGATGACAATATCAAGAATGAAAGAGGAGATAGCCTCACAGATCCTCCAGAGTAAATGGATAAAAAGAAAGTACTGTGAACTTTATGCCAATGAATTTGATAACTTATGAAAAGACATTTCTTAAAAGATCCAAAATACCAAAACTCACTAAAAGAAATAACTAATTCGAATAATTAAATATCAAAGAAATTCCTAATTGAAAATCTTCCCACGAAGAAAACTTAAGGCTCAGATGGCTTCACCAATGAATTCTATCAAATATTTAAGGAAGATGTTGTGCCAATTCTACACAAACTCATCCAGAAAATACAAGAGGAGAAAACACTTCCTACCTTAGTCTACGAAGCCATCATTAACCTGATACCAAAACCAGATAATGACATTATGAGAAACAAAAACTACAAAACCAGTATCCCTCATGAATATAAATGCAAAATCCTTAACAAAAGGAAAATAAATACATCATGACCAAGTGGGATTTATTTAGCCCAGGATTTCAAGGTTGGTTTAGCATTCAGAAATCAATTAATGTAATGCATCATATTTACAAAGCAAAACAAAAAAATCATATAATCATCTCAATAGATGTTGAAGAGGCATCTGACAAAATTCAACACCAAGTCCTAAAAATTCTCAGCAAGCTACAAAAAACCTATAATATTATACTCAATTGGGAAAAGTCAGATGCTTTTCTCCTAAAATTATGAACAAGGCGAGAACTCTCACACTTTTAGTAAACATTGTACTGGTGGGCCCACCAGCTACAACATGACAAGAAAAAAATGAAAGGCATACAGATTGGAAAAAAAAGTAAAACTATTTACAGACAGTTTGGTTATATCGAGAGAAAGAAAAGGAATTTACAAAAAAAAAAAATAGAAAAGATGAGAACAGGTTAAGGGAGTGTAGAAAAGGGTAAAGGATCAAACATGGTGACAGAAGGAGATTTGACTTTGGGTGGTGAACACAGTGCAATTTATAGATGATGTATTATTGAATTGTACACCTGAAACAATTTTATTAACCAATGTCACCCAAATTAATTTAAAATAAAGATTACAGGATACTAGGTCGGTATGCAAAAATCAATCATATTCTACTATATAGTAGACTATAGTAGGAATAAAAAATGGAAATTCAAATTTAAAAACCGGTACCATCAAAAAAAATAGGGATAATTTAACAAAATATGGACAATACTCATGTACTGAAAACTATAAAACATTGCTGAAAGAAATAAAAGATGCGAAGAAAATGAAGAAATATTTCATGTTTATGAATCAGAATATTCAATATTACTGTGTCAATCCTCAGATTTATCTCTCTATTCAATAAAATTCTAATGAAAATCCCAGCCACATAATTGTAGAAATTCATAGGATTATTCTAGATTTATACAGAAATGAAAATGACTTCAAGTAGGCAAAACAATTTTGACAAAAAAACAAAAGATTTACACTACCTGATTTCTAGAGTCACTATAAAATTACAGTTTAACTACAGAATTATATTGACATGAGAATGGACATACAGATCTAGAAAACCAGAGCTGAGAAAAGCCCCACTTTCATAGATGTTTCATGCCAATGGTGAAATGATCATCTTTTCAAAATGTACTGCTGGTATATATAATGTGCAGGAAAAATGAACTTGATCATTAACATGTCATACACAGAAATTGTTTCAAAATGTATTATATACCTAAATACAAGCTAAATAAATCATTGTGACTTTGGGTCGGACAAAGATTTCCTAGGTAAGACACAAAAAGATGAACGCATTAAAGAAGAAATGATATAGAAGAATGATTACTGCGAATAAAATCAAAAAGGAAGACACAGACTGAGAGAAAATACTTGCAAACATATCTCTGTATGCCCAAGATAAATGAAAAAGTGTCCACGCAAAACCCTGTACACAATAAGAATTCGAGCTGGCATAGAAGGTAAAGGCCATGCAAGTTTCCTCTAGTGACCACACCAAAATTATAACAAAAAACTACAGAGCAACCAGTACGTGGGGTTGCCAGAGGTCTGGCTGAAAACAGAAGCCCCACAAATAGGTCACCTCAAATAACAGGTCACCTCAAAATAGTAGGAGGGGTGGAGACAAAAAATGGCCCGGTCTCACAACCACATGTGGCAATCGAAAATCGGGAGGGTTATCTTGGCTGCAGAGCCACCTCCCCCACCTGACGAGCGAGTGGTCCCAGCCGTACACTGGGCTCCCCATCTCAGAGTTCCTGTGCCAGGAAGAGAAGTCCCCACAACCTCTGGCAGTGAAAACCAGTGTAGGTTGCAGCTGAGTGAGATGGAGCTGCGGGAAGCAGAGACCTTCCTCTTAAAGGGCCCTTGCCCAGCCTTACTCACTGACAGACTCACTTGCTCTGAGCTCCAGCGCTGGGGCAGCTACTCCAGGGGGGCCAGGGACATATGGGGAGGCGCTGAGCTGTCAGTGCAAGGGCTGGAGAGAGACAGTTGGCTCCCAGACAGAGGTGCAGGCAAAAGCCATTGTCCTTTTGGTGAGCCCTACCCCCTCCTAGCCAGAGGACATAGTTGTCGTCAACCTGGATAACACAGGTCACTCCGCCCAGGAGATTCCCTGAGACCCCGCCTCTCCCAAGCCACTTTCAGTGATTTACTCCATACAAACAGGCTGTCTTGGCTCCTGCTGCAAACTTTCATAAAATCTCTCAAAGGCTCATGAAACCCAAAGAAGCAGCATCTGGCCTCGGCGTGCACTGTACCTCTTGCTGAGCAGCCCCAAGCCCCGCACCAGTGGCAGCCGGCCTCAGTTTCTGACTTAGCCCCTGGAGGTACCTATAAGCCCAGCATGGCTGGCAGCCATATGCAGATTTCTTGGTGACTCTTACCAGGAGGCCTCGGAGATGCTCAGGCTGCTGTTGAACGTGGCCTGCAGTTGCGCCCCCTCCCAGGTCTGTGCCAAGGAGCCTCGCAGTGCACGTACTACGTTAAGCCACTCTAAGACCGGGAGACTTAGGAGCCCTACCTGATACGTAGAAACAGACATGAGGAGGAAACCAAAATGGGAAGACAAGCACGTCCCACATGAAAGAACAAAACAAAGCTCCAGAAAATTCATTAAAATGGAGACAAGCAATTTAGCAGATGCGGAGTTCAAAACACTCGTTATAAGGATCCGCAAGGAACTTAGAGGAAGAGTAGATGAGCTCAGTGAGAACTTTAACAAAGACATGAAAAACATAAAAATGGAAATGGAAAACATAGCAGCGAGCCAGTCAGAAATGAAGAATATAATATCTGAGGTGAAGAGTATATTAGAAGGAATCAACAGAGTGGATGAAACAGAGGATCGAATCAGTGACATAGAGGATGGGGTAGCGGAGGACACTTGATCAAATAGCAACAAGAAAAAAATAATCCAAAAAATGAAGATAGTTTAAGAAACCTCTGGGACAACATCAAGTGTAACAACATTGGCATCATAGGGGTACCAGGAGGAGAAGAGAGCAAGGAACTGAAAACCTATTTGAAGAAATAATGACAGAAAACTTCCCTAACCTGGTGAGTTTCCTAACCCCAGGAACTTCAGAGAGTCCCAAACAAGAGGAATGCAAAGAGGCCCACACCAAGACACATCATAATTAAATTCACAAAGGTTAAATTCAAAGAGAGAATCTTAAAAACAGTGAGAGAAAAGCAATTCGTTATAGACAAGGGAACACCCATAGGACTGTCAGCCAATTTCTCAACAGAAACTTTACAGGTCAGAAGAGCTTGGCACAAAATATTCAAAGTGATGAAAACCCAGGACCTACAACCAAGATTACTTTACCCAGCAAAGTTACCGTTTAGAATCGAAGGACAAATAAAGAGCTTCCCAAGCAAGAAAAAGCTAAAGGAGTTTATCACTACCAAGCCAGTATTACAGGAAATGTTGGAGGGACTTCTTTAAGAAGAAAAATATATGTATCAAAAGTCTAAATAACGAATAGATATAATTACACATCTATCAATAAGTACTTTGAATGAAAAAGAATTAAATGCTCCAAATAATAGAAAGGGTGGCTGAATGGATAAGAAAACAAGCCCTTTATATATGCTGCCTACAAGAGACTCGCTTCAGATTAGAAGACACACAGAGACTAAAAGTAATAGGATGGAAAAAGATATTTCATGGTGGACCTTAGAGGGTAGTATGCTGAGTGGAGTTAGATAGAAGAAAAACTCCATACAATTACACAAATATGTGGAATCTAAAGAACAAAATAAACAAACAAACAAACAAAACAGAAACAAACTCAGATACAGACCATTTTGAGGGTTACCAAATGAGAGAGGATTTGGGAGGGAGGGTCAGTGAAAGGGAGAAGGTAAATTGGTAGTTACAAAATAGTCATGGAGATAGAAAGTATAGCATAAGGAATATAGCCAATAATATTGTAATAACTATGTACAGTGTCGGGGGCACTAGATTATTGGGGTGATCACTTTGTGAGTTATATAGATGTCTAATCACTATATTGTACACCTGAAACTAATATGTATGCCAACTGTAATGGGAAAATAACAAATAATTATTAATTTAAAAAAAACCTGAACGTGTTCGTAGCAGCATTATTTATAACAGCTAAAAAGTGGATCCAATCTTAGTGTCAATCAACTGATGAATAGATAAATATGATATAGCCATAGAATGGAAGATTATTTGAAAATAAAAAGGAATGAAGTACTGATGCATTCCACAACATGAATGGACTTGAAAACCTTACAATGAGTGAAAGAAGCTAGTCATGAAAGACTACATATTTTATTATTCCATTATATGAAATGTCCAAAATAGGCAAATCTAAAGAGACAGGAAATAAATTAACAGTTGCCTAGGACTGGGGGCAGGGAGAGAATTGATAGTGACTGCTAATGGATATGGATTACTTTGGAGGGTAAAATATTCCAAATTGAATTGTGATATTTGCACAACTCTGTGAGTATACTAAAAACCATGGAATTTTACATTTTAAATGAGTAACTTATGGTATGTGAATTATATCTTAACAAAACTGTTTAAAATATATACATATACACATATACATTTGGAATTATAATGAACTCATACAACTCAATAATAAAAAGACAGTGCAATTTTTTTAACTGAGAAAAGTTATCTGAAAAGACATTTTACCAAAGAAGGTATACAAACGAGAAATGAGCATATTAAAAGATGATCAACATCATTTGTCAATAGAGAAAGGCAAATTAAAACCACAATGTGCCATCACCCATTAGAATGGCTAAAATTTAAAACATTATCAGTAATACCAAATGTTGGCCAGGATATAGATCAACAAACGTTCTACAGTACTGGTGAAAATTTAAGATAGTAATACCACTTTAGAAAATAGTTGTCAACATTTTACATACACATACTTAACATATAACACAGAAATCCTACTTTTTGGTATCTGCCCAAGATAAATGAAAATATATGTCTACTCAGATACCTGTATTAAGGTGTTCATAGCACTTTTAATCATCATAGCCAAACTGGAAATAACGCAAATGTCTATCAACCAGTGAATGAATAAACAAATTGCAGTGTTTCCATACAATGGAATACCACTTAGCAATAAATAACAAAACCTCAAAAAGAGATATGCTAAGAGTAACATGATTGTGTGATGGCTACATAGATTTATACATTTGTAAAAATTATTCTTTATATGACTTCCATTTATTTCCTTTATTAATGGAAAGATCAGAACAGTAGATAATAAGCACTGGCTTTTTGTTCTAAGTATATATTTGAGCTGTATTGCCATTGTTTTCATGCAGTAACTCAGCTCAATATTTCTATTATTGAATTAGGTGTCTTTTTTTTTTTTTAGTCCTAGAATACTAGAAGGTCAGAAGATAAATATCTTTTAAATGAAAATATGTTCAAGGAAAATTGTTAAATTTTAAAAAAAATTATCTGGATCTTTTATTATTTGGGGGCTTTGTATATTCATTTTTATTGTGGTAAAAATACACAACATAAGATTTACCATTTTAACCATTTTTAAATGCGCATTTCAATGGCATTAAGTACCTTCACGGTGCTGTGCAACCATGGCCACTATTCATTTCTCCTCATCCCAAACAGAAACTCTGTACCCGTTAAACAACCACTCCCTAGTCCCCTGCTTTCCCCAGCCCTTGTTAACCTCTATTACATTTTCTGTCTCTATGAATTTGTCGACTCTAGAGAGCTCATAGAAGCGGAATCATGCACTATTTGCCCTTTTGTGTCTGGCTTATTTCACTTAGTGTAAAGTCCTCGAGGTTTATCCATGTCGTAATATGTATCAAGGTGTCCTTCCTTTTTATAGCTAAATAATATTCCATTGTACGTATATGCCACAGCTTGTTTACCCACTCATCTATTGATGGATATTTGGTTGTTCCCATCTTTGGCTATTTTAAATAATGTTTCTATGAACGTCGATGTGCAAGTATCTGTGTCCCTGCTTTCATTTCTTTGGGATGTATACATAGAAGTGGAATCGCTGGATCACGTGGTAACTCTGTGTTAAAGTTTTTGAGGAGCTGCCAAGCTGTCTTCCAAGATGGTGCACAATTTTATATTCTACCAGCAAAGCACAAGGGTTCCAATTTCTCCACATCCTTGCCAACACTTGTTATTTGGGTTTGCTTTGTTTTGTTTGATAATAGTCATTCTTATGGGTGTCAGATGGTATCTCATAGTGGTTTTAATTTGCATTAACTCTTGATTTCCCTTCTGTTACCCCAAAACAACTATTCCCTCAGCCATCCCCATCCCAATAAAAACTACTGTCACCCATCCGGACGCTCAGGCCAAATCCTAGAAGCAAGGAAAGGCACTGAAAGGAGAGAGCCTCCTGTGAAATATCTCTGGGGAAAACTATGATCTTTTATTCTTTTTTGAAAGTGAAAACAGCAGTTATTATTTTTCTGATTGCCATAAGCTCCATTATTTAGTTATAGACACGACCATTTAGCAAGGTAAAAATAAGGTAAAAATCGAGACCTACCAGAAAGTATAGCTGTCATTTAACTCATTCAGTATTGCTTTAAATTGAATTGAAAGGCAGTGTGCTTAGAGTTAAGGACAGACCAAACTGCCATGTTCACATCCCAACTTACGCAATGATGCACCTGACAGCTACATGATCCTGGGACAGTTACCTAACATGTCAGAGCCTCAGTTTCCTCTCTGGTAAAATGGAGATGGTATTAATAGAACCCACCTCAAAAGGTTGTTATGATGATTAAACGAGTTTATACATTGAAAGCACTTGTAACAGTGCTGGGAACATTGTTAGTGCTGAATGTTAGCTGTTATTATATATATGGTATGTATTGTGAAAGATATAACGTGTGGAAATACCTTAATATACCACAGGATACTGTCATACACACAAGGAAGTACCATGCAGGGAAGTGCAAGGGAACCGCCCGCTCTTTTCGTTCCCATGCTTCCCCATTATTTGGGTCTTTCTCTCAATTTATACAATCAAATATCTTTATTACCTCTTATCCTTTCACAAAGAAACCTCTGGTTTCTTCCAGTCAAATAGACCTAGGTTTGAAGCTTAGAATATTAGAAACCACTTCTCGGATTCTTCATTTGTAAAATGTGTTTAATATACTTCCTCATGAGGATCAAATAAGAAAATGTGTACAAATGTTTTGAGCATGTGTTACATAGAATAAATAGATTAAATAGGTGCTTAATAAATAGATTTCCTCTCCTGACTATTCATCTTCACATGCTGCTCAATTAATCTTCCTTAAAGAGAGTTCTGACTACAGCTCTTTATTCATGTTTGACCTCTGACTGTGGAGTAAAAGCCAAATTCCTTAGCATATACACCTTAATTTCACTAACAATATTAGTAGCGAATATTAATTGAGCACTTACTTTATGACAGACACTGGACTAAGTGTGAAACACTTATGAACTTTATAATCCTCATAGTAACACTTTGAGATAGGGCCTGTGGTACAATAAAAATGTAGATATGGGTTGTGAGAAGACGGCAGAGTAGGAAGCTCCAGGAATCTGTCTCCCAATCTAGACAGCAATGTATTGACAGAATGTGTCTAATGTCACTATTTTGGAACTCTAGACTCTATTGAAGGCTTCTAAGTTTCCGTCAATTTCACCTCTTAGCACAGTAGCAGCTACCCATCTCCCACCCTCAGCCCTGTGAAAGGCAGCTTTATGTGTGTTCCTGGAGTATCTTGCACACAACTTGCAAAATCTAGAGTGGGCCTAAAGGACCCTGTCTTCCAAATATCAGAGATTTGTGCTCTCATCACTGATTACTACTTCTAATCACAGAGGTGTAGACCAAAAGGTAGGCAGCCATTTTTGCACCTCCTCTCATTGTTGCAAGCTCCTCTCTTTCTGGATGAAGTGATCTCTATCCCCCTTCATAGTTTCCTGCTTCTACTTTTGGGAGCTAGAGATTAGGACATTCAAAAAGAAATGACAAATGGGGAATACTAGAAAGTGACTGCACATATCCAGGTAAAGCCTCAGAAAAGACTTGAGCAAACATTAAGTTTACACCTCAGGCTGATCCCAGGCACAAAGACAGCCTACAACAAAAAATAATAATAACAAACAGCAAACCCAGAGGTAGAGGTTGAACCTGATTTCCAGAGTTATCACATTATTAGATTAAAATGTTCAGTGTTCAACAACGGCAACAACAAAATCACAAGACAAACAGAAACTAGAAAGTATGGCTCATTCAAACGAAAAAAAAAATCAATAGAAACTGTTCCTGGAAAATATCTGACAACAAATCTACTAACAAAGACTTTAAAATAACTGTCTCAAAGATACTAAAAGAACTACAGAAAAAAAAGTTATGGAGAAAATCAGAGAATTAACTGTGAAAAAATGGAAATATTAATAAAGAGAAATTCTAAAATGAAGCCAAAAAGAAATTATGCATCAGAAAAGTATAATAAATGAAATGAAAGTATCCACTAGAGAGAGTCCAAAGCAGAACTGACAGAAGAAATAATCAGCATCCTTGAAGAAAGGGCTATGGAAATTTTCGAGTCTGTGAAATTGAAAGGAAAAAGATTAAAGAAAGGTGAACAGCTTAAGGGACTTGCAGGACACTGCCAACTGAACCAACATATTCATTGTGTTGAGTCCTGGAAGGGTGAGAAAGAAAGGGGCTGAGAGAATATTTGAGGAAATAATGGCTGAAAACTTCCCAAACTTAATGAAATGCATGAGTATAAACATCCAAGATGCTCAGGAATCTCCAAGTAAGATGAAAGCAAAGAGATCTACGACAAGAGACATCGTAATCAAACTGTCAAAAGCCAAAGACAAAGGATCTTGTAAGCAGCAAGAGAGAAGCTAGTCATTACATACAAGGGATCCTCAATAAGATTATAGCAGATTTCTCGTTAGAGACTTTGGAGTCCAGAAGACTGCAGGTCATATATATTCAAAGTGCTAAGAAAAGAAACTTTTAGCCAAGAATACCATATTTAGCAAAACTATCCTTCAAAACTGAGGGAGAAATTAAGAAATTCTCAGATAAACAAAAGAAGACATTCTCAGATAAACAAAAGCTGAGGGAGTTCTTTTAAAAATATTTTTATTAAAATATAACTAACATACAATATTGTATTAGTTTCAGTTGTACACCATAGTTACTCAACATTTATATACCTAAAGAAGTGATCACCATGATAAATCCTGCAACTATCTGACACTGCACAACACTATCATAATATTGGCAAATGGGATAATCTAGATGAAATGGAAAATGTCTTAGAAACAGTAAACCTACCAAGACTAAATTACAAAGAAATAGAAAAACTGAATAGACTTATAACTTGTAACAAGATTGAATAAGTAATCAAAAATCTCCCAACAAAGAAAAGCTCTCAATCTAATAGCTTTACTAGTAAATTCTGCCAAACATTTGAAGAATAACTAATACCAGTCCTTCTTAAACATTTCTAAAAGCTGAAGTGGGGAGAACAATTTCTAACTCATTCTATGAGGACAGTAAAACTCTGATATCAAAACCAGGCAAAGACACTACAAGAAAAGAAAATGACAGACCATTATCCCTATGAACATAAATCCAAAACCTCAGCAAAATACTAGCAAACAATTCTGCAGCATATTAAAAGGATTATACACCATGAACAAGTAGGATTTATTCCTTAAATGCAAGGATGGTTCAACACAGAGAAATTGTTCAGTGTAATATACCACGTAAACAAGATGAAAGAAACTACATGATCCTCTTAATTGATGAGAAAAAAGCATTTGACAAGATAAAAACAATAAACTAGGAATATAAGGAAACTATCTCAACATAATAAAAGCCATATATGAAAAACTCACAGTAAATATCATACTCAGTAATGAAAGACTGAAAGCTTTTCCTCTAAGATCAGGAACAAGGCAAGATGCCCAGTTTCAACACTTCTATTCAACATAGCACTAGAAATTCTAGCCAGAGCAATTAAGCAACTTAGAAAGAAAGAAGTAAAATTATCTCTGTTTGCAGATGATATAAACTTATATATAGAACACCGTGAAGATCCCACAAAAATACTGTTAGAACTCATACATGAATTCAGCAAAATAGCAGAATCCAAAGTCAACACACAAAAATCAGTTGATTTCTATACACTGAAAAGAACATTCTGAAAAGGAAATTACAGTAACAATTCCATTTGCAATAGCATCAAAAATAAGAAAGTACTTAGGTATTAACCAAGGAAATGAAAGACTTGTACAATGAAAACTATGAAACTTTGATGAAAAAAATTAAAGAAGAGATATAAATGGAACACATTCTATGTTCATGGATTGGAAAACTTAACATTGTTAAAATGTCCTTATTACTCAAAATGATATACAGATTTAATACAATCCCTATCAGAATCCCAAAGACTTTTTTGCAGAAATAGAAAAACCCAATCTAAAATTCATATGAAATCTCAAGGGATCCCAAACAGTCAAAACAATCTTAAAAAAGAACAAAACCGAAGGACTAGTACTTTCTGATTTTAAAACTTACTTCAAAGCTATAGTAATAAGAACTATAGTAATCAAAACAGTGTGACATTGGCCTAAAAACAAACATATAGACCAATGAAATAGAATAGAGCC
>NW_006443566.1:3010042-3019847 GCF_000325575.1 Pteropus alecto
CTAGATCCCAGTCGATTTTTCCTTGCTGCTGCTCCTTGTTTCCGTCACAACTTTGATTTGGTCGCCAGAGAGATGAACAGAGCCTCTATCATGTACGCCATTTTTTTTCTCCACAATATTATTTAGTCATAAAAAAAAAAAAAGAAATTCTGTAATATGTTACATCATGGATGAACCTTGAGAACCTAAGTGAAATATGCCAGTCACAAAATGACAAGTACTACATAATTTCACTTATGTGGAATAGTCAAAATCATAAAGACAAAGTATAATGGTGGTTCCCACAGAGACTGAGGGGAGAATGAGAAGTCGTTTAATGGGTAGAATTTTGGTTTTATAAGATAAAAAGAATTATGTGGATGGATGGTAGTGATGGTTACACAACAATACGAATGTATTTAATACTCTGAACTGTACATTTAAAAATGTTAAATGGTAAATTCTGTTGTATATTTTACATAAACTTTGGAGTGATAAGAGTATCTTTTGCTATTCATAACAAGCCTCTTTCAACCATACCTTTGTTTATGCAAGGTGACTTAAGATGAGCCCTTAGACATTTTCAAGGAAGGAATTAGCCATGCCAGAAAAGCCATGCACATGATTAGTGGGTTGCGACTTCCAGCCCTGCCCCCTGACCTCCAGGGAGAGCAGTGGGTTTGTAAATTGAGTTCAATCACCAACGACCAATGATGTGATCAATCATGCCTATGTAATGAGGACTCAATGAAAACTTGAGCAATGAGGCTTGGGGAGCTTCTAGGTTGGTGAACATATCAATGCGCTGGGAGAGCAACAGAGCAACGTGCCTGGGGAAATCTCTGCACCCCAGCCCCCAGCCCTAAATCTGTTCCATTTGGCTGTTTCTGAGTTATATCCTTTGTAATAAACTGTTATTTGTAAGTAAAGCACCGTTCTGAGTTCTGTGAGTCATTCTAGTGGATTTCCCAGCATGAGGGGGCAATTGTGGAAAACCCTGAATTCAAAGCCATTTGGGAAGACATGCAGGTAGTCTGAGGACTTCATTTGCAGCTGATGTCTTAAGTGGGGCAGTCACTTAAGTGTGACTGAGCCCTCAACTTTGGGGTCTGTGCTAACTTTGGGTGCTTAGTGTCAGAATTAAATGGAATGATAAGAAACCCATTTGGTTACAAAGATTCAGAGAATTTGTTATTGGAATGACACAGCAATCACCTAACTATTTTAAAGGTAAGGAAATTGGAACAGAGATGTTAAGTGACTTACCCAAGTTAGGGGAACTGCTGGGTTGTTAGCTCAGGCTGCCTGACTCCAGAATCTACGCTTATAAACTGTGACCACAGCCCCCTACCTGAAGTTCCAACCACGAATGAAACACTCCCAATTTTCCATAGACAATTGCATACTTTCATGCTTCTGTGTTTTGGTGATGCTACTCCTCTTATCTGGAACACTCTTCTGTCTTATCTCCATGTACTAACTGATACTCCTTCAAGGTCAAGCGCCAATGCCAGCTCCTGCATCATCTCCCCTTATTCCCTACCGCAGCCATAGGAATACACCTCAAATGTCTACAATGACAGGAACTGACCTCTAGACCATGGCTGCACTCTGAATTTCATTGGTGTACTTGTGCAGAGGCCATATTGCCCACGGGCTGCTCCCGGGCAATGCCCAAGCGTGACAGGAACACTAAGGCAGACCCATTCTTGGAAGGGTCCAGACATCTGCGATGCTGGCATTGGCTGGAGAACCCCAAAGTCCTGGACAAAGCATCCTTGGGCTGTACACACTTGCATCTAACCCTCAATCCCTCTTTTCTGTATTCAGGGTTGGGCTTACATGGTGACTCGATAGCTTTCCCGGATTTCTCAGCTTCCTCTCCCTTTTCTTATAGCTGGTGCCTCCTAACTGAATCCTTGCACATTTAGTCCTGACTTGTAATCTGCTTCCTGAAGAACCCAGATTGCCACATTCCCCTGGGTTGAAATAATGTTCTCCACCTCCTGAGCTTCCATAGCCTCCTATCAGCACCTCTCTCATGACACTTAACAGTCTTTAAGTTCCTCTCAAGGCTCTTAGTCTGAGTCATTTTCTCTTTCTCCGCACTTAGTAGATGGCCAATAAATATTTGTTCACTAAGTAGATGAATAAATAAAGATGTGAGAATAGGAAACACAGTGTAGCAGGGAAACATTTCTCAAAATGTGCTCTCTGAGATGTTAATGAGTGTCGTTTGGGAGAAAAAAATAGAATTCCATCGTCATATAAGTTTAGGAAGTGTTGAGCTGAACGAAACTTAACACAATGGCTTTACTGTATGACTCAGAGCATTTAAGGTGCTGCTTTTGTTTTGTGACTCTCCAGGAAGCCGAGTTCTTAGATGATCATAGATTTGGTATTCTGAGGTACCCAGTTTGGGAAACAGAATTAGGAGGACCGGGTAAAGCTTCCAGGAGGCACAATGCATCTGAGCTGATTCTGAAAGCGTTGCGAGGGTTTAAATAGGCCAGAATAGAAGGGTAAAAAAAAGGGAACATTTCATAAACTACAGAGGGAGGAAGGTATAAGGCACAGTCAAGGAAGAGCACACAGACTGTTTGTCTATAAGGTTCCTATAGGAGCCTGAAGGATGACAGGCCAGGAAGTGGGGTTGAGGAGGAGCTGTATTTCAGACTATGATATTTGGCCTTTCTATGATGCTTGAAGGTTTCTGCAGCAGGAAATGATGGAATAAATGGTGACAAAAGGAATCACTAGTTTTAATTAGAAAGGCATGCTGCATGTGAAATGGTTTGCCAAGAAGAATTCCATATGCTGCAAAACCAAATGAAGCAATTTCAGGTTTTATAACCAAGGCAATTTGTTTGTCACATTACTAAATCCGTGGCCATAATAAGGCTTCTGTCATGCTTAATGTTCTAGTTTGCAATAAGTGTCATGGGAAAGAATCTATTAAAACCCTATTAGGATGAACAAATTATTTTGCATCAACTTCTTTGGAACAGAAGCTGTAAATCACATGTCTATTTCTTGGCTCTTTTTTGGCTCAGATCTGTAGCTCACATATGTGGGGCAGCTGATGTTTGCATCTTTTAAGCAAACCTGAAGCTCGTAACCTTCAAGAGATATTTAGTGCTTGTGGTGTTATCTTCCCACCAGAATGCTAGTTTGTGTCATGATGCTGAAGTGCTGATGCTCGCACGGCACTTCCTCGCCAGATCAAGGTGCAACGTTCCCGTGCATTGCTGCTGAGTCTGCGCTCTTAGGGAAGGCTGGTTTTTGCAGATTTGAAATTTTCCTAATCAGTAACTTCTGCTCAAATGAAACGCAAATACTATTTTGTAAGTTGAAAATATATTAATCTTCAATATCGAATGATGGGAATGTTGAACAAATTTTACTCCAGATCTAACATATTCCCTTGGATTATATCATCCCAAAGAGTCGTTTTAAATTTAAAATATTTTTATTTTAAATTATAAAATTTTGAGTTTTAATTATTTCAAATCAACGTAGGAACAATTTCAAACTCTTCCAAAGACAATATTTGTTGTGGCACTTGCAGTAAGTGAGAGAGAAGAGTTTCTTTGAGGGTATGTTCAGTTTTTAAAATAGATTTTTGCAGTTATGCTTCTCAGGAAACAAATAAGGTTTAAATCTTTCAATTTGTCTTTTGTTTTTCTTTCTAAGTTGAATGCATATCCTTTGTAATTTACAACCTAGGACTCTTTCTCAACAATTATCTAAGTGTACAACCAATCGTACTGTTTCAGACTTGACTACCGGAATCCCTGAATGTATTAACTTGGTCTTTCATTTGGTCACATTGACTCCCTACCCCAGGACCTTTGTTCATGCTGTTCCCTCCATTCAAAATGCTGTTCCTTCTCCTCATCACCTGGTTAACTTCTATTTCTTACTCAGAGAAACCTTTGTTGACTGTCATAATTGAGTCAGCGCTTCTTATATCATCGCTCATAGCCTTTCCCCACTCCTTAGAGCTTAACCACCATTGTGATTTTTTGTGTTTGTATCATCATTTGACAGTAGCCCAATTTCTTCTGGGCCCTGAGCTCCCTGAGTTATGGCGATGGATGGTGAGATAAGGGATCTGGTATATCTTTTCTATTAAATAGTATATAAAATTACATTGAACGTATGTAATTTAAACCCTCTAATATGACTTCAAAGAAGTTTGGTTTGGAATATTCCCAAAGAAAACTGAAAAGAGAACAAGAACTACCCAAACGTGGGAAAGGTTTTGCTGGTTTCTAAAGAACACTGGATCTGCTTTGGTCGGTAGAAATAAATTAGAATGTAAACCTTTCTAATCAGGTAAACATACCTCTAGCACAACTGTTCAAGAAAAAAAAAAAAAAGGTGAAGGAAAATAAGAAGTACAAACGTCTAGTTATAAAATAAATAAGCCAAAGGTTTGTAGTGTTCAGCACAGGGAATGGAGTCAATAATATCGTTGTAATTTTGGTGACAGATGGGTACTAGATTTTTCATGGTGATCACATTGTAAAATATATAAATGTTGAAGCACTGATCATACACCCGAAACTAATATAATATTGGATGCCAACCATACTTTAATACAATTCTTCCAATAGAAATAAAAACTGCGTGATAAAAGAGATGATGCAAATCTATAATAAATTCTGAATTAAGGGATGATTAATTATGACACAATAGTGATATAACAGTAATAAAAAATATTAAGAACACAGCCTTAACAAATGCAGAAAATCTAGCAAAATAAATAAATTTTTGGAAAAATATAGAATTTTGAAAACATGGGAGGTAGGCAGAATGAGTGAAGGTCAAAGGTCAAAAACTACAAACTTCTAGTTATAAATAAATAAGTCTTGGGGTTGTAATGTACAGCATGGTAACTGTAGTTAATAATACTGCATTAGATATTTAAAAGATGTTAAGAGAGTAGATCTTAAAAGTCTTCATCACAAGAAAATAAATTTTTTGTAACTATTTATGGTGACAGACATTAACTAGACTTGTCGTGGTGATCATTTCACAATACATACAAATACTGAATCATTATATCGTACACCCAAAACTAATATAATGTTATATGTCAATTATACCTCAATTAAAAAAAAAAGATTTAAAAAATGGCACAAGAAGAAAGCAAAATGTTACATAGACACATCATTATCAGGTAAATTGAATTAAACATTCCAAAAATACCCAGACCCAAAGAGTATTGCTATAGACAATGTTTGTGTCCCCGCCAAATTCATGTGTTGAAGCTTAATTCCCAGTGTGATGGTATAATGAGGTAAGTAAGGCCTTTGAGAGGTATTTAGGTCATGAATGTCAAGCCCTCACTGAATGGGATTGTACCCTTATAAAAGACACCCCAGACAGCTCTGTCATTCTTTCTGCAATGTGAGGGTACAGCAAGATGGCCTCCTATGATCCAGGAAGCAGATCCTCACCAGACACTGAATCTTCTTGGCACCTTGATCTTGGACTTGCCACCTTCCAGAACCATGAGAAATTTTTGTTGTTTAAGCCACCCAGTATATGGTATTTTTTTATAGCAGCCCAAACTAACTAAGACAGGTATTATGGATGCACTCTACCAAATTTCCAAGGAATAGATAATCCCTCTGGTATGCTTGATTCTAAAATTGGGTAAAGAGAGTACAAGAAAAGTAACAGTTCTTTCCGCTTATGAACCCTAAACAAAACATTAGCTAACTAAGTCTAGTGGGTGTTGATGACGCAGCAACATTAAGAAAAGTTTATCCTGGAAATTCAAGCATGAATAAGCATCAGGAAAGCAGTCACATTAAGGGCTAAGGTAGTGAGGACTAAAGGCAAAAAATTATGTTATTATGATAATAAATGCAGAAAACTACTAGGAAATACTCACCATCTAGTAATGATTTTCATCTTAAAAAAATTTCAGAAAGCTAGGAATATAAAAGTACTTTCTAATTTTGACAAAATCTAAATACCAGAAAATTAGCATACTTAGTCAACAAAAATGTCACACTTAATAGAAAAATCTAAATATTCCCTTAAAGATTGAAAATGTCTACCATCATCATTACTACTTGATATAAGTTTAATATAAATCTTGTCTCACTATGAGACAAGAAAAGGAAATAGAGCTAAAAGAATTCAAAGAGAAGAGATAAAACTGTGTTTATTTGCATATTTGATAATATACATAGAAAACTCAACAGGACCATTAGATGAATCATTACAAGAAATAACAGAGTTCGTCATTATTGCAAGATAAAATATTAACTCACAAAAATTAATATGTTCTTTACCTGTGATAGCCAACTTATGAATAAAATATAAGATAGCATTCATAATAATTACAAAACTATAATGTGCATAAGAATTAATATAATAAATAATATACAAATTAAATATTATTAATTTGTACAAAATAAAATTCAAATAAATGCTGAGATATACGATGTTAGTTGATGGATGACTTAACATTGTAAAGGCAATTATTTTCTAATTAATCTATAAATTGAATACAATTCTTAACAAAATTCCAGCTGGATTGTTTGAGAGGTGGGTTATTTGAGAATTTCAAAGACTATACTATAAAATGATTACCGAAAAATTAAAATGCACAGACGAGAAAGTCAATTTTGAAAAAGAAGAGCAAAGAGCTGGGAAATCCACACTATTGGATATTGACACAATCCAAAACTATAGTAATAAAATTTGATGCTGGTAAGGTACATGCTAATAGACAAAAGAGCAGAAAAGAGAGCTGAGAAACGTAGTTGGTCTTCATTACTTGTGGATTCCATATATGTGAAATTGCCTATTCACTAACATGTATTTGTAACCTCAAAATCAAGATTCAGAGCGCATTAGTGGTTCATCCCGCCTGAAGTCAAACAAGGCAACACTCTGCCTTCTTGTTTCAGCTTTTATATTATAAACAAGCATCATTTTGTGGTCTACTTAGTGCCATGTTCTTCACATTTCTGTGCTTTCCGTTGGTGATTTCAGTGTTTCCAATGGCCCCTGAGCATAGTGCTGAAGTACTATCTAGTTGTGATGTACCTTACAGAAAAAATACATGTGTTAAATAAGCTTCCTTCAGGCATGTTATAATGCTGTTGGCCATGAATTCAATGTTAAGATATCAATGATACAGTGCATCCAGAAAAAGGAAAAGGAAATTTACAAATCTATACCTGAGGCTGCTCAAAGTATCACTTAGAAGGGACGGTGAAGCTACGAGAGAAGTGGGAAAGCAGCTATGTTTGAGGATTCGCGAGATGACGACCCATCAGAAAGGCATAGTGGACAGCACCATCGGGAGACTAAAAGCCAAAGACATTTACAATCACGTTATCCAAGGTCAGGTGCTGGCTGGTGCCGGCTGGCTCACAAGTTTCAAAAGGTGAGACAGCATGAAAGATGTTAAATTTGCAAGAGGGGCAGATTCTGCAGGTCGGAAGGCTGAGAAAGAATTTTAAAAAACCCCTGCTAAGTGTTATACTTAGAAAAAGGGTTCTATGTGAAAGAGTTTTCTAAATGCTGATGAGATTGTTTCGTTTTACAAGGACGTTGGCAAATGAACCTGTAGAACTCAAGTGGCCTCCAAAGCCCTTGACTTTAAATCATCTGAAGACTGAAATTAATTATTTCTGAGAAATACATGTTAAAAAGAAACATGCATAAAACAAGACTGTGTGTTGACTGGCTGATGAAAATGTGGCCAGAGGCTCAAAGTAACTTAACTTCGCATTTCCCCTAAGAACAACGGATTCCTACATACCAATTTTGTGTTAATTTAGGACTACTCACGAATTCAGCAGTAGAAGATAACTTTCATGAATGAGAATCGACTGTGTGTGTGCGCGCGTGCGTGCGTGCGTGTGTGTGTGTGTGTTGTTAAATTGATTAAACAAGGCCATTAGACTGAGGCGGCTCTAATGCCATGCTAGCCATGTAAGCAAACCATGATCTAAGCTTGTAAATGCCTCAGTGTTACAAAATCAAAATGCTAAGGACAACCAATCACAAACAGCCAAGTAGGCTTTAGCTAGAGCCAATCCAATAATTTCCTTTCTTTGCTTCCTCACTTTCTCTGTATAAGTCTTTCCCCTGGCGCCTGTCAGCAGAGTGCCCCTAACCACTTCTGAATGGCGCTGCCCAATTCCAATGGATTTTTCTGAAAGTCTTAAAATTTGTAATATGTCTCAGTTTATTTTTTAATCGTGTGTAGGTATGTGAATTTGATTTATGATAAAGTTAGCATCACGAATTAATGGGAAAAGGGCAGATTATTTAGTAAGTGGTGGTGAGAAAACTGGTTCACCATATGGAAAAATAAAATATAATTCCTATTTCTATCATTCATAAAAGTTGATTCCAGAGGGATTATAAACATTGAGTTTTTGTGGGGAATAACTATAAGGCTAATGGAAGAAAATGTAGGAAAATATCTCTGTGATGTAGGGCAGAAAAAGAATTCTTAAACGAGATCCCAAAAGAATAATAAAACATAAAGTAAAAAATTGAAAAATTTATGTAGTCAAAAAATTGACTACATAAAATTAAAGATTTCTTTATCACAAAAGGTGCTGTTATTAGAGTTAATTCACATATAACCAACTGAGAGAAGATATTTTCTATATCTAAAATTGATATGGAATTAATGTCCAAAATATGCAAGAAATCCCTGTGAATCGACAAGAAACGACAGAAAATTTGGAAAAGGATATGAATAGGCACTTTGCAAATGACTGGGGAAAATACGGAGAGGTGCACAAACTCACAATAAAAGAAATGCAAATGAAAACAATGAGATAACATTCATCTGACTGGGGAGGGGGAATTAAAGTGGATTATATCAGATGATAATGAGAATGGGAATAAAACCAGGACCGGTCCTGTACTGCTGGTGAGAGAATAAACTGGGTCAACCATCTTGCCAGTAAGTAGTGATATTAAATCTGCCCATCTCACTGACCCACAGGCCCACCTCTGAGTATACAAATAAGCCAGAGAAGTTCCCACAGAGGCCTTTCTGGTGGTGGGTGAGAGGCAGTACTCAGCATTGCTTACGGTATCAGAAGCTCAGAAATCGAAGTGTTTTGATTACTAAGAGAATAAACAAGGAACCATGTGGAAAGCATACTGTTGAGTTCTGTGCAATATTAGAAGCTACAAAATAGATCTGCATACAGCCAAAGGAGGAGATCTAAAAAATAGTATTGAGTGGGGAGAAAAAAAGAAATAGAATCAGAAATACATATATTAGTATATATTTTACAAATATGCATATATTGAGTGGCCATAAAATCTGAAAATATGAGTAATATTTTATTTTTCTACATATGGAGCCCCTTTGACGACTTCTGGTGTATAATAAAGGTACAAATTTATTCAATATAAATCATAGACGCAAATCGTCTGAGCCTGCACACTGCAGACGAATGTGCAGGAGGAGAAGGTGGGAGAGGCTTCTTGTGCATCTTAACCCTTCGAAGAGATATTTGGTGGAGCAGTCACTCCTCCAGTGCATAAATAAGTCTCTGCCCACCAGCCTGGCCTCCCACCCTCCCACTGGCCCCAGCCTCAGCCTTTCTGGTACCAACGACCATCTTGACAGCCTGCAGACACCAAGGCCACTGGTTACGGTCAGGGTCCCAACACTGCTGTGGCAGCCCATTAAAAATGAACCGAGTCTCTTCCTCAGCACACAATTTAAAAGGGTCTCCCTGTCTGAACGACCCCAGCCTCCTATGAAGTGGCGAAGTTTTGTAGATCAGAACATCTGGCTGCATAAAAATACCAGCTTCTTCTG
>NW_006443566.1:3020068-3030583 GCF_000325575.1 Pteropus alecto
TTGCTCTGGGCTCCTCCTTGCCCTGGAGGCGCAATGAGATCTGCTTAACTCTCCCGTTAAGGGTTGTGGATCAGCCAGAGGTCTGCAGCAGCACCTGTACCACCGTCCTGCTGACGGGCAGCTCAGTGTGGGGGACGAATGGCCTGGCTCAGACTGCTCAGGGCTCCCCGGGCCTTCAAGATGGAGTGCGAATCCGCAAGCGTCTGAGGCTCCTGCGGGCCCCCTGCTTGCCCCTCTAAAATACCCGCAGCCTCCAGCCAGCATGCCGTGCAGAAAAGCCCTCATCCCCAGGCCTAAAATGCCCATTTTACCCCCGCCCCGTCCCGGCCTGGCGGAAGTTCCTCATTCCTCGACTGCTTCTCTCCCCTCAGGTGGCGATCACTTAGCCACCCCACCTGTGCCCTCTCAGGAACTTAAAAACAACACACCCAGGCTGGCCTAGTCACTGTCCCTCCACTGGACTGCCAGCACCGAATGACGTCAGAAAGAGCACCACAAACCAGTGTCTTTCGTCTGTGTCCTCAGATGAAAGGACCTCCTCACTGAACAGATCTTCAAAAATAGGTCAGATTCCCCTGCCTGTGATGACTTCTGCAGAGCCTACCGGAAGGCAGGGGCCGGCTGAGATGGCTGGTTAAGATTGAACTAAATAGACATCACACCACCTGGAGTAGGCGGTCAGTCGTGATCTGGCTTGAGGAACAAGTCGCCTCCATTTAATCTGGAGTCAGTCAGCACCCATGGTGGAGAAGCCCCCGAGGGTCTCCCTCAGCAGCACGGTCTTGGGCGTTTCATCCTCCCACGTGTACCCTGTCCCAGGAGGAACCAGAACAGGCAGACCATTTGCGGGCAGGGATGAGAGACTCTTCCGCAGAATCCATCTGTGGAAGAGGGTTTGAGGGGCCCCAGGCGTCTGGGCTATCCGACACATGGCGCAAAAGAGCTACCGGCGATTTTGAAATGAAATCACCCATGAGTCATCAGCCACACACAGAGTTTTAACAGGGGCTTCACTTGCGCTGTGGCAGGTTTCCAGCTAGCCCAGGGCAACCCGTGGCAAAGGACCCTTTTTAGTGTGTCTGTATTTGTGCTGACCATGCCCTGAGCTCTCACGGCGGGGCATTCAGGCAAAGGCCTCAAGATTTTCCAGCCAGGACAGGCCTCAGGAGAACCAGGGGCTGCTGCTAACACCCCCAATCGAGTCACACAGACTTTGAGGCATACCGCAGCCCCTCACGTCCCAACCTCCACCCTCAGCCCCCAGCAGCCTCTGGGACAGCCAAGGCCAGCCGGATGGTGATACGGTCCACCTAACATCAGAGACTGGGGCTGGACCAAGGAGTGGGAGGATGAGGAGGCACTAGGATTTGAAACTTCAAAAGAAGCTCAGACTGGAGTTAGGGTGATCTTCGACAAAGCACTTATCCTCTCTAGACCTGGGTGTCCTGGTCTGTGTTTTCCACAGGGAGGATGACAGTCTTTATGATAAAATGAGAAAATATATATGAAAGCAATTTAAAATGATGTAGCATGACAAATATAAACCACTTTCTGAGGTCCCTTCCAGGCTCCGAGAGTCCAGTGGCTTGGTGACTTGGCAAGGGGCGCAGGGGGCAGAAGGAGCTGGGTGGTGACAGCCCATTTTTTCAACAACACAAGCAAGCACGTGGCCATCCCAAGGGGCGATTCGGTCACATGGAGAAATGGAAGCATATCACAAAATGACACATGCAATCCTCATGTATCTGAGGATCTGAGAAGCCTCAGGAAGCTGGGGACAATTTCCTGCTGGCTCGTTCACTCCTGAGATCTAAGAATCCACCATCGATCGTTCTAGGGAGGGGTGGAGGCAGAGGGCGGGGTGGACAGGGGAAGCAGCCAGGCCGCGGACTCCGCCCACACCCACAGCCACGGCTGCGCGGCGCCGAAGGCCCAAGAGGCTTTCGTGCGCTGGAAGGAAGCTCTCCCGCTTGCTTTTGTTTTTATGGGCCTTTTCTCTGGAACGCTTTGAAAGAGTTGACTGAGTTTGTCCAGATTTTGACCTCTCACAGCGCACGTCATAAGTTTGATTTGTATTCGTGTCCTTATCTTGAAAAGAATTGTGCCTTCATTCTTTTTTGTTCCCTTTTTTCCAGCCGCGTCCCCGAGGGCCGCCGACTTTCACAGAACCGGTCGAGGACGATGATTAAAGGAGAACTTGGCTGTGGGGTTCACTTCTGCATTTCTCTCAGTCATTTCCCTTCCGGGGCGAGTGTGGAAAGATGAATGGCTGTAGCTGGGTGTGAGCAGAGATGCCAGGGGCCCCAGGGGGCTCATGCTGGTCTGATCGCTCAGCCTCCCTCGCTCAGTCCCTAGATTAATCCAGAAAAAGCACTTTTCTGTCTGTCTGTGGAATGATTATATAAGTGTAACATTTCATCTATATCAGCTCCTGGAGGCCTTGGCATTGGATTAACTTAATGCTGAAGGAACAGAACGCAATCCATTTAGGGGACCAGGAACATCTCAAAAATGTCCTTTCTTCCCGTGCCAGCTGCGCCATGATGACATTTACACAAAATGAGATAAGATAATAACATTTTTTGAGAACCCTGATTCTCCGGCTCTGTGCCACAGAATGAAATTAGCCCAATTTAATTACACATGACAAATGGCTGGGCTCATCTCTGTGCTGTACAGCTATGGCTCCCTGCCTCCATCCACCCCCAGGAGACCGCCCTGTGGGGCCTGCGAGTCTCCCTCGGGGCCACCCACAAAAGGGAGCCAGCTGCGATCAGCCTTCCCCTGCTGTTTGTTTATCTTGGTAACCGTTGCTAGGACTGGACAGTGGATTTCAATCACCTGGAGGGGAGCCGGCCATACAGAAATAAAGAGCGGCAGAGGGCTTCCAGGGCCCAGTGCTCCCGGCCGGCCGCTCCCAGGCACCGGGGGCCTCCGCTGGCACAGCTGTTTACGCGCTACAACCTGCAGCCTCCTCATCCAGAGTCCAGCATAGCCCAGCGCTGGGAAGCCAGGCAACGGACACGGCTAATGCCCAAGTCCTCTAAAGTCCTGGCCCTCATCGTGGGGACCCCTCCTGCCTGAGCTGCAGTCACTTTAGGATTCCCTATCACAGAACGTGTTGGATTCTCAGGCACAGCCTTTCCTGGCCGGCAGCCTGTCTGTGAGCTCAGGGTCTCTCTGCATTTGCCTGGAAATTTTTATCAAGCACTTTCTGGGCCAGACCCCAGAGAGGTGTCAAGGATTCAGAAATAAGAAGACACAGTCAGAACCCCTCAGAGAGCTCACACTTGACTACCCAAAAGGATGAGATACCCGCCCTTGCCCCACAACAATGCAGGGACACCACAGAGGGTTTCATTTCCCTCCTTTTCCAAATGCAGAAATCTCTCCAGGAGCAACAGCTTTCTGAGTTGCTGAGCAAAACATGCAAGACAGCTTCTGGCCTCTGTCTTCACCCGGAGTACACAAAGTCAGCACTTCCCAAAATGTGAGGAAAACAACAACTCTTGAGAAATAAAGGGTAAGTTGATGGGAATGAGGTGTCCTCAGACAGAGAAAGCCACTTGTGTGTAAAAGGGGAGACTTGGGCGGTAGAGCTGGCTCCCCGTCCCGGCTCTGCTGGTGGCAGGGCTGACTGCTACACCCAAGCTGAGGAAAGCTGAGAAACCGTGGTACCCAGGTAGAGCCGACAGGCCAAGTGGGGACAGCAGTTTCCTAACTGTGGACTTATTCAGAGTTAATAACTTCGATTTGCCCGGGACAAAGACCGCAGTGATTTCGCTGACAGACACAAGACGAACAGGATACCTGGAAACCGAAGAAACTGCCTCCTCTCTTCAACTGTGTGGGTCATTTTCTCTTGTTGGTCGTGAGTAAGAGTGCTTGGACAATGGTCGGTTGATGTCATGTGACCGGGACACAATTAAACATGTGGGGGAGGCGCAAGGGTGGGTTGCATCCTTCCAGGAGGTAGAGACCTTGGGAGTGGAGGTTCCAGGAATCCAGGAAGCACTAAGCGATTCCTGAGGGGGGTGTGGCTGCCACAGGCTGACCTAAAGTGAGGCACCTCCTCTCCTCGCCCCCAGGCTGAACACCTCCAGCATAAAAACAGGATGCCCTGCAAAGAGCTGAAACACGAAAGAATTAGCCTGCCTTCCCCCGCATCCTTTCCCTTTCCCTGTTGAGACGGAAGAGAACACAGGTGGGGGTGGGCGCTGCATCTGCGAAGGAGACACGGAAGCACCCTTGGTAGTTGGGTGTGTGTGGTAGGTGGGGGAAGCAAGAGTTTGGGAGTGGATTGGTTTTGAGCTCCAGGCTCTACTTTGTCACTCATTAGCCATAGGGCTTTAGTTCTGGGTCCCCGATCTGTGAAATGGGGCTGAAGGCTGAAAGGACTAGAGGAAACAATATGATCAAGACATGCTAGCCTTTCCCCACCTTGGCCAGCTGTGAGGTGGGCAGTGTTTGTCACCAGGACCTGCCAGGCCCAGTGCCTCCCTTGAGACCCAGCTCTGCACTGCTGGGTGTGACCAGTATGCAGAGAAGACCCTGTTGGGTGACCTGAACCCAGCAAGGTCCCTTTTCCTCCACCTCCCCCCACCCACCTTCACACACCCACCAGTGTCAAGGCTGTGTGGTCAGCACAGGGCTTCACCAGGCTGCAGACTGGAACAAGCAAAGGACAACTCACGCCAAAAGCCCAAAGACACTGGCCAAGTGCAGGACTGTGAGTGATGGGGACAGCTCGGGTCCTGGCCGTGGATTCTAGTCCCCAGGCCCTGCCCCAACCATCCTCAGTGAACTTGGCCCAGTGGAGCAGCTCCCTGAGCCTTGGTTGCCTTGTCTGGACGATGGGGAATTGAGCATATAGATGTATTCCACGAACGGTTGGTGGAGCCCGATGCTCCCCCAAGCCCCTGGCTGTGAGACAGGGACCAGGCTCAGCACTTCGCCTGCCCCCATCTGGCCCTCAAGGGGCTGAAGGGGCCACGTCCCTCCATGGGGCACCCAGGCCCGGGCCCATTCTCCTCACGTTATTAACGTACATTACAGCCTGGTGTTCCTACAGAAAGAGGTACCTAAGGTTATGTATACAAGTTGTTTCTTGCAGCATTATTTACAGTGACAAAGAAGGAAATAACTTATAAATTCAACTGAGTAATGGTGGAAGAAATAATAGTGCATTCAACTATAAAATCCATACTATGAGCTATTAGGTAGTTATTAAAAAGAACAGGTTAGAGCCACACATAGTTACCGATAAATGGATTTATTATACATTGGAAACAAGCAAATTATGGAAAATATTTTATCTTGAAAATGCAGCTTTCATTTAAAAAATAAAAGTGGGTGGGGAGACAGACAGATTTGTATGTTTTTGAATGACTCTCAAGAAAGGCATGAGAGAATATATATCAAACTATTAATATTAGTTCCCTCGGGGGCATAGAGTTTTTCGATATATATCTTTCTATTGCTTGATGTATCATAAGCAAGTATTTTCAAATTTAAAAAATCAGTGTAGTAGAAAAGTTTAATAAGAAAAAGAATGTGTCTGAGGCTGATTGCTGTCTTCTTGAGAATCACTCACTTCTTCTCGCACAAAAATAGATCTGCCAACATTTAGGTGGGTTTGTGGCCACGTGTCTCTGCCTTCCTGTGGCCAGGTGACTGTGCCCAGTGGACTGCGAAGAAGGAATGTGAGCAACATCCGGGACAAGATCCCTTAACTGAAGGGGTGGTGCCTCCCCTCCCCGTGTCCTCCATCCTGCTCTGGAGGCCTGGACATGCGGCCATGGCTCACCTTGGAACTTGAGGCTCAGAACAACGCTTTCAGGACAGCTGAGCAGGCGTCCTGGGAAGCCTGTTGCGAAGGGGTGGTGCATCCCCTTCCCGTGTCCTCCATCCTGCTCTGGAGGCCACGGCTCCAGACATGCGGCCACGGCTCACCTTGGAACTTGAGGCTCAGAACAACACTTACAGGACAGCTGAGCAGGCGTCCTGGGAAGCCTGTTGGGGACGATGGAAAACCCGTCACGCTGCCCTGAAGTGTCTTCATCCTGACTTTCGCATCGGAAGGACAGAAACTTTGATCTTGTTTAAGCCACTGTTATTTGGGGTCTCTTTTACACGCAGCCAAATCAGTTGTCCCTCATATAAGAAGCAGAAAAATTAGACTTCTTCCTGGTCATCAGAGATTCTGCTTGTGATGCCACATCCAGAGCCAGATGAGGACACATCCAGGAACTTGACATTTCTCCAGGGAACGGAAACGGGATGTGTTCAGCTGACGAGAGGGAAACCTGAAGCCCAGGGCTGCTCAGACATCTCCTAAGGGTCACGCAGCTGGTGGCAGGCACACCAGGGTCGGGATGCAGGCCTCTGACTTCTGGACTAGCACCTGACCCTGAGGTGCCTTCGGTTCTAGCTGTAAGACTCCCCCGGAGGAGAAGCCTGGTGACCTCAGGGAAGTCTGGGGCCGAGGAACGGCTCTGCCAGAGAAGAGGTCCTGGGAGGGAACAGGCTGCCCTGTCCTCCCAACGGGAGTCAGGTCGGGCCGCAACCCTTCTGTGCCTCCCTTCCCTTTCTCCTCTGGGCAGAGCCAAGCATTCCACCGGCTCGGTGCTTTCGGGAAAGAAAGGCAGTCCTGGGTGAGTTTGGGCAAACACTGGGCTTTAGTGGCTCTATGTCAAGCGCCTGGGCCGCAGGTCTCCCCTGATCCAGGGAAAGGTCCTGGCTTGGATGCTGGAGGAAATATGTTGCTCCCTGCTCAAGAGTGACGTTTGGGATGCTCTCCATTGTCTCTGGTTTCTGGAGTGACAGTGCAAGAAGGGAGAGGAGCATTCTCATCTGTCACTCAAAGGCCCAGAACCAGAATCACACTTCCGGCCTGTCTTAGTCAAACTTTGTGACCTTGAAATGTCAGTTGCCAACATTTTCTGACTCCCAAGGTTTGGTAAAACTTCCAGATTCTCTGCAAAGAATCTGATTAACCCAATGCCATTCAGTCTCCTCCAGGATCCTCCGTCCATCCCACATGGACTGCTTCTGGCTTTCCAAAGGAAGAGAGACAAAACGTTAACTTCCCCACGCAGGCAGCCGGGTGGGGCTGCAGGGGCTGCGCCATTCCTGCGGCCGGATGAGATGGACGACACCAACATGCCTGTCCCTCCTCTGTTACTGCCACTGCCAGCAGCTTCGCCAGGGACGCTTGGGTGGCAACGAAGGTTCGGGTCTGCCCTTTGGGTATAGTGTAAAAGCTCAATCATTTCTGTCCAACTCATTTGACGTTTGTGACTATTTGAATAGGGCCTGTGCTGTTATCTACTATCATACTGTTTCTATCTCTCAGAACAAACTAATAACATAAAGGAGGTTGTGATCATGTTTAGTCTACTTTAAAAACTGAAAATGTTCAAGCTCTCATTTGAATATCAGCGATTAATATGCTAATCACAAAATGTGTTTATAGCAAGTCTAACAAGAATTTCTTAACCCTTGCATCTTCTCTTAATTGCTTGAAAGTATTAAGACAACTGATTTTGAAATCTTTTTTATTTGGTATTAACACTCATTTGAGATGGGCTTCTTTTCCCCTCTCCGTTAGTCCAGGTTACTGGGAATAAGACTGAACCTTAATGACATCACCCCAGAGATTCCATTGGAAAACAGGGGCCAGAGTGTGTTTTGGGGTGAAGAGAGGACCATCTGGACTTTTGTAGCATCCCATTCTGCAGGGAACTGCCAGGCTGAGTTACACCCATGAGGACAGTTTGCCCTCCTATGTGTTCACGCACTCGAATTTTAGATAGGTCAGTTCATGATGAGAAAGCAGATGTCGTGCAGACGTGGCCCATTACAACCAGCTGCTCAGGGCTCTGGTTACAAGGTAAATCTGGAAGGTACAGACCCCTTTAAGAGCGCTCCATTTTTTAGCTACTGTTTATTAGCCGAACCCAGCCTGTATTCGTTTTCTATGTCGTATAACAAATTACCACAAATTCAATGGCTTAAAACAACGTGCATTTATTATCCCACAGTGTCCAAGGGTCAGGAGTCTGGACAAATTCCTCTGGGGTCTCACAAGGCTGCAGTCAAGACGTCAGCTGAGCTTCATTCTCGCCTGGAGGTGCAACTGGGAAAGGATCTGATTCTAGGTTCCTTCAGGTTGTTGGCAGAACTCAGTTCCTTGTGACTGTATGACTGAGGGCTCAGCCACATGCTGGCTGTTGGCTGGAGACCACCCTGGGGGCCTAGAGCCTGCCCACAGTGCCTTGACACGTGAGCTTCTTCTAGATAGCTGTGCCTGTCATGAAGCTCACGAGGAGCATCTCTCGCCCCAGTTTGCTAACAGTCATGTCACATAACCTGATCATGACATTCCATTATGTTTGTCATATTGTGTTAGATAGAAGCACAGGTACCGCTCCCCCTCAAGGTCATGGACACCAGGAGCTAGGGTCACGGAGGCCACCCTGAAGTCTCTCCCCAACACAATCTTTAGAATTTGTTTTTGAGCAATGTCTACAAAAGTAGTCTTATGGCATTTTGGGAAAAGATCACTCTAGGAAAAAAAAAGAGGTAGGGTCCAGTGAGAAAATATTAATAGTCTAGAGCCCATGGGCTAAGCAGCAGCCAGCATGCCCCCAGAACTCATCTTTCCCCCAGCCCTGCTCAGGACACTCTGGTTTAAGTGAAGGGAAGTGGCTGGGGTGCATGAAGGCCTTGGCCCCTGTCTCATATGCAAGAAAGCATAAACCATTAGAGCTCAAGAGACATGCGTTATCATCTACTTCAGTCTCTTCACTTAAAACTTTTTGATGAAACTCAGGCTCGGAGAGGTTAAGTGACTGGTCTTGAATGACAGGCAGCTGTGGGCAGATCTTCTACTGGAAGTGTGTTTCAGTCAGTCTGCTCTAGTAACACCTGCAGTGGTCCAGGCTCATGCTAGACACACGGGGGACCTAGCGATGAAACAGGCTTGGGACCCGGCTGGAGGCGTCACTGCTCTGGACCCCCAGTCAGGCTTTTCGGTGACACCACACTGCTCCTGGTTTGTCTCTTAAGAAGGTACTTGTCTCTTGACCAGACATTCCAGGGAATGCCACTGAAAATGCGTTCCCCGGAGGCCACGCGGCGTGGCAGGCAGTCAGGCCTCCACATGGAAGGCTAGGAAGTGTGGGAAATACCGATATACAGGTGCGATGCTCACAGTCCAGCCAGGAAGACCACACTAAGAACAAAATCCCGGGAGCAGAGACCGAGTGCAGTTTTGCTCTTCAGGAGAAGAAATGGCTTGTCAGTGTTAGGGAGCTCAGGGAGAGCTTCTTAAAAGAAACAGGGTTCCAGAGAGCCTCAGGGGGCTGGGTTGGGATCGAGACAGGATAGGAGAGCAAGGAAAGCAGCATGCGGGTGTCTGCAGGGGGCATTATCTGGCTGCTTTGGGAATAGTGGGGGTGGGGACACAAGGGTAAGTTGGCAACTGATTCTAAATTGTAAAGACTGTAGCTTTTGCCCCACGGGCAAGGGGAAGCACTGAAACATTATTAATAGGATAACAGTATGATCAAATTCCTATTTTGTGAAAATCTAGCCATGTAAACGGAATTATTATTTATTTTTGAATTTATAACCTGCCTCATTCCAAACACTATTCAAGGAATAGAGACCCTGAAGGTAGGGAGAGCAGTTAATAAGCCACTACGTGACTCTTTATTGTAATAAAACATACATAACATAAAATTTATCATTTTAACCATTTTAAGTGTACCATTTAGTGGCATTAAGTATATTTACAATGTTGTTCAGTGTTGTGACACTATCCATTTCCAGAACATTATTATCATCCTAAACAGAAATTCTATACCCATTAAACAGTAACTTCCAGTCTACCCTCCCCCCGCCCATGGCACCCACCTTCACTATTTTCTGCCTCTATGAATTTGTCTATGCTAGGTAACTTATAGGAGTGGAATCATACAGTATTTGTCTTTTGGTATCTGAATTATTTCATTTAACATGTTTTCAATGTTCAATCTATGTTGTAGTCTGTATCAGAATTTCATTTCTTTCTGAGGCTAAATATTCCATCATATGTATCTACCACATTTTATTTATCCATTTATCTGTTGATGGACACTTAGGTTGCTTCCATCTTTTTGCTGTTGTGAGTAATGCGGCTATGAACATTGGTGTGCAAGTATCTGTTCAAGTCCCCGCTTTCAAATCTTTTGGGTGTGTACTTAAAAACGGAATTACTGAATCATATGGTAATTCTATGTTTAACTTTTTGAGGAACCACTGAACTGTTTTCCACAATGGCTATACTCCCACCAGCAATGCACAAGGGTTCTAATTTCTCTACATACTCTCTAGGATTTGTTATTTTCCCTTTCCCTTTTTTTTCTGTTTCCTTTCTTCTTCCTTCCTTCCTTCCTTCCTTCCGGCGATGCAATCTATGGCTGACCTCACAGTTTGCAAGGAACTTGTCGGCTTACAATCTCTTCTTTTTAT
>NW_006443566.1:3030631-3032826 GCF_000325575.1 Pteropus alecto
CTTCCTTCCTTCCTTCCTTCCTTCCTTCCTTCCTTCCTTCCTTCCTTTTTCTTTGCTTGAAAATGCCATCTTAATGGGTGTGAGGTGGTATCTCATTGTGATTTAGATTTACATTTCCCTAATGACTAGTGATGTTACATATCTTTGCATGTGTCTCTTTGGCCATTTAGTAAAAGTTTCACTAAACCTAAATCTACAACTGCCACCTGGTCACTTTGTGTTCCTCATGACAATATACCAGCATTTAAAGAAAAGAGCAACCATTATGGAAAGGACTGTGTTATATGATGGGGAAAAAGAAGATGTCTGACAGGCAGGTTATTCACTGGGGAGGCCCCTTAGTATTCCCACTTCCAATTTTAAGTATAAATGGACAATAACATCAGCAACTGTCATCTGATAACAGTTTCAGACTCCTCAGGGATGAAGACCTGGGTCACCCCAGCCAGGTAAGTCATCTAGATCAACAGAAGTGCCAGTGAAGGGGGAGGGTAACCCAGAATGAGTGTTGGGAAAGCAAGACAGTAAGTTTCAGTTATGGCCTCAAGGACCAACTGTAGCAGCAGAAACTGTAGTTTATTCCTCTAACACTTGTTAAGTTTTCTCAGAAATCGTGACTAACTAGAATTTGGAGAGGTGGTATCTCAGTGGAGAGAACTTAATGTGAGAAGTGGATCTGAGCAAGGCAAAGGGGTGGACTGTAGTGGACACTGTTGTTACCCAATCTAGATCCCATTTTCTGAGTCAGTGCATCCACCTCCTGTGAAAATTAGGTGCTAATGGTTCACAGCTGCCCCTTTCTCTAGATAATTTCTCTTGGACAAAAGGTAGCTGCATTGACCAGGAGGATGTGCGGCCCACCTTCCACAGCTCCCTGTGGGATGAAGCTAGATTCCAGTTAAGATCACATACATGCTTAGCTCTGTCCCCTTCCCTGTCCTCCTTCCTTCCCTCATTCCCTGTCTCTTGGGATGCTCCCTCAGTTAATCTCAGGCACTCATATCCTGTCTCATAT
Source organism: Pteropus alecto (assembly GCF_000325575.1). Classification (NCBI taxonomy): domain Eukaryota; kingdom Metazoa; phylum Chordata; class Mammalia; order Chiroptera; family Pteropodidae; genus Pteropus; species Pteropus alecto. The sequence continues at coordinate 3,031,647 of NW_006443566.1, forward strand.
TCTGCTTTTGAGAAACCCAATCAAGGACAAGAATGGTAAGTGTGTCCAGTTTACAATAAGCTGAGCACGTGGCACTTATAAGACATTCAAATAGAGCTGATCATCAACAGGGCTAAAAATCATAGCAAGGATTTATGGAAATCTTACCATGTATTAAGGCGCTGAGTCTAGTTTGATTTACTAATTTTCTTAACAACCCCATGAAATAAATATTACTATACCCATTTTAAAGATGAGGAAAAAGGTACAGAGAGATTAAAGAAGCAACTTGACCATGGTCACTGTGCTGCTCAAGGTTCTTCAGAGAAACAGAACCAATAGGTGATATTTTTATCTATCTATCTATCTATCTATCTATCTATCTATCTATCTATCTATCATCTACCTATCACATCTATATATGAGATTGATAATAACTAATTGGCTCACATGATTATGGGGCTGAGGGGTCCCAAGATCTGCAGCCAGCAGACTGGAGACCCAAGGGAGATGATAATGTAGTTTTTGTCTGAGTCTGAAGATCTGAGACCCAGGAGAGCCAAGGTTTCAAACCAAAAGCCAGCAGGCTCAAGACCCAAGGAGAGCTGATGTTTCGGTTTGAGTCCAAAAGTAGGACAAGACTGATGTCATAGCTTCAAATGTCAGACAGGAGTTCCCTGTTAAGGGCAGAAGGGAGGCCTTTTGTCCTCTTCAGGCCTTCAATTGATTAGATGAGACCTACTCGTAATAAGGAGGGCAATCTACTTTACCCGGTGTATGCAAATGTTAATTTCATCCAGAAATACCTTCATAGACACACCCAGAATAATGTTTGACCAAATATCTGGGCACCCTGGGACCCAGTCAAACTGACATGTAAAATTAACCATCATAGTCACCCAGCTGTTGAATAGTGGATCCAGGATGGGAACTCTACAGTCAGATGCACATGGAAATCTTAAGTCAAGGAGGACTATCTGGGCTAGAGAGAGAGAGAGACTGGGAGCCATCAACATGTTGGTGGGAACTGAAGCCACAGGAATAAATGAGATAATCAGGGAGAAGACGTGGTTTGAAGAGAGAAGACGGCCTGGAACAAACACCCGAGGATTATCAGCACTTGAGTGATGAGCTGAGCTGAAGACACTAAGGCAGAACGGCCAGAGAGTTGGAAGGAGATGGAGGAGGGGAACTAAGGGAA
>NW_006443566.1:3032847-3037234 GCF_000325575.1 Pteropus alecto
TAGGGTTAAAGGGGGCTCGTAGATGGAAAGAGCTACGAAGCGTCCTGGGGACCAAGTGACCTTGGAAAGGGCCATTTCAGGGGGTGGAAGTTGGACGACAGTGATTGAGGACACAAGAGAAGAGAAAAAGGCAAGCTAGTAGGAGTTCACAAGTTTTAATAGTTCATCTGCGAAGGGGAGAAGAGAGAGGGCAGGGGACTGGAGGGAGATAGTGGGAAAAGTTTGTCAGTCGGTTTTTAAGATGGAGAGACTTCAGTTAGTGGGGCTTGAAACCAGCCTGTCTCCCAGTCATTGCAAGGATAGAAGCTCTGAGAAATGAGATAAACCCAGGATTTGTGTCTGAGTCCTGCTCTGCGACCTACGCTCTCCTCGGGCAGATTATTTTTTTCTCTCTAGGCTTCATTTGTGTAATATTTTTCTTCAAAATACCATTGAAGTTAAGTCAAAAATGCATGTGAAGGCGCTCTACCAATAATAATCATTATTTCCAAATATGAAAGTCAAAGGAGATTGGCTGAACTAAAGACAATTCCAAGCTTTTCGAGCCTGAGAGTCTGGGAAATAGCAATGTGGACGATTGAATCAGAGAAATCCTGGCAGGAAACGTTTTGGAAAAGGAAGAATGACAATGGTGGTTTCTGCAGGCTGATACCGGGGTCGTGGCAAGACATCAGAAGTGGAAATACTTAGCAGATACGTGGAATCAGGGACCAGATGCAGGAGAGAAATCGGGATGGAGAGAGAATGCTGGCACTTCTCGGCCCAGAGGTGAGCAGTGGGTCACCACGAAGTTGTATAACATTTGACGCAATCACATAAGAACGCCCACAACTGCTATGCATTTAGCACTTACTCTGTGTCAGGCTCTTTACCCACAATATCTTCAGACCTCATGATTATCTTCATTTTAGAGTGGAGAAAAATTGAGACTCGGAGAGGTCACCCAACTAATAAATGATGCAGTCCAGAATCAAACACAGCCACCGTGGCTTCCAAACCTGCATTCTTTCCACTACCTCACACTGCTCCAAAGGATGGAGTCTGAGGCTAGAAGTATACTTAAGAGACAAAAGGAAACAGCTCACTGGACAGACGAGCGCTGAGAGGGCGAGATGTTATGGAGGCCAAGAAAGGATCGAGTTTCAAGATGGTGCGACTGGTAAACAGTTCCAGATACTTCAAAGAGATGAGGAGGAGAACGGAGGAAGCCCGCCAGATCTGGGGAGCAGAGGGTTACTAGGACCAGTGATGGCTGGGGGGCTGTGCTGGTAAAGCAAGGTGCCTGCACAGGAGCAGGACCTCGTCTTCTCATGTCCCCACGATGCTGCTGGGGAGAAACTACAGTGCTCAATTCAACCAGTGTCTGATGGTCACTGGCTAATCAGGGAAGTAGGAGCCAAAGCCCTCATTCTCACATCGCTCATAACTTAACTGGGGCACCAACTTTCAAATATGACGACTAGAGAACACACAGACTGGAGGAGATGCATCTCTGTCCCAAGATTCCTTCCACTGCTCTGACTTTTGTCAACTTCTGGACAGGTGAGACCTGAGCTCCCAAGAGAGCCGGGCCAGCCCTCTGTGTGGCATCTGTGTGTGATGGCCGCAGAAGCTGTGGAGGGACGTTGAGAGCATGTGTGGCTGAAGAGAAAACGTACACGACAGAACTTTAAGTAGCATGAGCAGTTAGGGGATAGGCAGTGGACCTCTAATGACACCAATAAAGAGTGGCCAGAGAGGAAGGAAAGAAAGGGTGTAGGAAGGAAAGATGGAAACCAGGACTGAGTCCTTCATTCAAGTGCCTCACTTCACCTGGAGCCAGTGGAGACACTTTTCCTTTTCTTCACCTGCTCTGTCTTAACGACCATCTCTCCCTGACTGCCTTGGTGGCTCACTTCTTTCCTATTCCCTCCAGCAACAGATTCAGCCTTATTTCCTCTTTCCTGACTCATTTTCTAAAAATCCACAGGCCAGTGAGTGTCGTCCGGGCAACGGAAGCCAGGCTCTGGACTCTTCCTTCCTGTTCCACTTCCTGCCACCTCTCACCTGCTGCAAGACAGGGGAGGAATTTCTCTGCTGCACCAGCCGTGAGCTGGAGGCCTCTGCATTCAGCTGCCACAGTGCCTGCAGTGCCAGCATTGTCACTAGACCCTTCAATGCAGAATGAGTCTCCATTTTGGTTCCTGTCTTAAAACGTAAATGTGCCTGGAAGAGTGACAAATTTTGTTTCTGATACTCTAGAGTAAGTCACTGAGAAAACCTCTTTGATGTGTCTTGGAGAATTACATACCTTGGGAGCCTTGGGCAGCAGAGTTTGTCACCGAGAGATGGTTTAGGGAGCAGACATGGGAAGTGGAGGTGCTGACGAAAATCTTAACCTATCATGCCGTTTCGGCCTGGATTAACCTCATCCCTTGGCTTGGTCAGGGGTAGGAGTTCATATGTACCTGAGGCTATATAGGTGCTCCAGCCATGTCCCCTCGGCCTACCTCAGAACTTACCTGCAGACGTTTTCCCAATAACAGTGGAGAAAGTCAGAAGATCTGGAGAGTTAACGCCCTGCAGAAACTAACAGAGGTCAGTTCTGAGCCGTGTTCTGCATGGTCTCTCAGCAGGTCCCCTGTGGGACTGGGCCCCTGTTGCCCACAGCAGCAGCCCATTCATTAGTGTACTTTTTACTGCTCACCTCTTACACTGCTTCTTGGATCACCTTTGAAAAAAGCTAATTACACTCAAATTCTTGTTTCAGATGGTGCTTTGGGGGAAATACAAAGTAAGACACTGTGAAGAGCAGACCTTTTCCTGTTATTCTCAGTACCGATGGAGGAGAAGAGAAAGCCTACTGGCTCCTAAAAAAGTCACAGACCCAGAATTTATAAACGTGCTTCAAAATTTTAAATGCTTATATCCTTTGACCCAGTAATTGTACTTTCTAGAAGTTTAAGAAAACTAACAGACTGAGCGTGCAAAAATGTATATATAAGGATCATCATGCATGAGTATAAATGGGGAGGCAACTCAAATTTCCAGCAGTAGCAAGTTGGTAAATAAATTATAGCAGTTCTATGTTGCCATTATAAGTAATGATACAGATTTTGTGTGTCTTTTCATGTCTCTGATGTGAAAATGCGGGTGACAAAACACGTGCCCATGCAATCTACTTTTGTAAATATACATACATCCATACATGAATGCGTGTGCAGAATCTGTAAAGATGACAACAAAACGTTAGCAGTGGTTATCTCTGGGTCGAGGCTCATTTTCATTTCTTTTTTCTTTATATCTTTCTGAATTAGAAAAAATATACACACTTTTTTAATGATTAAAACAACTTTGAAATTTTTTTTTTAAAAATGTAAAAAGAAATGCCCTTGGCCACACAGAACCGAAGTCCATAGCTCAAACTCCTCTCCCAACAGGAGCTGTTCGTCTCACTACCTAACGGGGACTGAAACAGATCCAGAAAAAGGAACCGTCCCACGTAGCCCAACCCAATGCTCAGCAGTGGCTGTTCTAAGCAAGTCAGCAAACCCATCTGCTAACTGGAGGCAATAGGAGAGCATGGCGCCGGTCATGTGTCCAGCGTGTGTGGCCCCATCTGACTCAGAGGAAAACACTCGCAACCCCGCGTCCGTGCTTGGGGTCGCTTGTCAGGCTCTGTCGCTCTCCCAACCCCCTCTCTGCAGACCACCTCTCCACCCCCTCCCCGTCTGCCTGAAGCCCCAGCTGGCACTCAGCAGGTCCCCTTCCAATTTGCTGTACATTCGGGAGTTCGTTATTCCCACGGGAAGAGCTCGTTGCCATGGCGATGTGAGCCTCCCAACCCTGAGACCCGCCCAGGAGGCCAAATCCTTCCCCGCGAAGCCCGCCTGGCCTCCTCGGCTCCAGGGCCCCGCCCTGCCCTGTGGGAGAAAGGTCTGGGCTCCAGATTCTTTGCGCTTGGGGGGAGGAGGGGCGTCAATCAAGGACACTAGGTAAGAGGGAAGGGGAAGGGAGACAAATAGATAAGGTTTTATTAAAAGCTCCCGGCCACTCTGCTCTTTCCCCCCACCCTCCGGGACTCCTGAGTCCAGCGCTGTCTCTGGTTCTGGGTGGAGATGTCAGACACTCTGCTTTCGTCTCAACGGCTTCCAAGAACCGCGGGGCATTTTTTAAAGTTTCTGGAACGAAGCACAGGGAATTAAGCTTTAACCTCTCCTGCCCCTTCAGCCTGGGACTGAAAAGAAGGGAGGGTGGGAGGTGGGAGGAGATCGGAGCGACGAGCGGAGCCCTTTGACGGTGGGTGGACCTGGCAGGCCGCGGGTCACCGCGCAGAGACCCTCCGGGGCCAGGTCCGCGGAGAGGAACGCGCTGCGGCCGCGCTCAGCAGGAGGCGGTGTTCAGCCGG
>NW_006443566.1:3037245-3046903 GCF_000325575.1 Pteropus alecto
TGCGGCTGCCCCGTGCTGGGGCCACGCCCCGTCACCCCAGGTCCCGCCCATTCCTCAAAGCCCACTGGGCTCCCGAGGCAGCACCAGAATCACAGATCTCAGCAACTGGAGAGAGTCAGGTCTCCAGTTTCTCACCCCAGGGTGGCTGCCCAGGATAAATCTCCAAGCACATCACTGACTGGCCTGGAAACCCTTTCATCTCTGCTCCATCAGCAGCAACTCTTTGATTATTTCAGTCTCTAGGCTTTGGAGCTTTCCAGCCATTACCACGCTTTAAATCCGTGGGTGCCTGCTGGCTCAGTTTGGCACCCCCTTTCCTTGGCCTTCCTACTGCTGCCTCCCCCATTCCTCAAGCCTTTGGGACTTGTGGTTGCAGTGAACCCTAGATTTTTTCCATAAGTCTTTTTCCTTTCAGCCTGTCTGTTCACCCAATCGCTCCTACATCTGACATTTTCCTGCAACTCTCCCTTCTCTCCCCTCAGTGTGTACACACACACACACACACACACACACACACACACACACACACACACACTCCTTCCTCTCCATCCTCAGTCCAGTGAGATGTCAACTCAACAGCAGGCAAGAAACACATACAGTCCACAAACAGCTGCCCACTCAGCCACAGAGAGGAGGCTGCACCCAGCACCAGGCCCAAGAGGAGATGGTGCTTTTGACGACCCCAGGAATCGTGTTTCCTGAGTGAGCCAAATGTAGAAAGGATTAGCTGTTTCACCCAATAAGCCCACATCTGCAGTTACAGTCTGACTGGGGTAAAATTACCCTGGTTATTAATCCTTGCGCTTTAGGGTATAAGCTGATCACCAGCTGGGATGAGGAAAAATTCTGCCCTTGCTCCTGACAGCCTGCCGCCCCATCTCCTGAGTATGCGGTTGCACATTTAGTTCTGCAAACCAAGTTCACGGCCACCAACACAGGCTCCTCTGAGACAGGAGGACATCTCCAGTCTGTCCAGGACAGGTCATCCATTCCATCATGTGAATGTGTACTGAGAATCTACTATGAGCAAGACATTGTTGGTCTCCACTGTGGTGGAAACAAAGAAGATTCCATCATGGCCCTTTTCTTTTTCATGCCAAGAAAAGATGAAGTGGGCGTTCAGAATCTGTAAGCGGTTTTGGGGCTTCCTGGCCTGAAGCACCCTGGGTGTATCAGATGGGCTTGGGGAATCCAGTTAAGGTATGGGAAGTATTTCCACACTTGCTGCTAGCAAGGAATGGAGCCATTTCCTCCAGACTCCACTTATGTGGTCTCTCCCATCGGTGAGCCAGCAGGACAGGCCAGGATAGCTTTGTTTCTGTCTCTGATCCTTTCTCTTTAGACTCCAAATCTTCAAGCACTGGAGACTTCCAGGAGTCTCTTGGTGGGACCATTTCTCTTGGTGGGACCAGGAGGAGAGAAGTAGGTCGAGAGCCAAGGTTTACTCTTTTTAGATCATCAGGCCTGGGGCTACGACACATGAAGAAGTTACAGCCCTGAGAGGTCACTTTCCCCAGTCACTTCAGACCTGGCCCAGTATGGGCTGATCAAGTGATTCAGTGTCCAAAGTGGAACCTCTCGATAATGAAAAAAAGTGCCACCGATAATCACATAAAACTTTCTTAGCAAACCAGTATGCGTTCACCTTACCTGAGGGGTTGTCTCCATTAGGAAGGACCATCAGTAGAGGAACCACTGAGACACAAGTTTGTTGGCTGCTCCTTGATGACTTCCTTGTGTTCATCGGCCTTCAGTTCCTCCTGTGGACATGTCTCCACCTACCTAAGCCCTTCCACTCACCGCAGCTCTTTTGCCCCCTATACCTGAAGTATCTATATTTCTACTCTCCAACCTTGGATCAGCCTAGATATCTATTTTAATTGGTGCTGCATCCAGGATACTGAGAGATAATAGAGATCGTCACCAATAATGTTCATTAAATGAATAAATTTGGGTTGATCCCATGACACGATTATGCTTTCTACCCTTGTATGCTTCTCAACATTGCTCAGGTCTGTTGGCTTTCTCATTTCACATGGTACTTTTCCAAACCTTCAGCAGGCCGAATCTACATCTACCCCCTAATTCTTGGCAGAGGTCTTATCTTCTCAAGAACAAAAAACAAAAACAAAACAAACGAGATCGGAACTGCTCAGATTTTCTAAACTCTCCTCCACCTCCAAACTACACGTATTAATGGACACCCCCTTCAATAAAAACTGCCCTTTTCTCAACTCAATCTGTGTGGTCCCCATGGGTGCTGGCATGTGCTTACATAGAACCTCCTTCCCACAGCCCGACCACAATTGATTGACCCACAGTTGGGTTCCTAAAGACTCAAGATGGACCAGTGAGAGTTTTTTCCTAGAATTTTGGGTTTGGCACCAAGAGGGTTAGTCCAGGCTCTCCCCCATGGCTGCAGCTGTCAGCCTTGCATCCTCTCCACATGGAAGAAGTTGAGGACATGCAGGGTTGAGAGAAGAATGAGGTAGATGGAGAGGATCAGAGCAATGTAGAGAGTCCTGGTTCTGGATGTTCCTGAGGCCCAGCCATGCCTCTGTCATTTTTCTTTTTACATAACAGGCTTAAATTGACTTCCTCCACTTACCATCGAAGACCTCTAAAGTAGTGCATTATAACACTAATATTTACCTGCATCTCTGAGGGAAAAGCTCCCCTCCTTCTGTCTCTGGGAAATTCCTCCTCCTGCACTCTTGATTCAGTCCCCACTCTGGCCATCCTTGTTTCGTCACTTGTACCACTTTTCTTGCATCTTCAGTCATTTCAGCAACAAATATGCTCATCTCCCTATCCAAAAAGAAAATAAGCCAACGAAAACTTTCCTTCATCTTTGTCCTTCCTCAGGCATCCCTTCTACTCTCACTACCTCCATTCTCTTACCCCCTACATAATACCTGATCTGCTGCTGCAGCCCAGCTCCCTCTCACCTTCCTTCCACTCACCTCAGCTCACCTGAGCAGCGCACTGCAAATTATACCCACTTCTTGGCTCCAGCATCTGGCATCAGCAACCACCTCTTCTGCCTTGAAACTTGCCCTTCTCCTGATGGTTTTCCTCCTGGTTCTTGCTCTGACACAGAGAAGTTTGACCTATGGAAGCTGCACCAGAATCTAAAGGTATTAAGTATCTAAAGCTCTAGACTTTTCTAACCTTCCTTTTGTGCCATAAAAATGTAAGCAGCCTGTGCCCACTCTCCCGCTGCACTGCTAAGTGAAGGATGACTCATCTAATGAAATAATTGGAGCTAAGGTGTTAATGGATGAATTATTTTGCTATTTTGTTAACAACTCTCAAAGACCTAGCTCAGTGTCTCTCAAGTGTGGATGGTAGTGGAAGGGGGTGGTGGAGACTGGGGGTGCGGACAAAAGAGGAGGCTAGGGATATATAATTGAGGGTCTAAGAGTTTTTATGACATATTTAAGTTTTGTATTTTCACTTAGATGTTAATCAGTGCTCGATTGCTCATGTTAGTGTACCGTTCCTTTGACACCAAGTAATCACCAACTTTTAGTGTAGTATTTCCAAAGTGGAATGTATTTACAATGTTTCAGAGAATTTCTGCTTCTAAAGTGAGGCTCTTTGTCCCTCAAATTAGAATGTATTGACACAAGGAATCAGCAGGCTTGAAATGTGAGTGTCATCTATGTACCGAGCAGCAAAGAGAGAGCCAGAAATGTCAGACCTGAGACCTGTCCTCAAACCCCATAGGTTCATTAGTAAAACTACAGGAGCACTTAAAACATTAAATAAAAGCGTAATGTAACAATGAGAGACATGTCACAAAGTGCTATGTTATTAAGTGACCGGACACCACTTTCTATGAGATCAGAGGCAAATAGGAATGATCGATGGAGGCTTCTTCAGTTGTGGGAGAGTCTGGTGGTGCCACTGGTTTGGAAAGCGAGCAGGGCCTTAGACTGAAGTAGGAGTTATGTAACCAGAGAAGAAAGAGAGATTCAAGACACGAAGGAAGCCCAAGAACCTAGAAAGTCCGAGCTCGAGGTCAGACTGGACTGAGTGGAGGGTTGTTGGGGGGACACAGTGGACAATGCTTGGTTACCCCTCTATCAAAATGAGCACATGCTCAAGCCATCGAAATAGCAAGGACATTGACAATTCTTGTTTAAGAATTTACTATTTGTTATGTTTTAAAAAGCATTGAGAAGACATTATGGGAAAAATCAGAACAGAGTTGGACTTCCTGACGCTTATGTTATGGTTTTTAATGTTTTATATTTACTTCTATGGGGGGGGGTAGATGTGAGACACTGTAATATCAGTGCTTAGGACCTCTAAAGGTCTAATGCATCCCTTCAGAAGATAACGTTGGAGCCATATTTTAGGAGACTTGAATTTCACGTGAGGCAGCCAGACTCTGCTTGTCTTGTTGGGCAAAGTACTTCAAGGGTAATGACAACTGCAAATTCTCTGGGTCTCTAGAGCTAAAGATTTCTGAGGTTACACACCTAGTCCAACACTTGGTTACAGATCCTTTATTGCGCGGTGTGAATTTACAGGGCTGCACACGTGAGGGTTTCTTTATTGCAGTGACTATGTCTTTTTGTTTCATTGCCATTGCCAACTGGCCTTGCTCAGAAGAGATAATGTCCCTTGAATACAAAGTCTCCCTTGCAGAAGACTCCCATAAAACAACTGGTGATATTTATTGTCTTTATTAACTTGACAGTCCGAAGACAATATTGAAGTCATTTATACAACTTTTTTCATTCCTCTGGGAGGACACTAATTTGCCATTGTTGCCTGTGCCTCACATGTGCTTGGGACAGTGAACATCTGGCAGTATGAGGCCCTGAGTCACAGATGTCTATGAAATGAGTAAGTGAATGAATAGGTGAGTGAGTGAATGAATGAATGAATGAATGAATAAAAGAATAATTAGAGTGGATTCATGCTAAGAAAAGGTATCCCCAAACTGGTATTGAGAGGGAAGTTGAAACAGATGGTTTTGCTAAGGACTCTTGCAACTCCAGGGCCTCTCCTCGTCCTGGGGATGGGTTGACAGAGCACAGTCGATTCTCTACTGGTCTCTGAAGAGAGATCCACTTTCTGTCCTTTCCCTAGAGTTTTCTTTAAAAGAGCCCATCACTTTTCTCAGTAGCATATTTCAGTTTCTCCAAGCCTCAGGGAAAAACGTTCTTTCTAATGGCCAACTCAACTCCCTTAAGCTTCCATCCGTCTGGTTCTTTAATGAAAACGGCTCTTCGCAGGTCAGGGGACGACTGCTGCTAAAGCCAGTCTAGGATTAAAGTGCACGGAAGGACTTGGCGGGGAGGAGGGGAGAGACATTTACAGAAACACAACTCAAGGTGATGGGGATCTGCAGGAGGCTGAGGAGCCCCAGGGATTAGCTCAGAAAGAGTAATTACATTGAACGCCGCAGGTCTCCCAGCTAGCCTCGCCGCCCAGAGCGTGGCCCTGACGAAGCTGGATTGCTTCAATTATCTGGGCATCTTGATGAATGGGCACTGCACATGCTCTGGGGAAGATGGGAGGAAACAAGCCACAGATTAATCACTCACGGCATCACTGGATGGAGGGTATTTAGAGCCTGTGGGAGCCAAAGGGACAACAGGTTCACAGAAGCGGAGAGGGAGACTGAAAGTAATCGGGCTGTGATTAGAAAAAAAGGGGAGGGTAGCAAATATCATACCGAGACCCATCTCCTTGAGGTAGTGATTTGCATAAGATAGTGACGATTAACGTAGCCCAGGTAGGAATGGACAGTGGAGTCCAGTCCTGGGAGGTGCCCAGCCTGACTTGTGGCCCAGGGCTGGGGCCCCAAAGGTAACCCCAGATCCAAAAAGGCAGGTCTCTGGGGCAAAAAGAGAGAAATGCCACAAAACGGAGTGAGGAAAGGAGACGAGGAATAATGAGAACAACGGCGCAAAGGCCTCTCGAGGAAGATAAGACCATGTACAGTTCCCAGCCTTTCCCGGGATTTTAACAGCTGCTCATCATTAACTGAATCTCAGTGCTTCTCCACTCCCAAATTACTATGGGGGGTATGCGTGTACTTAAATAAAGTACATTATTTTTTCCTGAGAAATGTTAGATTGTGTATGTCCAGCATTTAACATATAGCTGTTTCTTGAATGAATAAAAGTTAACATTTGTTGCACCACGTAGGGAATATGCTAAGTGCTGTATGTGGATAATTTAATCCACATAATCATTCTATGAGATTCTTTTCCAATGGATGAAAAAAACTGAAGCTCAAATAAGTGAAGTAACTTGCTCAGCTAGTAAGCGACATATATGTCGGAGGAAAGGAAAGAAGGGAGAGAGAGTAAAGGAACAAGAGAGGAAGGGAGGAAGGAAGGAACATCTTAAGAAAGGGCTGAGAAGTCTCAGAGAATTTCTTTTGAAAATCATTTGTTTTAACAAAAACATGCCTGGCACACGGATCCACTTGAATTCCTCTTTACCACCAGGTGGTGAGTCCTGTGAAGGGCTGTGAAAACTAGCACGGCCTCACATGGGACTGAAAGAAAATAAACGACAGGGCAGGATTTCAAATGAACATAGAAACTACGGCACAAGCAATCCTAGTTCTTTGGGCTGCTGACTCCTGCAGCCGTTAGCGACAGTGTGGGACAGAGAGGCGCTGGGATGCTCATTGTCCAGGGTGCCCATTGCCGAGAAACGATTCTGCGAACCTCATCCAAGCAGATTTTATTCAGAATAATAACAATTAAGGCCACTGAAGGACTGAGGAAAACATGAACAGGCAAACAAAGGTTAGATGACCTCACAAAAGTACACACTGAATGGTCTTTCTCAGGTGCACGGAGGCAGGACACAATTTTGACTCCAAGCTACCTAGCAGCCTAAGCAATGAGGGCAACAATCAGTTGCAAGAGCCATGGTGTTCACCGGACGAAAACAAATTCATGCTTTAGAGGGAGCACGCTTTGTTCTGATACTGAAACCCAAGATATTTTGGTCCTGGCAATATCCTCACCAGCACCCTGCAATGTTACAACCAGGCAGATTTCACATTTATATATCTTTGGACTCCATGCCGGTCATTTCACACAGCTGCCGGGCAGGGTCCCACAGATGTTAAAGATCAGATTTTGATTCAGTTAACATGGGCTGAAGATTCTTCATGTACCAGGACAGCTGGGCGAGCCACATGTATGTCTCAGGCTCAAGTCATCCCCCAAGTGACATCTTGGGAAGGGGGTATTTTTATTATTCACATTTCAGATTAGGAAGCTGAGTCTCGAAGAGGGAGAGGCCTTAGGAATATACCTTGGTGGGGTGTCCCATCGCGACGATTATAGTGCGATCACATTGTCCTGATTCGTGCTGCAGCTGCTGTTTTAAGTATGACGTCATCGCGCCTCTCCATACCCCAGGTGGGTAAAGACAGGTTTGGCTGTGACTCCTTTCTACAGCTCTCTCTTCTACTTCAAAAGAAAAAAGACTTGGCAAATCATAAGCAGACTTCCCCCCAAAACAACAACAAAAAGAACTAGATCACTAGATCATGAAAGTGCCCTGAATTACCATGCCAAAGTGACCTTGCCCCCCTTTACTCTCCCTTCTTCCTCCCACCTGAGCATTTGTGAAGTCTTTTCAGTGTCCCCTTTCTAGGCCTGAGGGGTTCAAAGAGGAACCTAACACAGTCCCTGTGCTCAAGGCTCACCAGCTACTGAGGAGACAGGTGAGCAGGCGGGGCTTCCACACACCAGCATGAAGTGCGGGCACGGGTTGCCGGGGGACCACAGAGAAAGTCCCCTGTGGGGTAGGGGGTGTAGGGTGAAGGCTTCACCTGCCTGAGCAGTTAAACGTGGAGAAGGAGGATACAGACGCTGAGGTCAGTGCCAGTGCCATTGCAGCAGTAACCAGAGGCCAGGGGTCGGGGTCGGGCTATGGAGGAGGCTGGAGTTTTGGCTGTTTCTGAATGGGGGATGATTTTGTCTAGAGACAAAATGTCTACAGACACTTTTGACTGATGTAACTGGGTATGTGGGGTGGGGTGGGGGGGGAGGGGTGCTACTGGCATCCAGGAGGCAGAGTCCGGAGATGTTGCCGATAACTACAATGCACAGAGAACCCACATCATAGAACTATGCAGCCCAGAATGCCTAAAGCTGAGCATCCTCGCGCTGTCGTCATAAGTAGCTGGGGGTAGCTGGGCAGGTGGCCCACCCTGAGAAGAGCATGTGCATTTCAGAAGTGCCACATGCCCTGTAAAAACTGTCTCAGCGGCCCCAGCTAAGGCCGCTTCTCCAAAACTCAGCCAACTGGGAATGGTGGGCCTGTCACTTGCTTTACTGTAGCCACGGAGTAACACGTGGCGTGCCTCACCAGGAGGGGCTGGGCTGGCCCAGCAGAGGCGTGGATTTACCCTGACTCACCGTGCTCTCTGGCCCGCTTTTCCAGTGGCTGAGGGCACAGGGGTGGAAGGCAGTGGCCCACGTCTGTGGTGCTGGACTAATGTAAGAAATGAAGCTTGTGGTTCATCTCTCCCAGAGACAAATTCAAAATGTGGGAAGAGCTACATCGTGGTACTACTTGAAACAGTGAAAAAAACCCAGAAATCATCTAAATGTCCGAACAAAATGTGGGACTATTATCCATTTTACATCCATTTCCCGGAATATCAGTCTCTCGTTTTAAATGATAACTGTTAAGACTGTACAGCAACATCTAAAATTCTTATGAAAAACGTGAAGTGAGAAAAGGAGGGTGCAAACTTTTATCGAGAATTAAAGCTACTATGTTTTAAATTGGCGTTTGCATGTGAAAAAGTGTAAGGAGAAATACTTCTAAACGGTCAGCAGCTCTCTCAGGTGAGAGCGTCGGGGGACTTTTTCTGCCGTCTCTGTTTTCTGCATGTTCTGTAATGTGGTCGTGATGGCTTTCAGAGAGAATATGTCTGTACACATACGTGCCCACATGCCAGTATGTGCGTTGCACGGGGTGCTTATGTTCTGAGTTCTCCATACTCTGTAAGGGTAGAGGAGGAGGGATGGGTGCAAATGCTGGCCACCCACTTGAGAAGGTGATCAGGGAGCCATTGTAAGGGAGAGCCTGCTTATGCCATCCTTGAGGGTCGTGCCTGGACTGACATCCCCAAGACAGACTGCAGTTTTCTCCCCACAGAGACTTCTTTGATGTAGATGTGGAACCTGATCCCCACCTGGGCTCGGCGATAAACACTTCTCCGCTTTCAGACACTTCTGGGACCATACCAGGAGGTCCAGATTTTCTGTGGGCCTGGAGTGTCCACCAGAGGCTCCTGTGGCCCCAATCCTGGACAGGAAAAAGAGAGAAACTGCAGAAGGCAGAGGGTGCCCTGCAGGCTGGCTGACCCCTTTGCTGAGGCTGCTGGGCTCCAGAATGTTCCCACCCACTTGGAGGCCCAGGAGGCTGCACCTTCTCTGCTGGCCGGCGCTGGGGTGGCAGGGCGGATGGGGAGGGCTCTTCATTTCAACTTGGGTTGGCAGTTCTGGAAAAGAAGAAGGGGGATGCCAGTCTCCAGATCCTGCCCAGCCCCATCATGTAACCATGAGCTTGGCTCTGGGCTGCTGGGACAGGCACTGGGGCCCTGGCGCCCTGGCCACCTCCCTCTCCCTCCCCTCCTCCCTCCCCTCCTCCCTCCCCT
>NW_006443566.1:3046971-3063617 GCF_000325575.1 Pteropus alecto
CCTTGCCCCTGGGGCTCTCCAGTGGCTGCCACCTGAAACACTGCGCTCCTCAGCCCTTGTTCTCACTTCCCTCCCCGGCAGGCCATTGTGTCTTGCTGGTTATCAGCCTCCTCCACCCTGTGGACTTCCTGCACTAGCTTTCTCCCACCCGCATCGCAGGCTGGGTAGCTGCACCGGACCCGAATTCACCCCTCCCCAGAGCAAGGCCCCTCTAGAGAAAGAAAGCGTAAAATGAAGTGAAGGGAGAAAGAGGCGGGAGATAGAAGGGACAAGGAGAGGGCAGAGGAAGAAAGGAAAATGATTTGCATCTGTGGAAAGAAATATCCTTCCTGGCCCAGGTTTTGGCGCCAAGCACCGCTTCCCCTGGGTCTTTGACAGAAAGGCGGTCTCAGGAAGAGGGAAGAAAGGAAAATGTCCTCGCTTACATGTACCCTGGGTTTGAGTCCTTCGGTGGCTCTAAAGGGCATGGCCATTTGTGCAGGGGGCACGGAGAGGGAGCCGCCCGCAGGGCTGACACAGCAGGCCCAAAGGGGAAACGGAGCCACGCCCGGCGCTCCAGGAATTCGGAGGCTGGGCTTCTGGAGCACACGCGATGCATGTTATTCTTGCCACAAACCAGAACTATGTTCCCTTTTGAAATGGTTGGCTCCACAGCTGTTTGAAAATCCCCGGGGACTTGGAGACAAATGATCCAAATCGGGCTGTGCTAACAGGCCCGTTTTGGAGCCAGGCGATAGGTGTGACTGATGCGGGCCTGCGGTTCCATCCTCAGCCCATCAATCACCGCCGCTCGGTGCGGTTCTCCAGGGGCCGCCGGCCTCTCTGGCAATATTTTTGTTTACATTAGAAGATGATTGCGCAACTTCCGAAAAAAAAGAGGGGTGGCAGGGAACAGCCCGAGGAGCCGCCTCGCCGGTCCGTGCAGAGGCCGAGCCGCTTCGAAGCCACGACCCTGGGCTGAGGCAGGTAGGTACCTGCCAGACTGTCCCAGAGGAGATGCCGGGAACATTCGCTAACGGGAAGCGGGAGCCGCCTCAGAGAGGGGAGAGGAGGAGCGCTCACCTAACCGGCTCCACTTGCCTGTCACAGTGTGGCTTCCACTGGGCCTGACTACCCGCCTCCGAAATCATATGAATTCAGCCAAAGGCACCTGCTGACAGGAAAATAGTTTTCATTTTTACCTCAGACTCCCACAGCTAAGACAGGTTTGCCCAGTATGGCGAGGGAATGTGACGCTTTGCCCTGGGCCAGGACAGCTGGGGGTGTCACAGCCCCGAACAGAGGTGCACTGGGGAGCCCCCAAGACAGTAGGAACGCACAGCCACAGAGGCCCACAGAGATGGGGCGCTCTCAGCTGCTGCAGCTGACAAGCTTGGCTAAAGAAGGATCATGCACCTGTTTAATCTGGAGAGAAAGACTGCAAGTTATGGCTATTTTGCTCTAACACACCCCATTAAATATGCCTGGAATCCAAATGCAAAAGGAAAAAATAAACCACTTTGAAGTTCCAGGCGAGGGGTGATGTGACAGGGGTGACGTCTAGGTACAACTGGACAGTCTGGGTAGGGCAGGTGCCGCCCCTGACTGCACTGAGACAGGCCGGGTGCCATGCCGCCCCTTCCTGGCCTTCAACTGGGTGTGTCTGGGCATCGGTAGGTAGGTCCTTGGATGTGCAGGAAGTTCCGGGGAGAGAAGAGTGGTGTCTCAGGGTGCAGCTGCCGCCTACGATGGAGGGAGTATGGAAGAGCCTTCAGCCAGGGTGAGTTTCCTCAGAGCTCTTGCCGGCCTGGGTCTCTAGTGAAGCAAATACATCGTATGTGGCACCCACGAGGCACTCACTGCTCCGAGCGTTGTAGGAGTATTAGCTCATGTGATCCTCACAGCAAACCTGCAACGTGGGTGTCATTATTGCTCCATACCACAGGTGAGAAAACCAGGCACAGAGAGATCGAACGGCTTTCCCAAGGCACCCAGCAAAAAGGCAGCAGTGCGGGGATTGACGGCCACGGTCCAGCCCTCTGCTCTGGACTGAGACCCACCACTATCTCTTTACCTGCATTTTCAAACCAACTAGTCCGCCCACATGGTGTTCGGCAGACCACACCTTGCCTGTGCTGGCTCTCACCTGCCAGAAGGTCCTCTGAGGTCTGTGACTGGCTTCCTCTCCAGGTCGGAGTCCTCCTGCTCACCTGGACACCTGTTCCAGCCCAGGGCCTGGCAAACCATCCCAGAGCCTGTTTCCTGTGCTGGTCCCCACTTCCAGAAACAGAAGAGCTTTACAAAACTTGGTTGCCATTAAAAAGCCAACACGGGAAAAGCACTAGGGCCTCCCACGGGCCAGTTCCCAGGATTTATTGCAATTCGTGAGTAATGAGATCTTCTGCCCCTGCAACTCCTGAGCTAAAGTAATTGCTCCTCTTACCTCCCTGGGACCAGAGTCAGCCCCCACCTTTCTTTGAGGCCAGAGCTAGTCTCCTCTCATCCGAACCCTAGGAAAAGGCCTCCTTGACCCAAACTCATTCTCACCATCTGCTGAAAATGTCCACATTACTGAACTCTCTGGAATATGGTCTCTCTTTCTCCAAGTGACTCATCCATCCTCCTCATTGTTACCAAGAATATCTTTCCAGAACACAAATCAGATTAAGTCTCTCCCCTGATGGGGCCAGCTGCCCACAGGATACAGCCCCAACATTGTATGATGTCATACAAAGCCCTCTGCAGTCCAGCCCAGACCACTGGCCTCTGCCTACTATATGGAGCCAGAGGAGAGGCAATCACTTTTTCCAGTCATTGGTTATGTCACTTTCCCTGTTCTGCGACTACTCAGCTTTATATTCATCTCCTACTCATCCCTCAAAGCCCCATTCGAACATTTCCTTCCAGGGCTACACTCACCCACCTCCCTCCAGGGGGAAAAAAAAGTAGCAAAAACTTTTACAAATACCTCTCTCATCTCCCCTGTGTCATGTTCTCCCTACTGTAGGGAGCTGCTTGAGAAGGTGGCTTCATCTTTGTATTTCCAGCACCCGGTACCAACAATGCTGCTAAAATGCAAGTATGTGGGAGAAAGAAGCACATCGAGCCAATAATATCCATTAACCTAACAATATGAATGCATTTCTCGAGTAAGCTCTAGCCGACAAAGTGTTCTGAGAGATTGACTACTGCATGTAGGAGTTTTAATGTTTCAGGGAGGAGATCTACACTCTGGGATAGTCTTGCCCAAGGAGGCCAGAGAGACAGGCACAGGGTCTGATGGCTCTGAGGGGGCTGCAGGGACCTGGTGAACTTGAAGACTTTACAGATGAATGAAAACCATTTTTTTAGCCTCATGTTTTTCCCCAGGCCAGCCTTGCCCAAAGGAACTCATTCTGCCTCCTGACTCATCTCCCTTAAGCTCTGCGTCTCCCACTGAGGCTTAATCCTGGTCACCATGTCCCCTTCTGACTGTACGGAAAGCAGCCCCTGGGGACCCCCTTTCAGTCCATCATGGGTAATTTCAGTCATCGCCCTTCCCATCTTCCTCCAAGGGCAGCATCTTCCCCTCTCTGCTGCCTCCACCCCAGGTGCCTCTGTTCTGGAGGTCATTACATCTGCCAACCTGGAAGTGCTGTGGTACCGTAGGACACACTGGCTTTGGGGCCAAATCACTCTGAGTTCAAATTCTGAATCAGCTATTCTTAGTTTCCACATCGGCAAAGAGGTGGTAACAAACCATCCCTGAGGGTAGGCGTGAGAAGTAGAGATTACACATGTAAAATCTCAACTAGCAAACAGTAAGTGCTTGGTACATGGTATTTCTGGGTCCAATGGCCCCCTTGCCCTTCCCTTCATGTTGGTGAACAGCAATTAACAGTGATGTTAGGTTCATGAGCTCTTGCAGTAGCCCATGAGAGTTATGACCAGGTCACCCATGAGCCATGGCATCTAGGACATGAACGTGCAGGATGGTGAGTAGCCTTGAGTAGGGCAGGTACGAGACCATTTTTGTAAGAAAAAATAAAGTTATACATATAAATGAATATGCTTAGAAAACATCTAGAAGAACAAATTTCAAAATATTAACATGTCATGGGAGTTTCTTTTTCTTTGCATTATGTATTTATCTACCTTTTTGTCCCCCACAATGAGCATGCATTGAGTAACAATAAGAAAAAAAAATTTAAACCACATGTGGTAGAAATCTGCATGCAATATGGGCCTTAAATTCAAAGCACCATCTGGGATTTACGTGTCAAAGAATCGTGGTTTACAACTGCAGATGGCCATAGCCTCCATGTGGAAGGAATTAGGGTAGTTGAGCATGTCCCCACCCTAGGGAAATCCCTGGTGGAAAGAAGGCAAATGCCACTCCCAAAGTACAGACTTTCAATAGCTACTACATAATAGAGGAGTTTTGTAAATTTGACAGTATTATCACTTAAAATAAATTACCCCTCAGATATGTAGTATTTTGGATTTTTATTTTCAAAATTAAGTTATGTTTTTAACCCATTTGGCGAATTCTCAGTTTAAAAGAACACTCCATAAACATTTTGTAAAACAAAACCATTTCTGCAGTTCAAACTCTCACTCGCACGAATCTATTTTGTAAATTTGCACACTAGTTGCTTTTCCTGCAGCAAGAAAGTCCTCGACACACTAATGGAAACTGGTTCTATCAGAACAAATGCCACCACATTTATTTCAGGATAAAATTGTGATGTCGTGCCTCCTTCTTTGGCATTGACGTGCTGGAATGTACCACAGCAAGGGAGGTGATGACATTTCTGTGTCTATGAAAAGCATATGAAGCAATTTTATGGGATAGTTTCTCTTTGGGCCAGCTTAGAATCAGGGCAGTAGACTAAATTAACTCTTGACAGCCTTTTCAGTTTTACAAGTCCACCAAATTTATTGTAGAGATGCTTTTTCTTCTTTTTTTTTGTAGTTCCTTATGCCCCTATGAAGAAGAGATTAGAGAAACATTTGGCCTGAATCGTTTTAATGCAAAAATCAGCCATGTTGAGGTGTCAGTAATTCAAAATTAGAGTTACAAATAATAAAATTAATCTCTTCAAGAGGCAAAGTGATCCTCGATCTAAGACTATCTAAAATCTACTTACAAATTAAAAATTTACAGTGTAAAGTAGTCTTAGGTTTAGTTAATTCAACTGTACAATTACATAACTGATAACTCAGATTCTTTTAGTATCTCTATTCTGCTCTCTCCAACATTTTGCTCTTCTCTTCAGTGTCACAGGATGGCTACAACAATTTAAAATCATCATTTCCTCAAATATGAACATCCAAAAGCCTATTCCTGAATCAATCACTGATGAGAAGAATGGATTTTATCATGGTCGGCTGGGGAAGAGGGCCTCCTCCTTCAAAACAATAATCTTGACACTTGGACAAAATGGGTTTGGTTAGAAGGAAGAAGGAATGACTAGATGATGGGTAGCCGACTACCAAGAACTGCCACTAAGACAAATGCGAGATTTATAACTGACAATACCGGATGTTAGAAGACAACAGAGAAATTTATTTAGAGTTCAAAGCGAGAAATATTTCAAACCTGAAAATCTATACCCAGCCAAACTATCAGTCAAATAAGAGATAAAATTAAAGCCAGTTTCAGGTAGAAAGGAATCAGAAAGTTTATATTTCATAAACCTTTCTAAAAATTTAAAAAGCATTAAAAGATGTTATTTCATCAGAGCAAATAAGAACCTAAGAAAGAAGAATATCTGTGATCTAGGAATAGTGAAATTAACCCAGGAGTACAATGAAAATAAATCTTAGCTTGAAACTCTGCAACAGCCTGGAAAACAATAGGTCAAAATTAATATGGGATGTATCAAAGGACTCTACCATGTATGTCTTCAAAATACAAGTGGGTTTCATTATACAATTATATGAACAGAAACCTAGAAATTTTTAATCAAATGAAAGCATATGCTTCAGCTAGAAACTCCAGGGAAAACAGTCGTACAACATCATAGTACAAATAGGAAGCAGAATGAAAAGTGGCATGACTTTGAACAAATGATTGTAATTGTAAAAAAAAAAATACATTCAGCCATGAGGTTTACAAATTTTTCCTTCCTGTGGTCCAGTGTAATGCAGTAGGAGTATATTTCCTTTGTAATAAACCTAGTCATACATTTTTGAGGTTCATTAGTAGATGATATTTATATACTTGTAATTTTTCAAATATTGGTTTTTGGTTTTTTAGTTTTAATAATCAGTCTATAGACAAAATGAGAAAGATTAATTATAGCCACAGACCCAAAGGTCAAGGTACAACTCTTAAAGATGTATAAAAGTAATGTTACAGCTGATGAATTGAAAAGCTTGAAAAAGAAAAAAGTAGAGAAAAATGAAGGTGTGCTAATTTCTCATTTATTTGAGGAAAGGAGTTAATAAATATACTCTGTATTTTATGGATTTAGAAATGAAGATTTAACAATGACCAAACTAGTAACAATGAATGCTTATACTGTGATCTCCAAATACCATTTTCTACTAAAAGTGACCAGAAATCCTTGGGAAAATGGTTAATTCAGGCCTCAGGCAGCAAATGTATCACATGAACCTGAAACATCTACTCACACTAGAAAATGAGGAAGGTAACAAACACCCTTGGAACTGAGGATTCAGAAGCAAATTTAAAGAGGATATCATTGGCCAAAGACGGGACAATTTGAACATCAGTAAGAACTGAAATGTGATGGCTTGAAACACATCAACATAATACTAAAACAACAACAGCAACAACAAAAAACTCAGTAGTAACCATTAGAGGATGCTAGTAAATCAACTCACCATTTTCAAAAGTAATAAGTTTTACTGTAGTTAAAAGAGACAAGAAATTGTTTCTGCTTTTCCTGAATCTAAGGATAACCAAATAGTCAATGGGGAAAATCTCTTTAAAGAAGCATTTCAACTATCAAGTGAATAAGGACTGAGAGACCATCACTACACCTAATGAATTAAAGGATCGAGGCAATGGTTATCAATAGCTTCTGGAATTATTTTGGAGAGATACAAGCAGACATGATATACCACCTGATGGAAGTTGAAACACTATGTATGAAATGTTCTTGCCAGAAAATCAAATCTCAATATAAGCAAGTCTCTAGATCTATCTACCAATTCCCAGGAAATATAAGAGATAAAAAAACATATGTTAAATGACACCATGGAGATGCAATCACCCAAATCCTGACAGTGGAAACTCTACAAGTCAAACAACCCAGTTTCTTCAACTTAGACTGCAATGGGAAGAAAAAGAAACGTGAAGAATCTATAGATTAAAAGAGACTAAAGAGACATGTTAACCAACTGTGATACAAGGACCTTATGGGAATTCTGATTTAAACAAACTGAAAAAAAGAAGAGACAGTAAAATTTCAACATTAACTTTCTATTAAGGAGTTATTGTTCATTTTTTTAGGTGTGGTAATGGCATTGCAGTTATGTTGTGTGTTTTTTGAGTCCTTACTTTTAAGAAATACATATTAAAATATTTACAGATAAAATGTTACAATGTCTTAGATTTGTTTCAAGATAATGGGAGCCAGTGGGGATATGGGGAGGTTGACTATGGGTTTGCAACATAAGTACTTGGTACATAGGGATTTACTCTACTCTTCTCTCTATTTTTGCATATGTTTGAAAATTTCCATATTAAAAAATTTTAGAAGCTAAAGCTTTGGGAATGTTATTTAAAGCTAAAAATTAACCACAAAAAAACCCCAAAAGTGTAATGTAAGTACATAAAAAAATCAGGAGATAGAGGCAAAGAGTTGGTTGGAATTAGTGGAAGTACACCCAATCCCTCATCCCCCAATACCCTTTCTCCCAGCTTCTGGTAACCACTATGCTACTTTCTATCTCTATGAATTTGCCTATTCCCTGTGCTTCATATAAGTGGAATCATTCAATAGTTGTTTGTGTGTGTGCGTGTGAAAATTGTTGTTTGTGTGTGTGTGTGTGTGTATCTGGATTTTCTCACTTAGCATAATGATTTCAAGGTTTATCCATGTTGTATCATGTATCAGAATTTCATTTTTTTATTGTGGTAAAATATACATAACATAAAACTTACCGTATTAATAGTTTTTCAACATACAGTTCTATGGTATTAAGTATATGCACATTGTGCTGCAATAATCACAACCATCCATGTCTAGAACTTTTTTATCTTTTCAAACAGAAAGTCTGTACCCATTAAACAATAATTCCCCATTCCTCTGGCTCCTAGCCCCTGGAAACCACCATTTCATTTTTTATCTCCATGACTTTGACTACTGTAAGTATCTCATATCAGTAGACTCATTACAATATTTGTCATTTCGCAACTGCCTTGTTTCATTTAGCGTAATGTCTTTGAGTTCCATACGTGTGTTAGCATATGTCAAAATTTCATTTCTTTTTAAGACCAAATAATATTCCATTGGATGTATATAACACATATTTTTTATCTGTTCAACTGTTGATGGACATTGGGTAGTTTCTACCTTTTCATTATTGTGAATAATATTGCTATTAACATTGGTGTGCAAGTATTGGTTCATGTCCCTGCCTTAATTTTGGGGGGTATATATTTAGGAATGAAATTGCTGGATCATATGGTAATTCTATGTTTAACTTTTTGAGAAACTTCCAAACTGTTTTCCATAGCATTTTACATTTTCGCCAGCAATGCACAAGAATTCTAATTTCCTCATATCTTTGCCAACACTCACTGTTTTCTGTTTTGTTTTATTTTTGATAATAGCCATCCTAATGGGTATGACATGCTGTCTCATTGTGATTTAGATTTGTATTTCCCTAATGACTAGAAATGTTGAACATCTTTTCATGTGCTAATTGGCCATTTGTATATCTTCATGTTATATCTTCTTTGGAGAAATGTCTCTTCAAGTTCTTTCTTTCAAGTCCATTTTTGGATTGAGTTGTTTGGTTTCTGTTGTTGAGTTGTAGGAGTTCTTTATATATTCTAGATATTATTCCCTTATCAGATATATAATTTGTAATTATTTTTTTCTCATTCCATGGGTTGCCTTTTCACAATGTTGATCATGTCATTCGATATTAATTCTGAAGAAGTCTAGTTTATCTATTTTTTTCTTTTGTTGTCTGTGTTTTGTAGTCACATTCAAGAAATTATTGCCAAATCCTGTCATGATGCTTTTCTCCTATGTTTTCTTCAAAGAGTTTTATAGTTTTAGCTCTTATATTTAGGTCCTTGATTCATTTTGAGTTACTTTTTATATATGGTGTAAAGTAAAAAGCACATAAATTATTTTTTAAGTTTAAAAAGATTGTGAAAATAAGATATAAAATTATTTTAAAATGCTATAGATAATTCAACAAGATGATAGTTATCTTTTGCCAAATCCTGTCATGATGCTTTTCTCCTATGTTTTCTTCAAAAAGTTTTATAGTTTTAGCTCTTATATTTAGGTCCTTGATTCATTTTGAGTTACTTTTTTATATATGGTGTAAAGTAAAAAGCACATAAATTATTTTTTAAGTTTAAAAAGATTGTGAAAATAAGATATAAAATTATTTTAAAATGCTATAGATAATTCAACAAGATGATAGTTATCTTTTAAAAATTACCCTTGAATTGTTACCTCTTTTAATTATTAGAAACTCATAGCTTTGAATATCACATTGCTCTACCTTTTCCTCCAGAAATTTTGCAATGGCCTTTAGTTGAATTGTATTGGAAAGTCCAAAATATCCACTGACTTTAAGGTCAACAATGACTCTTTTCCACAGTGCTCTGGAAAATTTCAACCCTTGACAAAAGCAGGTGATTTCCAGCCTGTTTTCTTCCAGGAAAGTTCAGCTTCTCATTTGCTTCATGAGGAGGAACAAGAATAGATTCTGTAAGCCTAGTGCATTGTGCGCAGTAGGTGATTAATAAAGTCTGCTCAATGTTCATCTGGATGGTTTGTTGACTATAAAATTTTGGGGACTGAGTGTGTTCCCATTAACTGTGGTGCTAGCTGGTGACCAGCCAACCTATGTACCAGGACACACACAGAGAAGACAGAAGTGAGATCAACATCGGCTGGGCCTCCCCTGGCAGATCTCCCAGCTCAGAAAATGAGTTACTCTGCAAGTGTGTCCAAATTTTCAGTTCTCTCTTCCTCCTTGAAGTCACTGAGCCTGGGCATTTAGGGTGATCTGGCACTGAGAAGATACTGGTGCCCTCACTTTAGCACCATACACACAAGGCCTTTTCTGTGAAACTATCACTTCTCCACAGTCCTGCCCTATGAAATGCAACAACAGCTTCTTTTGGGTGAGCTGGATGAGCACTTATTTGATTCTGTGTTACTATGCCATCTACTTCTAAGAATAAGCTGGGAAGGTGGATGTTTTAGTTCTGTCTTACAGATGAGCATACTGAGGCTTAATTGGCATATTTAAGGTTATATAGGTAGAAATCAAACCAAGTCCGGCTGCCCTGAAAACTTCTCTGAACCACCACAGCATACAGATAGTCCTTGATTTCTAGCTTGCATTCTCCAACACTGTCGGATTATCTCATAGAACATCAGTTCCCAAAGGACTTTGGTCATTCCTTGTTTTAACCTATTGAGCCTCCTCCACTCAGGCAGTAATGGGGGGATGCGATGCAACAAGAGGTCTTCGATCTATAAACTCCTCTCTGCTTCTGCTGCCTCCCCTTCACTCTCACCCTTCAGACTGCCCTTGGTAGTGGGAGATGATAGAGAACAGAAATAACATGAAAAATTCAGGAGATCCTGTTCCCAAGCCCTCACAACTGAAGTCCCTTAGCAATGTCTTCAAAAACGCGGGAGATGCAATAGCTGCCTTTGAGACTAATCGGCGGGATCTTACTTGCTGCGGGGCAATTTATTAGAAGAAAAGAGGGCTTCCATTCAACTCTCCCTGCAACTACTTTTATAAAGAAACACAGGATTCATCTCCAAACCCTCTTAAATTCTAAAAAGCAAATACAATTATAAAGAAAATACAAATTTTATTTGTGATAGCCTGAAAGAATGATTTTGGGAGGTCAAATTTATGATACAACAGAATTGTATTTTGTTGGCTATCTGTAATCTTTATATTATATGCCAGCTCCTTGTATACCAATATGGCAATTACTTTGAGGCCCCAAAGCAGACAGCAATAAATAAAAGTTGAGAGGCCAAGGGTTTTAGTTTTTGACTGTCACCTGGCTGGGTGACTTTGGGCAAGCCACTTAAGATCACTGGACATTATTTTTGATTCATCCATTCATTTTTTCATTCATTGAGACAGTCAAGTATTTATTAGCACATTCTATATAAAATGTACTGGGGAATTTTAATTTATGGAGGTGACATAGAGAGGCCAATGCCATTGAAAGAAGAATTTATTACTTACATTTCCCAAGAGAAAGAGACATACCACTCCAAGCAGAGTCATAGGGGACGCATCAGGATGGTCAGGAGGAAGAAGACAAGGCTGATGGGAAAGCCTGAGTCAGGGGACTCTATTGGTGTTTCTGCAGGAAAATCAGCAAGGCAGAGTAGGGTAAAGAGTTTAAGATTGACTAGATCAAATAATTCCAGTGGGCTTTGGGCAATAGGAATGGTTTCTAGTACCTGGCACCAGTATGATTTAGGGTAAAGGAAGTATTGGGTTGGTGTATATGAGTTAGATAAGGAAGTGGTTGGGGCTATAGCCTTAGGATTGTTTGGTTTGCGTACAAAAAATGGCCAAGCTCTTTCCTGGCTCTAAGAGTTATCTAGTCCTAGGAAGGGTAAACTCTCCTGTGGTCTGTAAGACCCCTAAATGCCAGAGTGTCAAGAATGCAGAAAATAAAATATATAGTTAGTAGGCATGACATAAGCAAGATGGCAGAATAGGGGTTATCAACACTTATCCCTTACAGAAACATCAATGTGAACAACCTTCCATACATGAAAATAACTTCATGAGAGCTAAAGAATCCAGATGAGAGTTTGCAACATCTAGGTAGAGCACAGAAATAAGAAAAGATGCATTGAAGAGGGTGGGAAGGAGAATTTTATGTTACCCATGTACTATGGTCTGAGCGTTTATGTTCTGCCACAGTTTATGTGTTAAAACCTAATGTCCATGAAGTCTTTGGGAGACCTTTAAAAGACGGAGCTGTCATGAATCAGATTAGTGCTCTTATAAAAGAAGGCAGGAAAGCTCCCACTTGAGGACACAGCGCAAAGTCAGCATTTTGGAATGTGAAAAAGGGCCTTCATCAGGACCTGACCATGCTGGCACACTGATCTTGAGCTTCCAGCCTCCAGATCTATGATAAATGAATTTCTGTGTTTAGAATCCACTCAGTCAGTAATATTTTGTTAAAACAGCCTTAATAGACCAAGATATTCTGCCACCCCTCCCCTAACCCCTTACAGTGCAGCATAGAGAAAGATACCCACTGTGTGGAAGGAGAGTGAAGTGAGCTGCCATCTTTTCCATGAACCACAGAACCAAGCTGCCCCAGTGAACCCTGGCACCAGGCCAGCCTCTGCGGCCCCAGAATCCAGGCCAGCCTTCTGGTCCCAGGCTCCAGGCCATGGACTTAGGCTCTAAGCTAATCTCAGTACCAGCTGACCTCCAGGGTTCCAGGCACCAGGTCTGTCCCAGTGGACTCTGGTGTCAAGCCAACCCCACAGACTCAGGATCAGGTCCATCCCTCTGGACCCAGGCATTAGGCTCATCCTAGTGCCAGGATGACCCGTAAAGACTCAGACTCAAAGCCTACCCCAGTAGACCAGGTAGACACCCACAGACCCAGGTTCCAGGACCACCCCTGAACACTCAATTTCCAGGTCCACCCCATGTACCCTGGTTCCATGTTCACCTCTGTGGACCTGGTCCAGGCACCAGGCCTACCTGCCACTGACCCAAGGCACAAGTCCAACATCCCCTAAGACTCTAGCAGAAAGCTGGCACACAGACCCCACCAGCCAGCCTGTCCAGCATCTCTGGATAGGCTGACTGGTTAAGAGCTTTTTCTGCCAAATTCAGTCTGTAAAGACTAGAAGAGGTGACTACTTCAAATTCAAAGACATCAACACAAGGCAACAAGGATCATGAGTAATCAGAGAAATATGATACCACCAAAGTAACAATATAAAGCGCTAGTAGTTGATCCTAAAGTAATGAAAATCTGTGACTTACCTGACAAAGAATTCAAAATAATATTGTCTTAAAGAAACTATAAAAGAACAAGAGACGCTTTAATAATTATTTTAAAGTGAGCTACAAGAGAACTCAAATAAACAAATAAATGAAATCAGGAAAATAATACATGAACAAAATGAGAAGTTCAACGAAGATGCAGAAAATAAGAAAAATAACCAAATAATTTGGGGAGCTGAAGAACCCAATGACTAAACTGAAAATCTCAATACAGAGCTTCAACAGCCAACTCAATCAAACAGAAGAAAGAATCACCGAGCTCAATAATAACTTACATGAATTTACCCAGTCAGAGGAACAAAAAGAAAAGAGAATAAAAAAGAATGAAGAAAGCCCTTGGGAATTATGGAATACCAGTAGCAAATCAATATATTTATTATTAAAATCTCAAGAGGAGCAGAGAAAGAGAAAAGGACATGAAGTTTATTTAAAGAAATAATGACAGAAAACTTCCTAAATCTGAAGAGGTTAAATGAACATTCAGATTCATGAAGCCCAGAGAACCACAAAAAGATTAACCATAAAGAGATCATCACCAAAACGTATTATAATCAAATTTTTATAAGTCAAAGACAAAGAGAGAATTTTTAAAGAAAGGGAAAAGCAACTTTTTACATACAAATAATCTCCAAAAGACTATCAGAAACTTTTCAGTCCAGAAGATTGTGGAATGATATACTCAGAGTGTTGAAATAAAAACCTGCCAACTAAGATTACTACACCAAGCAAAGCTGTCCTTAGGAAATGAAGAAGATAAACACTTTCCCAAACCAATAAAAATAATAACATTTTTTAAAAAGCTGAAGAAGTCCATCAACAATAGACCCGCCTTACAAGAAATGCTAACGAGAGTTCTTAAAGTTGAAATTAAAAGACACTAACAACAAGAAAATATATGAGAATATAAAACTTCCTGTAAAGGTAAGAATATAATAAAATTCAAATATGCTAATACTGTAATGGTGGTAGATAAATCACTTCTAATTTTTGTAAAAGTTAAAAGACGACATGTTTTTCTTAATTCTATAGCTACAATAATTTATTAATGGGTAGACAATATTAAAAGGTGTAAATTGTGACATCGAACATAAAATGTGGGAGGAGAAGATGTAAAAACAGAGTTTTTATATGCAGTTCATGTTATCAGCTTAAAATAGACTATTGTAACTATAAGTTAGGTTATGTAAGCCTCATGGTAATCACAAAAAAAAACTGTAGTAAATACACAAAAGGTGAAGAAGAAGGAATCAAAGCATACTACTACTACAAAAAAAATCAAATCACAAAGGAAGACAGAAAGAGAAAAAGAAACTACAAAGTAATCAAAAAACAATTAACAAAATTGTAATAGTAACTCCTTACCTATCAATAATCACTTTAAGTGCAAATGGATTAAAGTCTCCATTCAGAAAACATAGAGTGGCTGAAAGAATTAAAAAACACAATTCACCTATACGCTGCTTACAAAAGAATTGCTTTACCTGTAAGTACACACATAAACTAAACATGAAGGGATAGAAGATGTTTCATACAAATAATAACCAAAACAGAGCAGGAGTGGCTATACTTATATCAAGACAAGATTAGATTTTAAGTCAAAAACTTTCACAAGAGACAAAGGTCATTATATAACGATAAAAGGGTCAATTCATTAAGAGGATGTAATAATTGTAAATATATACGTACTCAATATTGGAGTATCTGGATATACAAAACAAATATTAACCAAACTGAAAGGAGAAATAGACAGCAACACTTCCCTTGAATAATGGATAGATCATCCTGACAGAAAATCAATAAGGAAACATTGGAGTTGAACTACACCTTAGATCTAATAAACCTAGCAGACATAAACAGAATATTATATCCAACAGCAGCAGAATATACATTATTTTTAAGTATACACAGACTATTCTCCAAGATAGATTATATGTTAGGCCACAAAACAAGTCCTAACAAATTTAAGAAGGTTGAAATCATATCAAATATCTTTTATAATCACAGTGGTATGAAACTAAAAATCAATAACAGGAGGAAAATTGGAAAATTCGCAAATATTTGGAAAGTAATAGTGCGCTCTTGAAAAACTAGTGGGTGAAAGAAGAAATCAAAGAGAAATCAAAATATTTTGAAACAAAAGAAAATGGAAAACTACATACAAAAACTTATAGTTGCAGTAAAATCAGCTTTAAAAAGGGAAGTTTATAGAGATACATGCTTGTGTGAAGAAAATAGAAATATCTCAAATAAAAATCTAACTTTACACTGCAAAAAAACTACAAAAACACACAAACAAACAAACAAAAAACAAAAAACCTCACTAAACTAAACCTAAAGTTAGGAGAAGTAAGGAAATAATAAAGATCAGAGAAGAAATAAATTAAAAATAAAAAAAAATTTAAAAATTAGAGATTAGAAAAACAATATAAAATGGAAAAGCAACTGAGTGATCCTTGTTGCCTTGTGTTGATGTCTTTGATCAATGAAACTGAGTGATTTTTTGAAAAGATAAGCAAAATTGACAAATATTTAGCTAGACTAAGAAAAAAGAGGACTCAAATAAATAAAAAATTATAATTGAAAGAGAAGATATTAAAACTGGTATCACAGAAATAGTAAAAATCATAAGAGACTGCTATGAACAATTATGTGACAAAAAAATTGAATAATCTAGAGAAATGGATAAATTACTAGAAACCTACAACCTACCAAGACTAAATCATAAAGAATAAGAAAATATGAGCAGATCAATTACAAATAAGGAGATTGAATCAGTAATCAAAAGCCTCCCCACAAACAAAAGCCCAGACCTTAATGACTTCAATGGTGTATTCAACCAAATATTTAAAGAAGAATTAATGCCAATCCTTCCCAAAATTGAAGAGGAGAGAACACTTCCAAACTCATTTTATAAGGCCAGCATTACACTTATACCAAAGGCAGACAAGGAAATTATCAGAAAAGAAAATCACAGGTCAAAACCCCTGGTGAACATAGATGCAAAATTTCTCAACAAACCATTAACAAACCAAATTCATCAGCACATTAAAAGAATCATATATCATGATCAAGTGGGATTTATCCCTAGGATTCAAGTATGTTTCAATATATGCAAATCAATAAATATGATATACCATATTAACAGAATGAAGGATAAATGAAGGATAATCATATGATCATCTCAATAGATGTAAAAAAAGCATTTGACAAAATTCAACACCTTTTCATGGTAAAAAAAAATACTCTCAATAAATTAAGTATAGAAGGAATGTACCTCATATAATGACGGCCACATATGACAAGCCCCCAGCAAACATCATGTTAAATGATGAAAAGCTGAAAGCTTTTCCTCTAAGATCTGGAACAAGACAAGTATAACCACTGTCACCACTGCTGCTCAACACAGTATTGAAAGTTCCAGAGCAATCAGGCAAAAAAAAAAA
>NW_006443566.1:3063943-3084815 GCF_000325575.1 Pteropus alecto
GTTTGCAGAACATGATCTCATATATAGAAAACCCTAAAGACTCCACCAAAAAACTGTTAGAATAAACAAATTCAGTAAAACGACAGGACACAAAATCAACATACAATAATTGTATAAAAGGAAAATTGGTGACGTGGAACCAGTTTGAGCTGAATGTTCTGTTATGATGACACAGGTATCATTTTATATCTGTTAGAATGGCTATTATCAAAAGTCAAAAGATAACAAGCATTGGTGAAGATGTGGAGAAAATGAGGCCTTGTGCACTGTGGGTAAGAATTCAGATTGGTGTAGCCACTATGGAAAACTGTGAATGTTGCTTAGAAAATTAAAAATAGAACTATCCTACGATCCAGCAATCCACTTCTGGGTATTTACCCAAAGGACACGAAATCACTCTTGAAAAGCTATCTGCACTCCTGTGTTCACTGCAATAATATTCACAATAGTCAAGATATGGAAACAACCCAAGTGCCCGTCAATGGATGTACAGATAAGAAAGATGTTTTTATAGCCATATAAAATTTATAGCGCATATATATATATACTGAAATAATATAGCCATAAAAAAGAAGGAAATTCTGTCATTTGCGACATCACAGATGAACCTGAAGAACATTATGCTAAGTGAAATAAACCAGACACAGAAAGACAAATATTGCATGATCTCACTTACATGTGTAATCTAAAAAAGTCAAACTCCTAAAAGCAAAGAGTAGAATGTTGGTTGCTATGGGTTGGAGGGTGGTGGGAAAAATGGGGAGATGTTGGTCAAAGGGTACAAAGTTTCAGTTATGCAAGATGAATAAGTTCTGGAGATCTAATGAAAAGTATGGTGACTATAGTTAATAATACTATATTGTATACTTGAAATTTGCTAGAGAGTAAATCTTAAATGTTCTCACCACACACACACACAAATGTAATTCTGAAGTGATGGCTATGTTAATTATCTTGATTATTGTAATTATTTCCCAGTGTATCAAAATATCATGTTGTACACCTTAAATATATACATTTTTATTTGTCAATCATACCTCAACAAAACTGAGAGGAGAAAATGTAGTTAACATAATTGGCCCAGGGATGGATGCCAAATAGACAAAGACAGAATCAAAGAAAACACATTTAGACCCCCCTTCTACATCTTATTCTTTGTGTTAGATCCTGAAAATGTAGTGGTGAGCAAAAACAGCATGGTTACATTTACAGGACATTTAGTCTAATTGTAAAATAAGGAGATTGGATTAGGTAATCTCTAAATTCTGTAATTCATTGCACGATATTTACAAGGTGGGGGTATCATGTCCATGAGTTTTTGCTGCTAAGGCATGTAATCCTTAATTATAACATTGCTTCAGCAGGGAAAATAATTTTCCTTAAGCAGCCAGCTTTGCACCAGTTTCCAGGGATGCACAGTGGAAATGAGTGTAGCTGGTGTTTCTCAGCCACACACACTTGCTTTTCCCAGACTCAGAGATGCAGAGAAGGTGCGCAGGTCTGTGCAGAGCAGCATTTGGCAGGGCAGAGGGAGGGGAGAGATCCAGGCCCCCCTCAATGTCTCACCCTAGCTGAGGACAAAGTCCATTCTCCAGAAACCAGAGGGTGCTCCTACCCCACCCCATGCCACAGGACCGAATCTCCCTGGGCATGACTGCGATGCCACTGAAAACTGGCATTGAAAACCAGAAGTAGAGAGCAGGGGTAAAAAGACTCCATGCTTCCATCGGGAAGATGAGAGAGAACCACAATGCATTTTCTTCCCATTTATCAATTTTACTTCCTCAATATATCCAGATATATCCACTTTTCTTCCTTTCATTCATGGCCATTTTAACTCAGGCCACCATCATCTTTTTCCTGGACTGCTCCAATCGTCCCCTTGCCAGTCTCCCTGCCTCTACTCATCTTCCTACAATTCTTTTCTCAAATGATTTCTTCTTTGATCATAAATTATTTGGAAGTGTTTTTAACATTTCCAAGGACATGGAAAATTGGGGGATTTTGTTCCTATCATTTTGCTTTTTCATTTCATTGTGTTGTTTTGAGAGAACACCGGCCGGTGACACTGAAGTGTTAGTATTTCTCAGGGTATATTGGTGGCCTCATAAGTGATTACTTTTTGAAAATGCTCCATGTATGCTTGAAGAAAAAGTTTATTTTTAAGTTATTGGGTAAAACATTCTATTTATATATCTACTAATGGCGTTGTTCAAATCTTCCACCGTTACTAATTTTTTTTCGTCATTTAGTCATTCTGCCATTTTGTGAGGGAGATACTTTAAATTCTCCCATTATGAATGTGGATCTGTCAACTTTTCCTTGTGATTTTGTCAGTTTTTACTTTAGCTATAGGAATGTTATGTTGTTAGGTAAACATGGATATACAAAAATTCCAAACTGATATATTTTTCTGGCGCACTGTACCTTGTACTGTTGGGTGATAACCTCTCTGGTGATCTCTCCTTTGAAAGAAAGCTTCACTGTGCCAGTTTCCAGCCTGCTCAGCCTCTGTCCTAGCACTTTGTCCTCATCCCCTAATGCTTCCTGATATCGGTGACCCAGATTGGGACTACCTCTGCTCTGAATGTCTGCCAGCCCAGGAAGTTTAGACAAATACACTGACAAACCAACAAACCCAAACGAGTACACAAGTAGTATTAGTAGTGAGAATTTTTAGGTACTTTAGTGTATTGATAATGGTGGGTTAATGTAGGTTTATCAATTGTAACAAATGTTCTACTCTGGTGGGAGATATTGATAATAGGG
The DNA here is from genome assembly GCF_000325575.1 of Pteropus alecto. NCBI lineage: Eukaryota > Metazoa > Chordata > Mammalia > Chiroptera > Pteropodidae > Pteropus > Pteropus alecto. The sequence goes on from NW_006443566.1 coordinate 3,066,713, forward strand.
GGGGCTGTGCATGTGTGGGAAAGGGGGTATATGGAAAATCTTTGTACCTTCTGTTTGATTTTGTTGGGAACCTAAAAATGTCCTTTAAAAAGTCTGATAAAAGATAGTAGTATATCAATAGAAAATTTGAGGTATGATAAGGCCAATAGATCAGGATATGGTTGCCAATGAAATAATAGTTTGTCACAGTTCTCGAGAAAAGGGAGCATACCATGCCAGAGGGAGCAGTGGGGTCATGGGGAGCCACACAGGGAAGCACCAGGGTGGGTCAGGAGGCAGAAGCAGCAAGGAGAAAGGTAAGCAAAAGCCTTCATTTTTGTCTCTATGGGAAAGAATTGGTGAGGCAGAGTAAACAGTTTAGGATTGGTTAGTTTGAATAATTTCTGCAGGCTCTGGGCTTAGGAGCTGCCCTAGTTATCTGGTACCTGCCCTGAGGCAATTAGGGCAGGTAGATAGTAGCCAGGAATGTGAGAGCCTGATAAAGGAGATGGTTGGGTGTGTGGGCTCTGCACTGGTTAGTTTGCACTTGAAGAGTGTGCTTGTGGGCAAGTCGTTCACTATCTCCAGAAACTGGCCAACCATGAGAGGAGCAGTGCCTCTGGATCAGCGAGAACCCAGAAGTCAAAGCATCAGAATACAAGAAGAAAGAGAGAGAGAGAGAGAGAGAGAGAGAGAGAGAGAGAGAGAGAGAGAGAGAGAGAGAGCGAGAGAGAGAGCGAGAGCGCGAGCGAGCTAATGCAGTAAGGCACTTGCTATATATGCTTAGCACTGCACCCAGGCTTTATGTCACCTATGTCTCAACAACGCCAAGAAGTTAGAGACGAGGAAACAGGCTGTGAGACATGAAGCAACCTTCCCAAGGTCACAGAGCTAGTAAATAGTGACATCTGGACTGTCACTTCCTAAAGCAGTTTTCAAAGTAATTTCCAAAAATGCTCCAACATTAACTCTACCAAAGAAGGGGGTGGGACTCATATTGCCGTTCTTGATCTTGACCTTGAAGTCCAGCGCAATGAGTTCATTCTAACACTGTCACCACTCTGAGAATGTTCACCCTTTCTTGGTACCCTACTAAGTGTATTTCCAGCATCTCCACCTCACTGATTTTGGGTCATCATTGTTCTGAGCTTTAAGAAGCCATTCCAGCAGGGTATAGGGCCAGCTTTGGGAGCTCTTGCCTGGTTGCTAATTCCTGAGTCACAGAGGTGTGGCACTACCAATGAACTGCCCCCTGCCCAGCCTCATATTCCTTCTTCCCTGGTCCTCAGGGCCTCCCTCCCAGACTGGGACATCCTCCCCAGTCCCTGCCAGCACCTGCTAGGCAGGCCCTTCAGCACTTGGGAGCATACTCCTTTCTTCCAGTAGTAGGGACAGTGCGTCCCTGCTCAGGCTGGGCTGTGTCTAGGCCCTAGTTTCTGGCTTGAAGCCATGAGAGGATGCAGGAGAGTTCCTGGGGAAAAACACTCATCATTCTGCAAGTCTTCTGCGCCAGGTGAGGCTTTTGCGTGGCCTGCAGGCAATGAGAGAGTGTTCTCCTATAGCTACCCTTGAGGGCTCAAGGGCTCGGGGGATCAGTTCATCCACCTAAAGGTCTCATTGCTGGTTTCTGGTTTCCTCTCCTTCCTTAACAGGGTTCTGACTTTAGCAGAGGAGACGTGCTAGGACTTGTACCTCCACCATCTTTACAATTAAATTTTGGGCTGGCTTTCAGCATCTCCCTCTGGCTAGGATATGAGGAGCTCTTTAAGGATTTCCATGGAGACCTCTGCCTGTCATATGGTGCCCTGAGTTGATAACTGTCTGAGCAGAGCATGTTATTTTTCTTCTAGGTTTCTATGGTAGTTACAACTAATCCTTAAAATGGTTATTACCCTTGTATCTTCTTCCATCACAAGAATTACTGCATAAGCCACTGCATCTGCCCTCCTGCCAGCAGGTAACAGCCTTAGTAAGTGTGATTACACCATACCTCAGAAGTCATCATCATCAGCCAGCAAGTGATGCAACTCTAGAATCCAAGTCTAAGGTCCTGCTTCTGAAGCCTCTCCTTGCACCAATGACTTTAGGCTGGTTTCCTCAGCAGCGGACCTGCAGACAAAGATTTGGTGCAAGCAATTTATTTGGCAGGTAGTACAGGAAGCACCAACACGGGAGTGAGGAGTGAGACAAAGAAAGAAAGATGCTAAAGATATGTTCATAGCAATTGATCACTGCAAGCAACCTGGGCTCCATCTTGTTGGGGATCAATCTCTGGGAGATGGTGTGAGACAGGCATCAGGATCTTCACCAGCTGATAAATGCTTAAGTATTTATCCTCCAACTTCCACTGTCTTCTGGGGGGTGTCACCCCAGTCTACTCCACAGGCAGCTGAAAGGAAGACTTTGGGCAAAGAGTCTGTCAGCACAGACTAAAACCAGTGTAGTGCTGAAAGATGGAACAGGACAGTGACAGCCTCTGCCACTGCCTGCATGTGCATTAAATTGTGCTGAGGCGCATGTCAGCCTGCACAGGGACACGTGAGCAAGCCAACACAAGACAGGCATTGGGGTAAAGGTATCAACTGAAGATCGCTCATGGTCAGATAGTAGAGAGCACAGACTCCTGAGAAATAAGGACAGGCAAGAAGGATGGGGAAGAGAACTGAAAAGGCGGAGCAATGTCCCAAGTCAAGAGGGATCACGGTGGTGACTCTGAGCATGTGGATACTTTATATGTGAAGAGGAATGTCACAGGAAGCCCAGAGGAAAGGAAGAAAGTGTCAAAGAGGCATTATTCATCTAGCATTGCTAAGGACCAGCCTTGGATGGAAGAAGATGGTTAAGCTAATAAATTACCTTTTATGAGCAGGCCCCACACTTAATCATCTTAGCTGAGCGCATGACCAGGAGAAGTCCCATTAGAATAGAAACCAATTTCCATACAACGAAAGCCAATAGCTCTCCCCAAATGTGTTAGAACAACTATTCATTTTAGGCAATTCACTGAGAAATCAACTAGTTCAGTAGGAAAATTAATAAATCAACAGAAACGATAGCTAAACTTCTTGGCGATACACTGAACAGCCAGCGATTATGCAGTAGGAAAGGATTTTTCACTTTTGCACCAGCTCTTTGGACGCTGGCTGACCTGGGCTAGTTCGCCAGCATGAATGGGCTACCTCCCAGCATGGGGAGGTGCCACAGGGAGAACTAGCTTCCGCATGAAACAAGTTAACTGGTAAACAGTCGCCATGAATGAAGAAACACTGAACAAAAGTCAAGGCCAAGGATAGAGGGTCATGGTTGATCCACTTTTACTTTCAGCTTCTGTCTTTGATCCTCAGTAGAGAGCACTAGAAAGTCATAGTTCTGGAAGGCAATTCTTCAAGGAGACATGACTAATCTTTGACTCATATTCAAAGGTACTAGCAAAAACAGGCTATGTAATCTGTGGGGCCAAAAGCAAAATTAAAACATGGGGTCTTTTGTTCAAAAATCAGTAAGTATTTCAAGATAGCATCAGCAGATCATGAAACCAAGCAGGGGTCCTGTGTGAATGCACAGGTCTCATGTCCATGAAGCCATTCTGTGCACTGGGCAACAAAGTAGGGTACAGAGGGCACAGGGCTGGGAGTCAGTAGCCCCGGATTTGGTTCTCACTCTGCCATGTGCTTGCTGTGAAACTAAGGGTGAGTCATTTAGCTTCTCTGGGCTGTCTGAAAATCCAAGACAAAGAACAAAGATATGAGGAAAATTCAAGGTTTCAAATCCAGCTTACTATTCATAAAATCAATCTTTTAAGAATCTATATTTTTATAAGTATGTATATACTTAGCCCTGAGGAAGCTTTATTTTCAACCAACATTCATTCCTTACCTGCCTCCTGCCAGCCATTGTGCCAGGCTCTGGGGACAATAATTAGGGACATATGCTTCTTTATGGGACTCACACTTTCCAAATCTCAATATGCAGAGATGGGACCACAACAAGCAGAATATATCCACCAATAGTGCCTTTCAAAGGTGTTGCCCTGAAATATTATTTTAATCTTGAAAGCTGTCCTTCTGGAATTGCTTTTAGCATTGACATTAAACCACCAAGAAAGTCAGCCTGATTGCATTAGAGTCATTCCTGTCTTTGGACCACTTACTATAGCACTTGCTTGATTATCCACCTTGTTTGATAGTTTTAGTTCAGAATGATTTGGGACAATGTCAAGCATTTAAATCTACCTTCAGAGAATTTTTTAAATCATAAAATTTGTTTAGCATTTTATGTTTTGCCAATTAAATTTTACAAGTATTTTCTTAATTCATTAGGACAATAGAAGAAAGTATTATTTTTACCTTCATTTTATATGAGATTTTGTCTCTAATAAAAATAGTCAAAGGAATATCCAATTTGCCCAGGAATCAATTCTTTAAAAAATGCCAAAAATGTTTGACAAATGGTAACATCATAGGTATATGTCTATACTGTCTTAATGTGATAACTTCAAAGGGGAACCACTGACATGAGTTCTGAATAATTAGTGTGTGAGTTCTGGTTGATTAAAACAGTTATATTATTTTAAACACTCTCATACATTGACAATCCATGAGGTGTGAACACACATGCAATACACTGGAATAGCTATCTTGGAATAGTAGAATTCTTCCTTCAAGTGAAATCTTACACAGAAGTCCAATATGTTATACAAAACTTGATCCAATTGCATTAAAATGAGGTAGGGTGGCCTCATCTCTCTGGTCACTCCCCACTTGACCTGGTCCTTGGAACCCTAGGGCCCCTCATAGCCCAGTTAGAAAATCAGTGACTTCAAGCAGTTGGAGGAAAAAATAATTCTAAAATGTTTGACTAGGGAATGTGGTTTATTGAGTCAAAGAAGGAAAAAGGCAATCAATGCAGAGAAATAATAATTAGTTAATGGAAAAAAATGCAACCAATTAGAATAAGACTAATCATATTTGAAGATTAATCATATTTACATTCCTGGAGCACAAAAAGTATAGATGAAATTCATTCGAAAACATGTTCAAATATTTCTACCTATACTTGTACAACCGCAGGAGTCACAGCAGAGGTAATTGTGTAATTCTCCTAGACAAACATGCTTGACATTAAAAAGTCACACGGCTCATGGAAATTTGTGACGAGAAAAACAATTTCCCATTTTCCACATAAATTCTCAAAGGTAGAGGGAGCAGGGCAGGTAGCAGATACAAGCGGTCACTAGTGGTTCCCTTCGGTGCCTTTTTTTTTTTTTTTTTTTATTTTTTTTTTTTTTAGTGAAGTGGGAATTGGTTAAACTCTGGTTCATCCAGGGCCTCAGAGGCCTCCCCGCCACCTCCCCGCCAGGCATGTGAGTCCCTAAAGAGAAGTGTTCTTTAATTGACTTTTGTGAAATCAGTGACATTTCAGATAGACTAGGAGTAGGAACTAAGACCCAATAAACCTTGGGGAACATAGATATGCATTTAGAGTCATGAGATTAATCTGAAGGCATGCCCCAGTTGCGGTTGGGGTGGGGAGTGAGGTAGGAATAGTTTAGTTCTTGGAATCTGGCCCAGGAGCAAAAATGTTGGCTTTCTAATTTGTTGGCTTTCTAATTTGAATAAAAAGGAGCAGAGATCCCAGGTGATAAAATAATGCAAATAAGAATACATAGCATTGAGTACTTACCTTGTGTTAAGTGCTTACTATGCATTTCTTCTTCTAATCTTCACAATTCACACAAGCTGGGTGCTTAGTCCCATTTTACTATTAGCCAAGGAATCTGAGATCCTAAGGAGACTGAGTGGCCTCAGTCATACAGGCAGTAAGTGGCAGGGTTATGACACTAACCCTGGTCTTCTGATTCCTAGGTCTGTCTGTGCTCTTGGGCTCTGCACCATGCTGCTTGCTACCTTGGACAGGCAGACTCTGCTAGTATGTCTGTTTTATTATGGAAAGAGAGCCGCTGAGTAGGAAAATAAACAGTCTCTTTGACTCCTTGGCCCTGCGTCCCTTTAAGTCCCAGACACAAGGATGCAGGTGTCAGGCCTGGAGCAGACCATTGACACATTCTGCTCACAAACTTTTTCACTCTGCATCGACTGGGACCCCAGAGAAGTATATGGAGGTGACCGGGCAGGGTGGCCCAGGGGGAGCTATGGTGGGCCTCTCTGGCCCCCAGATCACCTCTCTTCTGGCTATTTACCTCTTGGCTCTTTCCAGAATACACTGTAAAGCAAACAGCCACGGAATTTCCTATGAACACATGGGTTTTACTACTCTCTTCCTGCTTTCAGGATTTTGAACACATTTATAAGGTTCTTGTAAATGCTAAAGATAAGGCATGGAATGCAGCTCTTATCCCCTCCCTCCCTTCCTCCAATTTTTAGTTCTCTTAATACAGGAATGGGGCAGACTCCACCTATTATAGCTGAATGTGCTACCATAACAATCTGAAAAAAATCTAAACCATCTTGCCAATACCCTCAGAAATTGAGACTTTCCACAGGGAGTGGAGAATGTTCTGCATTCTACTTTTAGGTGTAAAAAAAAAAATAAAAAGGAGCAGGAAAAGTAGTTAAACAAAACATTCATTCCTGTTCAAAGAGTAAAAAAAATTAATAGCAGTTTTTGAGTTTTCAGGTCAAAGCGATATTGTGAGTTTACCCTTCAGCTCTCCCCCTGCTCTTCAAACATGGCAGTTATAGATGGAGTTTTCTTTACATAAAAAAGACAGGGCCACAATTAGAACCAAAATAAACATATCCAAGGACTAGAAATTGAACAGACGCACAGTGGTGAGTGCTGTCCCAGGTCTGAGGGACTCCAGGCAGAAGAGGCTGGAGCTCAATCATGGAGGGAGGTGGGACTGACAGCTACTTTTTCCCAGTGGGAAACCAAAGCCTGGGTCCTGAAAGGAGGCGGCAGGAAAGGCAGAGCATGGCTGGAGTCACAGCACCCTCCCAGCTGGGGAAGAAGCAGAGAAAGGCTTCACCTCGGTGAAACTAGCACCAAGAAACAGAGCCCCAAGTCAGGAGCACAGGCCACGTCAGACGGGCGGGTAGACACAAATACAAAACCAGGGAGAGAGAACTCAGAAACAATTCCAGTCCAGATGGCGTTGTAAAAGAATGTTCTAAAGGACCGGGGAAATGTGGCTAAGAAAGTGTTTCCAGAAACTCACTAATCAACAGAGAAACCTGCTCTCTGTGAATGCAAGTGATAGAGGCAATTTCAGAAATGAATTTTAAACAAGCATGTTTAAGCTCTTGAAGGCCACCAAAAATAATAACAAGACCTTATGAAATAAAACTACAAAGTGATGAAACAAGAAAAGATAGGAAAAAGAACTAATTAGAAATCTTGGAAAAGAGAATAGAATAATAGAAGTAGCAGTTTGTACAGCGTATCCTCAGTTCGGTACACATTCAACAATCTTTCACACACAATTTCTTGTTTAGGATGTGAGCCAAAGATGCATGGTCATCAAAGAGACCCTCAAATGTGTATGGAAGGTACGGGGTACCAGCGGGGAGGGGGAGGACGAGGAGCAAAAGCAGGGGAAAGAGGTGAGATGTTGAAGGTTGTGGCACCTGGAGTACCAACCCCCCCACACATACACCTCCCACACCTCCATGACCAGCATCATCTGACCTCACTGGAGCTCCGCAGCCTTACCTGCACAATGGACAGTGACGACCACTATGGGTTGTGGCGAAGATGGCAGACTTTGTATGTAACGGGATCTACCCTTAGTAAGAGCAGCCTACCAAGGGTGGAAAGAAAGCACATCGACACATTTTTTTAAATTGTATTTTTAATAATAAAAAAGATCATGGTACCTTACAAGTTGCCTTCTTCGGTGATCAGAGCAGTGGGTTCTCTGGTACTCTGGTCATAGAAATGTCCTTCAAACAGGTCGTTTCTGACTTCCGCTATTGGAGGCTTTTCTTGGCAACTTTCCTTCCCTTTCGGAGGCTGCCATCCCACAGGGCCCGAGTGAATCAGAATCAGATGGCTGCACCAATGTTTCATTTTCTCACTTGACAAAAGAAAAATGTTTCAAAGTGACTTAATCCTTTTACTCCTTGAGTCTTCCTTCTAAGTGCTCCCTCTTAATTCAATAAAAACTTGTCTGCATTAATAAACGTCTATGTCTGCTCCAGCCTTGGAGTTTGTTTCGCCTGGCATACACCCATCATCTGGCCGACGGGAAGCCTGCGTCTGCTCCCAGGCCCTGGAGGGTGGGCATGACGTTGTGGCCGATTGTGGGAAGGGCTCATTTCCAGTAGTTGATGCCCTCTGCTCCCAGGAAAATGGAGAACCCTGATTAAATAAAACACAGAAGATTTAGATCTTCCAACATAAATAGAACCAGAAATACCTGTGCATGACTGTCTGGGGCGGCGTCAGCAATTTTAAGGAGAGCAGGGTCAATGTCAAGATTTCTGTATGTCCAGGTGGCCTTGGCGTCAGAACCAGAGGAACAGCCTTAATATGAGGACATAACCTGATAGTCTTTCTCTTCTTTATTTACCTGCAACTCTTTAAAAATTATAAAATATTTCAAACACCCGAGATAACAGACATCAACTTTTTGCCAAATTTATATCAGGTCGACCAATTTCTTTAAGAAATAAAATGTTATCGATAGGACTAAAACCCCACACCAAAACTTCCCCATACTCTCTCCAGAGACAGCTACTGCCTTGAAGTTAACATGCCTGTTTTATTTAATTTCTTTACCATATATCCATTAGGCAGCCAAAAACGATTGTACCATTACGTTATAATATGTATATGAATGGTATCCATACCCTATTGCATCTTGATATTTTCAGTCAGTATTATGAATTTGTGATTTCACTCATTTATTTTTGCCATAAATAGTTATAGGGTGCCTAAAAACTATAAACCATGCATCGTTTTGGGTACTGTGGTGGTAGAATTGGAAAAAAAAAAAAGACAGAGATAAAACCCCTACGTTTGTGAGATGGACAATAAAAAAGATAAGTAAAATAGATACTGTGATATATATGAAACATGCATGAAAAAATACTATGGCAATGGTAAGTCCTTAGGAGAACATGTAAGGAAGAAAAGGGATGGGAAGTGTGTAGGTGGGGGTGGGGAACAAGGGTGGCAATTTGGACAAATCATGTTTCAGGGTGAACACTGCACGGCATTATCTCTGGTGGAAACACAACTCTGTCGCACAGAGGGCGAACGCAGTGCACGTCCTTGCTCACAGCTCCTCTGGGAATTGCCAAGTCGTAACGTATGCACAGCTTCAAACTCAGGTGCACCCACTTCCCTCTGGGGTGCTATCAGAGCATGCTCCCACCAGCAGGGATTGGAATTTCCATTTCCCCACAATCCTGTAAATTCTTATCAGACTTCTAAATTTTGCCATTCTGAAGGATATAAGCGATAACTTGTTGCTGTTTTAATTGCCCAGATTATTATTATGGCTGAGATATCCATAGTGGCCACTTTGATTTCCTTTCTGGAATTGTCTGTTCACATTCTTTGCTCATTTTTCTATGGGGGTGTTTGTCTTAATTTTATTTATCTGATTCCTTTGTATAGTGTGAATTAATCCTTTGTCATGGGGATTGCAGATATATTCTTCTTCTCTGTGGCTTGTCTTTTTACTTTATATTTTTTGTGATGCAGATCGACACTAATCCAATCAAATGATAAAGCACGTCCTTTGTCATTTGTTCTTTTCGTTTCTTGAGAATAGCTTTCTTACTCTAACATCATAAAAGTATTCTGCTGTATTTTCTTCTAAATTTTTCCGCTTTTCATATGTCTGTAATTTGTGAACAAAGTTAGATAAAAATGATTTTTCTTTTTTTCTATGTGGATCCAATTGTTTCAGCACTGATTATTGAATAGCCCATTTCTTCTCTGTTGATTGGTAATGAGACTTCTGTCAAAATGCCAAGTTACCAAATATAGGATCTGTGTCTGAACTGATAGTCTGTCTGACTGGTCTGTTTATCTGCCCCTCACCAGTCCTACTGTCTTTATCATCACAGCTTTATAATAAGTTGGCATCTACAACAAACCCCTGCACCTCCTCGTCATCAGTCTTCCGCAAAATTACTTTTGCTATTCTTGGTTTTTTCTACTCTACGTTAATAATTTTAGTATCAATTTAGAAAATTCTCAATCAAGAGTATAATTGCACTGCATTTATAAATTAATTTAGGAGAACTATTAACTTCATAATATTGAGTCTTTCCATCATGAAGATATCTCTTCACTTGTTTAGGTCTCATTTGATGCCTTTTGATAAATTTCATAATTTTCATAAAAACCTATATTTGTCACATAGCCTATTGCTATATATATATATATATTTTTTTTTGCTATAGAAAATGGTGTCTGTAATTGCATTTACTGATTTATTGCTGGTATATAGCAAAATCATTAGATTTTGTATTTTGGTCTTGTATCTAGCTATCTTGCTGAATTCTCCCTTTAGTTTATTTGCATTTTAATTAATTTATCTAATAGCTCACTTGCAGATAAACCTATCTGGAAATATTACTAGTTAAGATTTTTCTTTTCCAATCATCATAGTTCTTATTGCTAGGACTTAAAGATTAATATTAAATAGAAGTCGTGATCATAGATATCCTTATCTTAATACTTATTTAAGAAGAAAAGTTTCCGATGTTTTATCACTAAGTATAATGTTTACTATAGATTTTTTGGTAGGTGATTAGGTTAAGGAAGTTCCTTCCTATTCATAGTTTACTAAAGAGTTTCATTAGGAGTGGAATTTGGATTACATAAAATTAATTTTCTGCATTTATTTAAATGATAACAGTATTTTCTCCTCTAATTTGTTAATGTGGTGGGTTACTCTTGTATTCTGGGAAAACCCAAGAATTTGGTAATAACATATTTTGTGCATTGCTGGGGTTATTTTGCTAATATTTTATTTAGAATTTTGTATCAATATTCACAAGTGGGATTATTCAATGTTTTCCCTTTATCTTACTCTTCTTCTCTGAGTTTGTATCAACATTACACTAAGCTTATAAAATGAGTTGGAGGGAGTCTTTCCTTTTTTTCTATAGCCTGTGAACAACTAAGATAGAAAAGCATTAAGATAGAAAGTATATGTCCCTTAGTGTTGAAAGAACTCATTGGATTTTCCTTGTGTAAAAGAATGTGAGATACTTAACTTTACTAGGTTATAGATCTAGTTAAATTTTCTATCTATTATTGAGTAGATTTTTGTAAGTTACATTTTCCTAGGAAATTGTCTATTTAATCTCAATTGTTATATTTTTGTTCATAGGATTTGCTTAAGATATCTAAAATGACAGCCATATGTATATTGTCTTCTTTTTTCTAGTTAACACCTGCTAAAGATTTATTATTCTACTAACCTTTTCAAAGAACCAGCTATTTATTAATCTTTTTTATTCTATCTTTGTTTTCTATTTTGTTACTTTATGTTCTCATCTTGACTATTTCTTATTCTTTCTATTTAATATATCGCTCTTTTTCCTAATAACTATATTTCTTCTGGCATATCATATTCATTTAAAGGTATGAGTTAATTATTTTTAAACTGTTTTAGCTATATCTCACCAGTTTGGTTAATTTAATTTTCTAGGTTTTATTATAATTCTTTTTTACCATTAATTATTTAGAAGTAGGTTTTAAATTTGTCAATATGGATTTTTGTTTGATTTTTTTCTTGAGGTTTTAATTTCTTTACTTCTGTAGAGAACATGGAGTAAATATTAAATATTTAATATTTTTGAGATTTTTGTCTGTTTTTATAAATTACATGTGTAAATGAAAGAACGTGTATTTCTAATTCTTGGCTGTGAGGTTCTCTGTCTGTATATAGATAGATGTTGATATCTCCAATATATCACCTTTGTCATTATACTATTCAAATCTATACATCATTTTCATTTTTTGCCTATTTTCACCTATCAAGGACTAAGCAAAAGGTGTTAAAATCTCCTACCGAAATTGTAGGTTTGTGAATGTCTCCTTATAATTCTGTCCATTTTGTATTTATATGCTCTTAGGCTAAATTATTAGGTACTTAAAAGTTGAGGATTGGTAGATGGGGTAAAAAGGAGTTAAATATTTGGTAACAGAAAGAAATCTAACTATGGGAGGTAAACACACAATGCAATATATATATATATCTCCAGTAAGTTTCAGGCGTACAATTTAACAATAAGGCATATATAGATTGGATTTTGTTAACCAATGTCACCATAAAAATAAATAAATAAAAATAAATAAATAAATAAAGTTCAGAATTGTTATGTCTCATGTTAAATTTTTCTTTGATCACTATGTAACAAACCTCTTTATTCCTAATAGTGCTCTCTTCCTTAAAGTGTTATCTTATCTGTTATTGATATGGCTTTAGCAGTTTAATTAGCATTTGCCTTTACTGTGAACATTTTTGTGGCATTATGTTTTAGATCTGTTTTTGGTAAATAGCACAGAACAGGATTTTTTAAAAATCCAGAGCCTCTATATTGTGACTGGTGGTAAAATACATTAAAATTAGTAAAATATTTCAATTTACTTTTATCGCTCTCATTTTTTGTTATTCATTCTCATTTGAGACAAACAGAAACTGACAGAATTCATTGACAGCACACCTGCACTTTAGAGTATTAAAGGAACTTCCTCAGGCAGAAGGAAAATGATACCAGATGGCAATTTGGACGTACAAAGGAATAAAATGGGCCATGATGGTAAATAAATGGGTAAATATAAAAGGCTTTTTTTCTCATGTTTTAAATTTCTTCAATTGATTAATTGACTAATTAAAGTAAAAATATTAACAATATACTGTGTGTTTTATAACATGTAGGACAATGTAGGACAACAAAAGCATTAAGGGTGGAAAGGGGAAATGTAAGTGTACTGTTGTAAAGTTCCTACACCATATGCAAAGTGACTTAACATTATTTGAAATTAGACAATTATAAGTTAATGATGTACATTGTAAACTCTAGATCAATAACTAAAAAAAAAAAAGAGGCATACATAATAAGCCAAAAGTGGAGATAAGATGGAATCATTAAAAATACTTAATCCAGAAGGCAGATAAAGAGAAAAAAAGAAAGAAAAAATGGAAGAAACAGAAAAGAGATAGAAAGATGATAGATTTAAATCCGATCACATAATTAAATACAATAAATGCATGTTGTCTAAACACTGCAATTACAAGGAAGAGATTGTTATATTAGAAACAAAAACAAGACCCAAACATATGCTGTCTATAAGAAATCCACTTTATGTAAAAATAAAAGAATTAAAAAGGTATTCTATGCAAATAATAATCAAGAGTAAGCTGGAGTGGCTATGTTATTATCAAACAGAGTAGATTACAGAGAAAGATATATTATCAGAGATTATATAAGATAAAGAGGGACATTTTGTAATGATAAAGAGGCCAATTTATCAATGAAGATATAATAAAACTAAATGTGAATACACCCATTTACAGAGCTTCAAAATACATGAAACGAAAACTAGAAGTGAAAAGAGAAGTGGACAAGCAAGCAATTACAGTTGGAGATTTCAACACTCCTTTCTCAGTAATTGTTAGAGCAAATAGAAAATCAGTAGTTATCTAGAACACTTGACAACACTATCAACCAACTTGACCTAATTGGTTATTTATAAATGATGAATTGATCACTTAGATCTACCTAACAAGAAGCAGAATTATGCATTCTTTTAAAGGGCACACAGATTATTCACCAAGATAAAACAAATTTTGGGCTATAACACATCTCAATTAATTTAGAAGGACTGAAATCATACAAAGTACCTTATTTGAACACAATGTATTTTCACACAATTAGAAATCAATTAATAACAATATATTTGGAATATTATTAAATATTCAAAATTTTAAGAACATACTTTAAAATAACCCATAGTCAAAGAAAAAAATATTTTTAACTGAATGAAAATGAAAGCACAACATAACAAAATTTATGAGATATAGCCAAGGCAGAGCTTAGAGGGAAACCTGTTGCATTAAATGTTTATATTAGGAAAGAAACATCTCATATCAATTAACTAACTGTCCACCTTAAGAAAGTAAAAATAGGAGCAAATTAAACCCAAAGTAAACAAAAGAAATAATAAAAGGAAGGAAATAATAAAAGTAACAGCAGGCATCGATGAAATAGAAATAAAAAGGAAATTTTAAAACAACCACAAAAATCTATGAAGCCAAAAGTTGGTTATTTGAAAAAACTGATAAACTGGTAAGCATTTAGCCAAATTGACTGTGAGGGTGGGGGTGGGGGAGACAGATTACCAATGTCATAAATGAAACAGAAACGATCACTATTGATCCAGCCACATTAATTGGATAATAAGGAAATATTTTGAACAACTTTATGCCAATATATTAGATAACTTTAATGAAAAACAAATATCTTGGAATACACAATTTGCCAAAGCTTACTAAAAAAACAAAGATAACCAAAACAGTGCAGTATTTGTTTGCTTTTAAATAAATTTGTAGTTGTAATCCTCACAGAGAAAACTCCAGACCTGGACGGCTTCACTAGTGAATTCTACAACATTTTAAAGAAAGAAATAGTACTCATTCTACACAAATTTTATCAACCTGATAAAGGATACGTATGAAAACCTACAACTAATTATCACCTTTAATGGTGGAAGGCTGACTGATTTACCCCTAAGATTGGGAACAAGACAAAAATATTCACTCTTTCTACTTCTATTCAATATTCCACTGGAGTATCTAGTCAAGGAAACAAAGCAACAAAAAGAAATAAACTGCATAGAATAATATGATCATCTGTGGAGAAAAACCTAAAGAATCTACAAAAACAGCTGCTGGAAATAATAATTTCATCAAAGTGTCAGGATTAAAGGTCAACATACGAAATAAAGGAACTAATTGTTGGAAACTGAAATTGAAAAATAATACTATTTATAGTGGCATTGAAATGTATGAAGTACTTAAGGAGAGACTTAACAAAATATTTTCAAGACAAATGTATCAAAAACTACAAAACATTGTCAAGAGAAAATAAATATTACCCAAATAATAGAAAGATATGTGATATTCCTAGATCAATATTGTTAAGATGTCAATTCTCTCTGAATTTAGCTATAAATTCAAAGAGATTCCAATAAAATCCCAGAAGACTTTTTAAAGAAATTATTAGCTGACTTAAACATTTATATGGACATGCAAAGAACCTAGAGTAGCCATAAAATTTTGGGGGAAAAAAAAAGCAAGATAAAGTATAGTGAACAACACAATGTCATATTGATAAAGGATAGGCATATATATCAATGAAATAAATAGGAACTCCTGAAATAGACCCACATATATATGGTCAATTAATTTAAGACAAAAGCACCAAAGCGAGTCAATGGGAAAAGATAGTCTTTTCAACAAATAGTGCTAGGAAAACTGGATATCCATATGCAAGAAAATAAAACTCAACCTTTACCTTACACCTTATACAAAAATTAACTTGAAATGGATCACAGATCTATTCGTAGACCCCAAACCATAAAATTTTGAGAAGAAAACAGAGGGCAAAACATTTGTGACCTTGGGTTAGGCTACCTTCTTAGGATAAAAAAAGCAGAACTATACAAGAAATACTTGAAAAATGAACGTCAAAATTAAAAAAACTTTTGCTTATCAAAAGAAAGTGTTAAAAAAATTAAAAGGGAAGCCACAGACAAGGAAAAATATTTCTAAAACATATGATTTGTTCTAGACTTATATTCAGCATATGTAAAGAACACTTACTGCTCATTAATAAGAAGATAAGGCAATCCCTCCCCCCTCCACACACATACACAAAAACAGGAAACATATTGAACAGACACTTTATGCAAAAAATATAAAAATGGCAAATAAAAAAATGGAAATATGCTCAACATCCTCAATCACTAGGGTAAAGCAAATTAAAACTACAATGCGATATCACTAGTGACATGCCCACTAGAATGATTGAAATTAAAAGTACTGAGCACCCTATGGTAGACAGACTAATGGCCTCCAAAGATGCCCATGCTCTAATCTTCGGAATCTGTGAATAAATTATCTTACACAGCAAAAGGGCCTTTGCAAGTGCAATTAAGAGTACAGATGTTAAAATGCGGAGATTTTCTGAGTAGGCTCAATGTAACCACACAAGTCTTTAAAAACGGAGAAACTTTCCCTGTTATGGTCACAGAGAGATGTAATGATGGAAGATGAGTTACAGGGATGTGGTGTGACAAGGATTCAACCCACCACAGATAGCTTTAAAGATGGAGGAAGGGAGCCAGAAGCCAGTCAATTTACAGCAAAGAAGTGGCTCCTCCCTTGGAGCTTCAGTGAGACTTCTAATCTAACGAACGTGTGTTGTTTAAGCTGCTAACTTTGTGGTAATTTGTCCTGAGACCTATATCAAGTGTTGGTAAGGATGTAGAAAAACTGGAACTCTCAGACATCACTGGTGAAATTTAGAATGGTACAATCACTTCAGAAAATAGTTTGGCAGTTTATTGTAAGTTGAACGTAAATTTACCATGCAACTCAGCAATGTCATTCCTAGGTGTTAGCCCACTAGAAATGAAAACACATGCCCACACAAAGACTTTTTATAATGTTCACTAAAGCTTTACTCATAGTAGCTAAAAATTGGAAAAATACAAATGTCCATCAACTGGTAAATGGTTAGAGAAAATGGGATACCTCTCACCAATAAAAAAGGAATGAATTACTAATACACACAATGATATGGATGAGTCTCAGAAGCATCACGCTAAGTGAAAGGAGGCAGACCACAAAAAGCAGTTCGTGCCGTATTATTCCATTTATATAAAATTCTAGAAAAATCAAGCTATAGTTACTATAAGCAGATAAACAGTCACCAGGGGTAGATAGGGTGAAAGGAGAGGATTGACTAAAAAGGGGCAAAAAGGAAATTTTAGAGGTGATGGTCATATTCCGTTTTGTGATTTTGGTAGTTACACAACAGTAAACACTTGCAATTCATCAAATTGTATATTACAAAATTGGTTAATTTGTTGAATGTAATTTATGCCTCAGTAGAGCCGATTTAAAAGAAATAAAAATGATGGACTTAAGCCATCACCCCCAAATAATGAAAAATAACCTGGTAATTTAATCTATTTAAATGTATTGTGATTAGTGATATATTTCTCTTTTTATGCTATTTTATACTTTCTATTTACCATGATTTGTCTTTGTTCCTTTTTCTGCCTGCCTTCTCTTGGATTAATCAGATTGTCATTATTTCCCTTGCTTCCCAACAGTGGTTTAGAAGTTATACATTCTAATGTTAGTATTTACTCTTAAAATCTTAACAGTCATGTTGATTTAACAAGATGTAGTTAAGCGATCATTTTAATCTCCAGTGGAACAACACGAGAATCTTAAAATCCCTTAACTCTTACCTCCTTATTCTGTCTTACCTGTTACTGTGAACTATTTCAATTCATCTTGTTAGAGCCCCCTAATAAGTCATTACTATTGTTCTTTTATACAATCAGTGTTAGTTTAGACCTGCCCACATGTTTTCTGATTTATTTTCTCAGCATTGCTTCTTGTATCCACTTCCTTCCATCAGAGTTCAATTTTCTTCTTAGTTGGATACATTTTTTGATAATTCTTGTAATGAAGTTGTGAGTGGCAAAATCACTGTCATTTGTTAACTAAAACTGCCTTTATTTTCCCTTCACTCTTGAGTAACATTATAACTCTAAGAAGATAATATATTATCTTCTAATCTCTACAGCAGATGACAGAGAAATCTGCTGTCATTCCAATCATTGGTACTTCGTATGTGATCTCTGACCCCTCTTCACTCTGCAGATTTTCTCTTTTCATGTAGTGTTTAAATATTTCCACTAGGAAGTATCTAGGATGGAATTTTTTATACTTACCCAGCTTGGGATTCCTTAGGATTTTTCCATTTGAGTGTCCATGACTTTAATCAGTTCAGAATTATCATGTTTTTCTTCAAATATTTCCTCTAATACTTTTTCTCTTTTTTCTTCTCCCGAAACTCTTATTAGATTTGTATTCGACTTTTTCTTTATCTTAAACTCT
>NW_006443566.1:3084839-3089839 GCF_000325575.1 Pteropus alecto
CAATTTCTATTTCTCTCTCTCTTTCTCTCTCTGCTGTATTTCAGGTAATACCCTCTCATCCTTAGTCCAATAGATCTCTCCTCAAGTGTGCTAACATGTTGCGTAATCCATCCATTGAGTTTTTCATTCAATGAGCACATTTCTCATTTCCAGGAGGTTTATTTCTTTTTTAAAACCCTTCTTTTCTTTATTTATAGTGTGTCGATCTTTCCTCCAGAGTTTGATTCCTTCTATTATGTTTTAAAGCATTTTTAGCATACTTTCCACCTCTCTGATTGTGCTTCTATTATCTCAAGTTTATGGAACTTGAGTCTTACTGTTTGTTGTGTCTGCTGACTCTTGCTCACAGTGAATTATTGCATTGTATGTTTTCTAACTTTTTAAACTCATGAGCTCATCTTTAATGGGGCTTATTTTCTGAAAAAGAAAAAAAAACCCAACAAAAAACAGTGAGGCCTGTGTTGCTGGGAGTGTCACTTCAGGGTGATTTAGGATGGCAGGCATTCCAGGGGACACATTGTTATGTGTGTTTCTCTGCTTGGCGTTTCCTGAGTCATGCAGATATGTGCAAGTTTTCTGCATGGATTAAAGACACGTTTTGGACCTGAAACCCAAGGGCAAGCCCAGGGCTTAATTTTCTCTAGGGAGATTGTTACCCTAAGCTAAAGCTAAGGCAAGCTTCCCTGTCTTCTCACTGTGCCAAGAGATAGATTTCTCTTAATTCTCCTTTCCACTGAGAGTTCAGCCCTTCAAAAATCTTGGTTCATACTTCTCAGGATTCCAAAATCTTGTCTCCTGCCATCAAATGTGTGTTAAAACCTAAGTCCCTCGGTTTACTAAGACTACAAATAAACTCCCACGTTAGTTCATGAACATATTATTCTGATTTTCAGTCTCCTCCTCCTTTTAGATACCCATGATCTCAGCTATGCAATTTTTAAGGGTTTATATATCCAGAAGTTCTGTATGTTTGTGGCAGGAGGGATTTCAAGTTTCTTAGCCCATCATCTTTCTGGAACTAAAATCTCCTTCTCCATCTATTTATGTGGCCACCTCCCAAGAAGTGTAATTTCAGAATAATCTGTGACTGTTTATACAGCTCCAAAACACATTAGTTAAGTTGAAAGAGTCAGCCAATAATCCAGATGTTTTTGTCTACAAAACATCTACAAGAAGTGCCAAATATCCAGATGTGTGTGTCCAATTCATCTGCTCTTTCAAAATACAATAAACTTACATTATTAAGCACACTGATATTTCACAAATTCAGGAATCCTGTGCGTATGATCCCATCTGTTATTTGCCAAGACTAATTACATTAAAGCACATAACTTTCATTCTATCACATGGATTTATAATGCTGTGATTTTCTTCCTTGTCATTGTTGTTAGTCTTGTCTTTTTAAATTTTTTTTCCACAATACAGTATTGAGGTCAATGAGTATTTATTACACTTCTGCATGAAGGTGAAAGGAATAAAAACCATTCTATCCTTTGGGATGTTAAAATTGAGTTACATTTATTTATTCATTCCTTCATTCAGTACTTTTTTATTGAGAACACACCCTGTTCCTGGGGAAACAGTAACAAACAACACAGAGCCTCTGGCCTCGGGAAGCAGGCCATTTAGTGGGACACAAACAATCACACAAGTAATATATAATAAAAATTGTAATAAATGTTATGTAGCGAAGTATAAGTCCCATGACGGTGTATTATACATAGTCTCACTTCAGTTTGGGGAAGTCGGAGAAGGCCTCTCTTAGGAGTGACCCATGCTGTGACCTGAAACATACAGGCAAAGAGTAAGGAAAAGAAAGATCCAGCCTGAAGAACTACGGGAGGGTCTATGGAAGGTCCTGAGACCGAAGGAGCTTGGAGGCTTGAGGAGCATGGAGATTGTCAGTGTGACTGGGAGTGTCAGCAGGAGGCTGGTGTGAAAACAAGGCTGGAAAAGCAAGCACACGTCTAATCAGGTCTGAATAGGACAGAGTTTAGATTTTAGATTTCTGATTTTCTTCTACCATGGATATGTTAGAACAGAGGAATAATATGAAAAGATCCTTGGCTGGTAGGTGGGAAAGGGTTAGGGAAGGGTGACATGGACAGAAACAGATAAGTGAAGAGGTTAGTCTAGGTAAGAGGGAATGGTAGTATAGAATGAGGAGGTGACAGCGTTGCTAGATAGTATAGAAATAGATGAACATGATATATGTCTAAGAGCTGTAATTTGGTGATGGATATGAGGAAACTGTCAAGGTTGACTCTGGAACGAGTGACAGGGCATATGGAGGTGCCATTTACTCAGATAGGGAAGCCTGGGAAAGAACCAAATTTCTGGGGGGAAAATAGTTGATTTTCGGACTTGTTAATTTTCAGATGTCTATGAGATATATAAATAGAAATGTCAAATGAACAGTAGGATATATAGGTCTGGCCACTGGGTAGTATAGATGCCACGGGTGAGTCTAGCAAAAGCGCTCTGGTAAAGAGAAAGGCAGAAGCCAAAGTGAGGTGGATTAACATTGTCTTGGGAAAT
Source organism: Pteropus alecto (assembly GCF_000325575.1). Lineage (NCBI taxonomy): Eukaryota > Metazoa > Chordata > Mammalia > Chiroptera > Pteropodidae > Pteropus > Pteropus alecto. Next base: position 3,087,378 of record NW_006443566.1, read on the forward strand.
GAGGAGGCAGAGATAGAATAGGTGGTCAGTTCTCCCTGGAAAGGGCCGGGAGGGTTGTAGAAACTCAACTCAGGAAACCTGAGATGGGAAGAGAACACCAAACAGTTCAACATTATAAGTCCGGGGAGAAGAGATGCAAACAAAGGCTGGAACAGGTGGGAGAACTTCCTGATGAGATGCAGCCCTCGGGGAATGGGCCAGATTGACGGCAGAGGCATCGGTGCCTGGGAACCAGTGTAAACAAAAGCAAGCGGTGGTCAGAGCTTGAGGGGACCAAGGAGAGACCGGTGTGAGGCTGGCTTACGTCTGGAAGAAATGTAAAAAAAAAAAAACTGGATGGGAAGGGTCGAGTATATCTGGTTTGTTATCTGCCCACTTCTTCTGAGAAACACACTCCTGACTTTAGATGAACCTCCTCTGTATTCCTTCCATGAGACCATAGAGGACTGCCATCACAGTACCCACTCCCACCCACCAGGGGCCTGCAAGCCAAATCAGACCCATCACACACATACACACGCACGCACGCATGCACACACATGCACACATGTACATACCCTGACCCCTCAGGGCCCTTTTTGGCAGAGGCTACAGAAATGCTATTGTGGAAAGAATGAAATCGGCCTTTGGAGAGCAATAGAGACAAGAGTGAGGCAGTCTATGGCACCTGAGCCACCTGGGGCCCACCTGCATCACTATCCTTCCTGTCACACACACACACACGCACGCATGCACACACATGCACACATGTACATACCCTGACCCCTCAGGGCCCTTTTTGGCAGAGGCTACAGAAATGCTATTGTGGAAAGAATGAAATCGGCCTTTGGAGAGCAATAGAGACAAGAGTGAGGCAGTCTATGGCACCTGAGCCACCTGGGGCCCACCTGCATCACTATCCTTCCTGTGGTTAGAATACATGAAGCTCCCCGATATATTCTTTCCCCCTTAGGCCTTGCTTGTACTAGCGAGTATCACTTGCCACCAAGACTTCTGAGCATATGATGAGATGGCACCAGAGAACAGGAATGTAGACTGTGAGCTGGTGCCTCCCAGCCACCTAGGAGGTTGGAGGAACCCTACCAGGAACGAGGCAAATACCCCACATCTCGGAAATAGTCCATCCTTATTTGTTAGTAACAACTTTTGAAATCTCTAGCTTTTGCTGGTTAATAAATTATGGTTAATTCCATTAATATCATTTTCAAACAACATCAAAACTCTTTTCTCCCTAATCTCAAGGATTAGCTCCTATCAGGAATCAAGACACTGGGACTCACTTATCTGAGCCAGCGTGAAAGCTCTTAAGAACGGCGGAATATAGAGGTTGCTGAGAAAATGAACGGAAGTCTTATCCCACGGCCTGGAGGTGTGGCGGCTGTAAGCCCGCAGAGGGAAGCACTCTGCAAGTTTATGGGACGATGGAGGGAAAGATGGTGGGAAGATCGGTTCCCTTGCCAAAGAAGTGACAAGGAAGCATTTCCCAGCCCACAGGCTCTGCCGCCCATTCTCTGCTCAGGTTTTGATACCTTATTTGGATTGCAAATGTCCACACATAGCAAAGGGTCCCTGCTGGCTGAGATGTCAGGCAGCATTCGTTATCCCGGTTCACCTTTGTGAAGAAGCCGCAATACTCTGGTTCTTATTTAGAGACTGTGAAAGCTGATTTCTTGCATATGGGGCTCACATAGCTAATTCAAACCCCCTGAATTCACAGTACATCCAAGGAGTGGGCCCGAGGGCCAGGCCTCTTTGTAAGGACACTGTAAGTGTCTAATGTTGGAGTGAGTGCCCCCTTATAAAGAGACACAGTCACCTCAAAGAGTTCATAACTTGGAAAATGTTCATGAGATAGTATGTGAAGAATTCGGGTTATAAAACTGTCTGCATAGAGCAACTCCATGTCTGTAAATAAGCATATGCCTATGTCTACATGTGTGTGTGCAGGTGGGTGGGTGTGTGCGTGGGTGGGTGGGTGTGTGCACCTATATTTAAAAGATCCTAAAGTGATACACACCGAAATGTACGTGATTACTTTATATCCTTTTCTTAATTTCGTTTTCCCATTTTTCTTCAATAAATACTTACTACTAGGGTAATTTTTTAATGTTATTTTTTAAATGAGCCTCTGGCAGATTTCTTATAAACAAGTATTGAGAACCCACAGGTTAGGTGTTTTAAACAGAGGGGGCAGGGTGGTTCAGGAGAGATGCCATTTGTTGTTGTTCGTTGCTATATCGCTTTATTGCAGTGTCCCAGTAGGACACAAGGTACCCAAATGGTGTCTGATAATACCATATTACCCACACGAGACCATATAAAGGATGACTCTGTGTTGTCACTCTCACTTGACTAACCATAAATAAGCCCACTAAATAATGGCTGGCTGGTACTAGGGCATGTAATCGCTCCATAATCAGGACTTTATACTCAGTCCAGATAACTATATGCTCATCACTTGC
>NW_006443566.1:3092339-3100499 GCF_000325575.1 Pteropus alecto
ATTTATAATAATGCCCTGTATCTATTGTTTTTGAAATGACTAAGCAGGTGTGGATTATTTTCCCTGGGAATGCTAAACTAGTGTCTATGAAAACAGAGTATAGCAAAGGCTTGAACAATTTTCCAGTGAGATCAGTCAAGTCTTAATCTCCATGACGCCAAAATACTTGGCCGCAAAGTGGAAAGTTCAGTCAATTACCCAGCTGTTTTGTCTCTGTGTGTCCCCCAATCTATGTGACTGTTCAGAGACAGGTTTTGGATTGTTTGGCTGGTGCCAGGGAGACGCCATCACAGTTGGCAGCTTTCCCCAATAACAAATTTTCTTTCTTTACACTTCCCCAGCTCTCTTCCCTGGGGCAGCTACAGCCTGAAGTTCTTTGTCATCTCGTTTCAACAACAGTTGCTTAACAAAGACAAATCAAAGACATTATGAAGAGTTATAATATGCATCCTTCTTTTCTTCTCCTTGGAGCCCGCATAGCAACTCCTCAAAAACGCTGATGCAGGAAGGCAGCCTTAAATATCACAAAGGTCACTCATTATCACAACAACTTAAAATCTTACATTTCCAAAATAATCACACCAGAACTGATAGACAGTTTTGCATTCATTTGTAATGGTAAGTACTTAATCAACAAGTTAAATATTCTTCAGGTTCACAAGAATGATGACAACATCTGAATAGTTTTCTATCACTTAAGTGGGTTTGTCTGATTAGGGCTGACAGATGTATATAAGAAAGCAAGTATCTTTACTCACAGGCTTTTTTTTTTTTTCCTTGTTGGGAATATGATAATGTGATAAAATTAGATCTTAAGATGCTTGCATGTTTATGCCTTTTAAATTATATGCCTACCTTTGTTGCAGAAGTACGAGGAGAAATGTAGTTGTAGAGATTGACTCCTACGGCACCTGCTAGCTGTCTAAAGTGGGGGGAATCATTTAAGGGGGGTAAACCCTTAAACTCAATTTATAGAACCACAGACTCTCAGGTTAGCTAAGGTCTTAAGAGAGGCTCTGATTAGCTTTTTCTTGACAAGAAAACACTCACCTTAGCTCAAGTAAATGGAGTTTATTGTAAGAGAACACATGAACTGCGTCTGAAGCTGGAAAACTCTAAGGAACTAAGACAGCTCTAAAGACCAGTGACTTGGTTTGTCTCTCTCAGGAGACATGCTTTTCTCTCTCAAGGTATCTCTGCCTCTCTCTGATCATGGGCTTCCTCCTGCCCCTATCAAAATGAACTCCTTCCTTTAATTGCCTCACACTTTCAACTTGTTTGTGGTCCTTTGTGACGTTTTTAGCCTCTCCTAGCATCAAAACCATTGCAAACTTGCTGGTTCACACTCTATTTCTTAGTTTTTAAAGCCAAGAGAGAAAATTTGATTGGTTCAGCATATTTTTCCATGCCAGGCCCAATTTTGTGTCACTATCAGACTGCGAATTGACAGCCCCAGGATCAGGTGTGAACTTTAACTGCTCTGTCCGAGGGGGGACAACATGGTACAAACCCCAGCCATCTTGGCAGTGGGGGCTCTGAGCCGGCAGTTCCCGTTAGAAAGGGAGGGTGTTGTGCCCTCATCAGATAGCTGAGTTTCCTCTATAACAGGGGTTTCAAACTCCAGTGCTTACAGTAGCCAGACAGACAATGGAGAGGAGTCAAACTAGCCTGGTCAAGAGCATGCATCGTACAAGAGGGACAGACTTTGGGGAACTGGAGAACACAGCCTGGTGTAAGGGGACAAGAAAACCAGCTCGGCTGATTGGCTGACAGGAAGAATAGAGGGCTTAGTGCTGTTCCAAGTTTTCAATAGAAGCCAGAAATTTGATATTTTATGTAAAATCTCCCAAACGTTAATATTGGCTCAAACTTTTTAAGCATAATAGGTCAACCAAAACATTCTCTTACGTCCTCCACCTTTAACCAACTGATGCCAGTTTCCATCCTCTCCGGAACACGCAGCAGTGAGGGAGATATCACCATCTTTAAAGGAAGCCTGCTTTCTTGACGCGACAGCCAAATGCACACTCGAAAACAATTCCCAAAGCACACCTACTTCTTCTCATTCCTATTCTTCAGAAGTACCTCACGTGATTCGTTCCCTTCACCGTCCTGCTTGCCCTGCTCTGAATGCACCTGAGTCAGGTACTATCTTCCTCAGATGGTGGTAGTTAGGGTCCAAGGTCAGACTACCAGCACAGTATGTCATAGGACTGCTTCACCTCTCTCACTTGAGACATTATATTTCTATCAACGTAATTTAAGATCCTTTTTGATAGCAAGTTTATACTATCGATTTAGACTGCATTTAAAGTAAACTTAAATGCTGAAGGTGTTTCTTTTGTTTGTTGTTTGCTTGTTTTTCACATGAACATTTATTAACCATGATTTTTATCATCCTGCCTATGTGAAGTTGGGTTCTCAGGACCCGAGTAAATTAATTGTCCCTATTAAACCTCATCTCGTTAGACTTCATCCAGCCCATCAGCATCTCCTTTAGGTCCTACTGTTGCTGCTGTTGTCCAAACTATTGACTTATCTACCATTTATTATTTATACTCCAAGAAATAATATCAAAAAGCATACCACATATCAATCTAGTTTTGAGATTTGCTTCTCTATCTTTATTTAGTCATTATAGCATCAAAATTTCCTTTTACTCTGAGACATCTTTTAATAATTCTTCCTTTTTACTTATCTGGCCCTCTCTTTTCCTTGGAAGGTTTAAAATCTATATTTCTAGTTCAGGCCACATATCCGGTTGTGCTCTGTACTCCCCTTCCTGGGTGTTACACAGTCAAAGACAACCAGGTCACGTTCTTTTTAGGCTCTCATCATTTCTGCATCTCCAATCCACTGCTCCTCTGGCTACTGAGAATTAAAACAGTCAGCATGACCCGCTTCCAGATGTGATGGAGCAGATGATATCAGATGAATCCCCCACTGAGAACCACTATAAAAGCTGGACAGAATACAAAGGTCAGCTGTTGGAAAGCACTGGAGAGCAACCAAGGCATCCAGGGTCCCAAAGCCGCCAAGATCTCGAAGACACAAGAAACGCATTGAAATGTACCTAATATTCTATGCACAAGTTCCCCTCGAGGCATGCCCTGACCTCTAGATTGTCCATATATAGGTCTAATGTCCCAGGCTGGGTTCCCTCGGGCAGAGATTAGTAAGTAAGAGGCTCATTAGGGGGTGTTTTAGAATCATCCTCTGTGGAAGGGAGAGGAAGGAGACAGGATTGTATTGTAGGCTCAACCTCTGCCAACGCCACAGGGAGTTCTAAAGAATTGCAATAGGTCTCTGTCAAGAAATAATTGGGTGCAGGCTGCCCCTGGAAGAAGATGGACCTTGGGGGAAGCGGTTCTCTTCAACAGAGACGATCTTCAAAGAGGGCTGACAATAGAAGGCTGCCTCTGGCAAGACTCCCAGCTGTTGGGAGAATATGTCTTTCATGAAGGGACAGCTGGCCAGTGCACCACAATATGTATCACACCTAGAGACTGAGACACCAAACAGAAATCTGCCTCTAAGAAGCTAAAAAGCTAAGCATTAACTTCAGTAGTCTTATGATGCTAGAGAGACAAAAATTGAAGTTCAGTGTATGCCAAGAAGGGCATGCACTGATAAGTACCCAAGCTTTCAGTTAAGAACTTGGAAGACAAAACCTGAAATAAGGAACCAGCATTGAACAGATCAATGTGATCGGCAAATACTCAACCAGCTGACCTGAAGAAATTTAAGTCCTCCCTGAAAGAAGATAATATCATTCAGTCTCTATGATTTTTCATGCACTATGTCCGACATTCCATTAAATTATCAGACATGCCAGGAGATGGCAACAAATGGAAGAAAAGGAGGGAGTAGAAAGAGAGAAAACAAGAACTAGAAAGAGACTAAGGTGATGCAGGTATTAGAGTTAGATGCTGAATTTTAAATGGAATAATCAACAGTTTAAGAAAATAATAGAAAAGATAGAGAATTTCACCAGAGAACTGGAATCTATAAGAAGGAATCAGTCTATGGCCATGCCACCCTGAACGTGCCAGATCTCATCTGATCTCACAGGCTAAGCAGGGTCGAGCCTGGTTAGTACTTGGATGGGAGACCACCTAGGAAAACCAGGCGATATCGGCATTAAAAAAAAAAAAAAGGAATCAAATGGAACTCTACAATTGAAAAACACAATCATAAAAATTAAGAATTCAATAGGTTAGTTTAAACAATGATAACACATAGAAAAGTTTAGTGACTTGGAAGAAAAATGAGTACAAAATATCCAGAATGAAGCAGCATATGGAGAAAAAAATGCTTTTTCAGGTTTAACAAACATACGGGGAGCAGTATAAGTGTCCAAAATACATGAAATTGGCGTCCTAGATGGACAGAGAAAAGGCAATATTTAAAGAAATAGAAGCTGATAATTCTCAAAACTGACAGATTTGAGAAGTTTGGGTAATTTCATGGTAGAGGATGCCTGCCGGGCAGGTGCTGATGCCTTCATCACCTAATAGTAGTAAAAAAATCATTGAGTTGTTAAGACGCCACTAGAAAAAGTGTTTAGGTCCTCAAAAGTCACCTCGCTATGCCTTGCCTCACCCCTATATCATCAGCAGATGAGGAAACTGAGGCTGGAAGTTAATTCCTAGTCCAAAGTCACCAGCCACTGTAGCTGGGACTTTTTCCAGGTCTGCTGGACTTCTACCATCTGCTATTAACCTCTCTTCAATCCTCCTGCTTGGAGTGGGGCTATTATTAGTTTCACTCCTAACATCCTGCTTAGATAATCCCCACAGAGAAAATGAGAATTCTCATGGGTGAGGAGGTTTGGGGTGCAACTCCAAGATGTATTCTGCAGGACCAGAACCCCTGGCTGGGTGCCTCACGGGCAAGCACGAGGCCCAGGAAAGTGACAGTTGAGGAAAGAGAAAACAGGATGAGAGGAGATTCCAGGAGAGAAAAGCACATCCAATTCTTTCCATATTTTTTTGTTTGTTTGTTTGTTTGTTTGTTTGTTTTTCTGATAGCTGGTCTGTACTCAGGAAGAAGCAACTCCTTTCTGCTTCGCTCTCTCTCCTGCATGACCTCCCCACCATCCAGCACTCAGAACTCAGCTGTGGTCTGGTTCATCCACATTATGGGTTAAATAGGCTTTTATGAGTTGACCTGGGGGCCCACCCTCCATTGTCGCACAGCTCTGAGATGAGGTGTGTTCTGACCACCGACCCACTTACAATCGACTTGCGAACACAATTCATTCTTAAGTTGGGATCTGCCTGTATATGAGAAGTTAATAGCACCAGATGATGACTTAAGCCTCATCACAAAGTGGGCGTGATTAATCACCAAAGGAGCCTGGGAAACCACAGGGCACCGAGTTCTAAAGAGCAGAAAGACAACCCCGCAGGTTGCAGGGGGCGGGGCTTCCCCGGAGGCGCGGGAAGTGTCGGATCAGCTCTGAAAAGCAGGTGAGGTTCTGACAGACCCGTTACAGGAGGGCGAAGACAGGCAGCTATGCAGTTACGAGGAGAAATGGTCTGGGAGGGGCACGGAGATGGCTCTCGCCTGTGGGGAGCTTGCTGCTTGTCCTCTTCAGGCGGCAGGGCGCGGTCTTCCTCGGTTTCTGACCGGAAGCGGGGCGGGGTCGCATGGTGCCTGGACGCAGTGTGTGCTGCGGGGGCTGCCGCGGGCCCTCTGGGCCTCTCCCCACCCACGTCCGCCCAGGGCTCAGCTCCCTCAGCCCGCTCGCTGCAGTCAAGCCTCCTGTTCAGGTCTGTCCGGCTCCGGAAGCATTTATGAGGCCCGGTCAGGTGCCAGGCCTGCACCCCACACCGAGGACAGTGAACGGCAGCCTTGCCTTCGAGCCAGGGGACGTCCTCTCGGGCGGGCGTGGGGGCCAGTGTGCCCGGCGGAGAGCTGGAGAGGAAACGCTGCATGAGAAGGGCGCAAAGCGCGGGAACCGAGGGACCAGAGCCCCGCTCCTCTTCCTTTTCCACCCATGTGCATTCAGAGAAACGGTGCAGCGCAGTGGTTCGGCACCAGAACCCCGAGGGAGGGGAGCAGGGCCGGGCCGAGTGCAGTTTCTCAACCAGGAAGCCAAGTTTGGGGGCCTCCATGTACCAGCCTGGGCCAACCTCTTCTAAATCGCACTGTCCTCATCATTAAAATGGAGATAACCACGCTGTGGTGGGTTCTGCCACAATACCACTAATGCGTTCCTAACAATCACTGCTCTACACAAAATGGCACAGTTAAAATCCCAGGGCTTATGAGGAAAATGGGGTTAGGGCCCCAATATCCGAGACCTTCGTCAAGTGACACATAAGATTGGAACGTCGGAAAGATGGTAGGGCTGTTTTCCCCATGTTCAATGGAGAAAAAATTCGTAACTACCGCAAATTAGTCTGGCGCTTTACTTTGAACGAGACCTGAAATTTGCTTGTGGAAAAGGGTGTTGGTGTGTGGGTTACTGTGAAAGGCTGGAAGGAGAACTAACTGAAACCGGATGGAAAGTGGTACCACCATACTGTTGGGTTGGGCTCCTGAACTTAGTAAAGAACTTAGTAAAGAATAACAGTAAATTTAGGTGTCTGGTAGGTGTTTGAGGTGTAGTCTTCTACGTTCACCTAGTTTTGCGTGTGTGTGGACAAAATCGTACAGAAGCAGATGCAAAATTCACATTATCCTCAGGTTGTTCCCTAATATATCAATTACTTTGAAACAAATTCTCATTTTTGAAGACTGCTATGGCAGAATTGGCTGTACTAACTGCCTCATGGGGGGATGTCAGGATTAAATGAGATAGTTCATGTATGTTTTGAACCCACTGCCTGATGAATGGTTGACTAAGTACTGTTTTATAGTGAATATATGTCAAATTATTATATTTCAAACAAATCAAAGAATGAATCAATTAATGCAAGGATGCCTGATTGTGGGGAAGGGAATGGTATAGGGGAGGGGAGGGTGGTAATGACACATCTTGATGAAGAGAAACTTCCTTGAAGAGAACACACTTTGAGGACCCAGCAGCAGGCTCTGCTATATCCCGTGACCAGGAGGACAAACTGCACACTCTCCCTGCCGCATCAACACAAATATGATCACAGGGACCCATCTGTTCACCACTGTGCAGGCCTTACCACCTAGTACTTACTTATTGTCATTTGCAGATCAGGAATTTGGGCAGAGCTTGGCTGCGAGAATCTTCTGTTCCTCGTGGTATCCACAGAAATCGCTCTGTGTTACTTAGCTAGCTGATGGGCTACTCTGGAGGGTCCAAGATTCACATGTCTGTTGCCTTGGCAGGGATGGCTGAAAGGCAGTCAGAGCACCTACATGTCAGCACTCCAGGTAAGTCGGGCTGCTTACAGGTTCCAAGAGCTAGGACGTTGGTGCTGCAAGGCTTCTTCTTACTATCCTTGGAAGTTCCAGAACATTACTTCTGCTGTCTCCTATTGGTCAAGCAAGTTAAGCCATCCCAGGTTCAAGGGCAAGAAAGTAGAGTCTACTTCTCAGTGGGAGAGGTGGCAAAGCTCACGGGGGCCACCATTTATCTACGACACTGCCCTTGAAAACCCAGTTCTGGCATGATCCCCAGAAACTGGACTGGAGCTTTCTGCTACGGACGACCCTCCTGGATGCTCCCACTGCATCCTGTGCATACTTCTGCCATGACATGTGGCACCCTGCTCTGTATACACCAGCTTATCTAATGTTACCTGTGCGCCGAGCATCCCTGTGGAGTAGGGTCTAGATTTCATTCAGTTTTGGATTTGTAGTATCCTCGTGTAATTTCTGGCACCAGAAAGGCCCTTGATAAAGCATGAGTGAATAAACTAACATACAAACAAAAAAGGACAACTTCTACCTCTTTGTTTAAAGCTTCTGATGCCTCAAGAACGGGAACCATGGCTACTCCCATGTATTTCCAATACATAATACACTGCCTGACACTTAGTCGATACTTGAAGTTTGTTGAAAACTCAAGCACACATGCGCACACGCACTTGGGCCCCGCTCTCCAGCCGTGGCTGAGAGGTCGGGTGCTGTGGCCCCAGCAGCGTGAGGAGAGTATCTCCAGCTGCAAGCATGAAGCTGAGGCAAGTTGAACTGAAATCAAGACCTGAGTGCTAGGACTTCTGGTTATGGTGGGTG
>NW_006443566.1:3100538-3107159 GCF_000325575.1 Pteropus alecto
AAAATAAGTGTAAATAGGGGTACTTGAAGGAAAACAAGAAGTTGAAGAGCTATTTGAAGAAATAATGATGGAAAACTTCTCTAACCTTGTGAAGAAAATGGGCATACAACCCCAGGAAGTTCAGAGTGTCCCAACAAAGAGGAACCCAAAGAGGCCCACACCAAGACACATCATAATTAAAATGCCAAAGGTTAAATACAGAGAGAATCTTAAAAGCAGCAAGAGAAAAGCAGTTAGTTACCTACAAGGGAGCACTCATAGGACTGGCAGTTTATTTCTCAAAAGTAATTTTGCAAGACAGAAGGGCTTGGCACAAAATAGTCAAAGTGATGAAAACCCAGGATCTACAACCAAGAATACTTTATCCAGCGAAGCTATCATTTAGAGTCGAAGGACAGATAAAGAGCTTCTCAGACAAAAATAAGCTAAAGGAATTTATCAACACCAAGCCAGTATTACAAGAATTGTTGGAGAGACTCTTATAAGAAGAAAAACCATGTATCAAAAACATGAATAAAGAATGGTAATAACTACATATCTATCAATAAATACCTCAAATGGAAAAGAAGTGCTCCAACCAAAAGATAGGGTGGCTGAATGGATAAGAAAACAAGACCCTTACATATGCTGCCTATGAGAGACTCATTTCAAATTAAAGACACACACAGACTGAAAGGAAGGGGATGGAAAAAGACATTGCCTTGATGGACCTAGAGGGTGTTACGCTAAATGAAGTCAAATAGAGAAAGACGAATACCACATAATTTCATGTATATGTGGACTCTAAAGAACAAAATAAACAACAACAATGGAGACAAACTCTTAGGTACAGAGAATATTTTGAGGGCTACTAGATAGGGGGGTTGGGGGGCTGGTGAAAAAGGGCAAAGGAATGAAGAAGTACAAATGGATAGTTACAAAATAGACATGGAGATATAAAGTGTAGCATAAGGAAAATAGTCAACAATGTTGCAATAAATATGTAAGGGGAAGAGGAGTAATGGATTCAGTGGGGTGATCACACTGTGAGTTATATAGCTCTCTAATCACTATACTGTACAACTGAAACTAATATATTAGTGTATGCCAACTATAATTGAAAAAAAACCTCATTAAATTGTACAGTGTAAATATGAACAACTAATTATCTATTATATTTCAATAAAGCTGGGGGGAAAACATGAAAAACAGAAAGGAATAAATGGAAGCTGGACTGGAGGCTGGTCCGTGGAGAGAGCTTGAGCGCACACATACTACATGCCAATGTTTAGCAAGGACTGTCCCCCACACAGTCCTTCCTGCGGGCACACTGACTGCACCTGGCACAAAAGGAAAACAGCTTTGGGTTCAGTTCAAGTGAGAGAGCTTTGGAAAGAGAGGAACTGGCCACAGAAAATGAGCACTGAATAACGTGGGAGCCGCTCGTCAGCATGAGCAGTAAGTAAACCAGGTGTTGACTATGTGACTATTTTAAGTCTAATTTAATTTAGCACTTGGATTAGGGGAGTGCTATTTATAAGGAGTGATGCTGACTGCAACCCTGGTCTTGGAGCAGGTGGGAGTTTATGCAGCCCGTGGTTGCGCGTGGCCGGCACAGCTCCCAGGTCAGGCTCTGTGAGGAGGCCCAGGCCCTGCCTCAGACAATTAGTCAGCACCGAGTGGGTGAAGACGTCAGCCTACAGATAATAGCTCTGCTTGAGCTCATTGAATCAAGCCTCAGGCCCCTCTTGCTGAGGCCTATGTGTGGTTACAACGTACTCTGTGCTGGAGACCCAGGGCTTTGTCTTGCCTGGCCTAACCCTTCAGGAGAGATGAGATGAAATGGTTTGTGCTGATGGGTGACCCCCTTCCTCACACAAGCTGTTGGTATCTTCCATTGGCCACAAAGAAACTGTGTCCACATGCCTCCTCGAATTGGAGCAGTGACTGAGCTGAGCTTTGTGACAGGCCCCCGTTTCATTCTTGGAAACCTGTGCTTCAGCTTTCCAGACAGGCCCGGGTTGTCCATGGGGACTTTTTCCAGAACAAATTGAAGATATACACCCTGACTTGAGATGCAGCTGCTGCGACCAGAGCCCAGCAAAGTGGAGCCCTGGGCCTGGCTGGAGGAGAGACAAAGCCTGCAGAATCGCCCCAGGCAGCCAAGGGCCAGCAGGCCAGCCTCAGCAAAGGGCAATTTCTTCAAACAGAACCAAACAACACACAATTCAGGGTGGAGCATGCAAGCCAGACAGACAGCTCTGCTAGAGGTGGCAGTGTGGCATGGGTTCCAGAGGGGCCTGGGGCAGGAAGAGGGGTGGACCAAGGGTGAGGTCCTCTCCAAGCCCTCCTTAGTGCAGTCAATCTAGAGGTTACCTTAGAGCTCATCCCACCCCCACTCTGCAATTAGAGATCTCAGACACTGATCCAATGGACACAGGCACCTCCGGAGGTAACTGGGCACCAAGCGCAGGGTTTAGGCTGTAAATTAGGCCAGCACAACAAGCGTCTGGAAAATGCTGAGCAGAGCCACTACCTGGCAGGCAGCATATCACTTCCCGAGCCTCCCTGGCTCTGTGTCCACCCCTCAGTTAGCGCTCTCCTTCCCAGCCTCGGCACAGAGACAGTGACATTTTAAATTGGACCTGTCCCTTTTCCGTTTGTGGAATGTCAGACTGCTCACAGGAGACCCCACTTTGCATTCGGTTTAGTGACACGGTGACGAAGGTCTGCCAGACTTCCAGGCCCCGGGTGGCCAGGTGTTGATGAGCTGGGACTGGGCCTCAGGAGGGCCCAATGCTGCTTTAGCGGCGCCGGGGCAGGGGTGATTGGAAAGAGAAAAATTTCAGGGCACAATAATTTCGACTGAAGCTTCTCTCTTGCCCAGGGAAAAGTCACACCACTAAAATTTGTTTTTCTTTGTCATCTTTAATTCATTATCTAGTGAAGATGAAGATGGAGGCACATGTTTTTTGAAAAATTTTTTATTTGTCATTAAAACAGGTAAATGGCCCATCTTTCTGAGGGCACGCATGTGACGCTGCATGGCGCGGCAGCCCACTTCCCCAAGTGGCACCTTGGCATGTCCAGTTCTTGCTCTCTGTGGGCCAGGGACATGTTGGCCTGGTCTCCTCAGCCTCCCTGCCCCCATTCCTCCAGAAGAGCAGGCGTGGGAGCAAAGCCGAGGCTCCCCAGAGCCTGCAGACTTGAAGACTTTCTCAGAAATGTCCCTTAACTGCTGGCAGGCAGAACACCCGCTTTGCTATTTCCCTCAGACCCAATGCTTACTTCTACACGGGAAAGCAGTCTGCTCCTTGCAAGGGGGAGGTGGGATTGGGGGTGCAGAGAGCACATCCAAACCTGCCTTTTCTTCTCCTCCGGAGGCAGGGAGCGGCCACCCTCGGGCCAGTGTTTACCTCCAGGGGTAAGGCCCTTCCCATTCGCTTACATCTTTTTTTCTCCTGTTGTATTTTCTGACATGTGATGCACACACCTCACTCTTGGAGAGATTTATGGAGACCAGCGTGGCTGCTTCTTCCCCTTGGTGGGAATGGCTGGCACAGGGCTCTCTGTGTTGTTCCTATAAAACTGTAGAAACCTTCACTGAACAATGATCCTGTGTATTTGCAATCCCCACCCCCTTCCTCCCATCCCTCTTCCCTAAAGAAAGCCTCTTTTTTCTCTTTCTCTCATCTTTTGAGTTTATACCTCAGGGGGGCTGTGACTGGGCCCCTGGGCTTGAGACAAAGATCAATGGGAATCAATGAATTCAGAGTAAGAGTGTGGAGTGTGTGTGTGAGAGAGACAGAGACAGAGACAAAGACAGAGAGTTTGCACACATCCTGCCATCATGTCTTGCTGATTTGGACTATTCAACCATTTATACCAAAAAAAAAAGTAAGAATAATAAGTCCGTGCTAACATTATATAATAATAGTAATTTGATGGTAATGAATAAAGCACGGTCCTTAGGAAATGTCCTCAGGCCAAGAAATGCTAATGTGTATAAAGCTGACCATGTCCGAGAAACTGTCCCGAGCACTTTATGTGCATGAACGTGTGTTAAGCGACCTTGCCGTGATCCTACAGGTTGACATTGCTGCTCTTCACCCCACCTTCCTCTGAGGGACCTACAAGAAGAGCTGAGAGAAGGTGGCAGATGGAGACTTCCAAGTTCTCGAGAAATTTTAAGCTGCTCAGGATCCTTTGGGGCAATTTGACTTGAGGAGCATTGTGACATCTGGAGTCTCTGAGTGACTTGCCATGTGCTTCACTGAAGCCCTTGTGTTTTCAAGGGTCCCATACTGATCGAAGCCCATGGAACATCAATGTGAAAGGCCTGCCATGCTGTTTATGGCCAGAGAAAAATAAGGGAAGAGAGTAAGTGACACTTATTAAAGGCCTTGCTCCTGAGTCGGTTGTCAACAGAAAAAGAGTGGTCAGCGAAGACTAGGAAATGCTAAATTAAATAGACTGGAAGTTTCTTTATTACAGAACTTCTCAGAGCTTTGAATGCACCAACACGCGCTATGACTCTCCCAGGAGGAAACAGAGAATGAAGCATCCCCTCAGCTCGTCACACCTCTTTGTGAGAAGACATTCGTGGGGCCGGAATTCCACAGAATACATGCTGGGAAATGCTCAGTATCTGATCTATTCCAACTTTCCACTTTTCAGGTTGACCTTGGCCCGATCTGGGACAGGAGGGCTCTTTCTGCTTGTCTAAAGGAGGATTTGGACCTCTGATTCGGGAGGTGTGGCAGCACTGGGAAATCTCGGCACCTGCTGTGTCTTATGAAGTCCCCACCCCAAGCGCCTGACCTTTGGGCCAACGCACCTAGAAGAGAAGTTCTGGTTATCGATGAAACCCCGGAAGGAAAGTGCCAAGTTCCTCTATTTCTCTGCACATTGCTCCTTATTTAAATGTCACCTCCTCAAAGAGGCTTCCTCCGTCCACACTATTGTACATTGCAGCCCCACCCACAGACACTCCCAATTTTCCGTCCCTGCTTCATTGGTCTCCAGAGCACTTGTCACCTTCAAACACTATATATTTCATTTATTTATTAAGCTTATCTTACGTCTCTCCCATTAGAAGCCAACATGAAGGTGGAGGGGTTTTTTTGTTTGTTTGTTTTCTTTAGTGCTATATCTCTAGCACTTAGAACAGTGCCTGGCTCAAAATAAGTGTTCGGTATATAGTTGCTGAATGAATAAATGAATGCAGGTTTGGAAAAGAAAACGTTGGCAGAAATGCTGCGCTTCTCGTTACATCCAGCCTGTAGGTGCTTGGTAATTAATTGTACTACCGAAAAGAAATGGGAACGTAGTCGTAGGTGAAACTGGTGATTGAGTTTCTCGCAAACTCTTCCGGGGCTATGCCTATGTTTTGCTTTCATCAGCGCCACCTCGCTGGGCACACAATGTACTTTTCTTGATTTATCTGAACCTAAAGCCTGGCCTTTCTCCGGAAAGTCATAAGAATACAGAATCTCACAGAAGTCCCCGTGACCCACTGAAGGTAGTGGCAAGATTATGTCTGAAGGATGGTAATTGTTTTTGTTCGTTGTTTTTGGCAAACGAGCCCTTCAGAAGTGACGCTTAAGTAAGCAAATCTTCCTAGAGGATAGCACACATTCCAGCAACAGTGCTATGACTTTGCTTCCAGAAAAATTTTCAGGGTCAGTAGGACATTTTTTTGAAAACTTACCCAAGGCAAATTTTCACTTTTGGAAGGAGGATTTGTTTTCGCAAATGACTCAAAGTCCCTTAAAACAAAATGTAGTGAGTAAAATGGCTGAGCAGTTTGGAACACACTGATTGGGTCAAATGTGTGATGTGAGCTGAAGGCTTAGAGTCCACTGCTTTGCAAACAGTCTCTGCTCCCATCTTGGTGGTCTGTCCACTGAGCTGCTGCTGCTGGGGCACTGGCAGCAGTCAAGCTTAATCCTTCTCCTTCTATGTTAGAGTAAAGGGTTCCTTGAGAGGATGAGGGACCCAGTGGTGAGGATAACACCCTGACTCCAGGTGGGCTTTGAGGAAGTGAAGGGTGGCAAGATCTCTTTACAAGGCTCAGCAAGAGCTGTTGGTGGACAACCAAAGGAAAAGTTGTTGGATTCTGAATCAAAAACCAAAGTGTTTTTTAATCACCAGTAACTTCCCAGTCTTTCTGTCCTGCAGAGTTCAAAGAAGCAGGCTCAGGCCATTTCTGTGCATGGTTGACCATATCGCTGAAGACAGACAAGGTGACCCAGGAAGCCCCGCAGTCCCACCTTCTTCTGCATTTTTCAGTCCTGCTCTGTATTTCTAAGATCCTCACAGCCTTCTCTAAAAGATGCCTGAGTGCTGAGTGGGACCGCTGGGGAAATGGTTTCCCTGGCTGCAATACAAACTGTCCCCAAACTGTAGTGGGACAGAGGAATGATAAGACTTTCTGTCTCCCCCTTCTCAAACTTTCTTTTCTTAAAAGATCAGGTCTCTGGACCCAGATGGAGTAGACACACTTCTTTCTGTTCTTCCTGTTAACTATATGTAAAAATCCTGGAATGGATATGTATTTGTATTTACATATTTATACTTATTAATAAACATAATTATTTATAAATTATGAATTATAAATAGAAATTATATTTCTTAATTATG
>NW_006443566.1:3107267-3119061 GCF_000325575.1 Pteropus alecto
AGTAAATATTAAAATAAATATATACATTTACATAGCTGTATCTCAAACATAAGAAGACTTTGAAAGGTAGGGAGAAGGCAGACAAGGCAGGGATCTTAGGACACGAGGAACAACATGGCAGTGAGTCCCCTGTCTTTCCTTTTGCCTTCTGTATCTCACACTGGGTGTTGGAGAAGCTGGCAACCTGGAAATATAAATGATAAAAAAATAAAAACAAACACGAGAAAAGCCCACTCTCTCTTGGCAAAAGACCAAGAAAAGTTTCAACCTAGCAATACAAAAAAATTTTTAGACAATAATAACTCTACTCCCAGCCATATACCAAGGAAAAAACTGCAGTCACACTGCCGCCCCACCAGCAAAGGCAGTACAGGAAGCCTTGATTTTCACCTCACTAGGCTATAATGAAGCACCCTTCCTCTCCTAACCACTTGGGGTGGTGTCAGAGAAGACCCAGTGGGGATCTGGGACTTTCAGTCACATCCAGCAATTTTAAGCCTCCTGTCCCAGTGCCAGTGGAGACCATGTGGGGACCCTGGACTTCCAAACCCAGTGGTAACAGGGTGCCTCCTCTCCCTCCCCAGTGTCACAGGAAAGTGGGGGTGGGAAACCACAATTTTCACCATCATCCAAAGCTCTGCCTTGCCCTGGCCTGTGTAATGTCAGTGGAAGCTTTCTAAAAAATGAGATTCAAATAAAATGCAGAATCTCATAACACAATACCCAGGTCCAGGATACAAACAAAAATCACTCACCACATCAAGAACCAGGAAAATCACAAATAACAAAAAACATTCAACAGACACTAATATCATGATGAAATAGATGCTAGAATTATCTGATGAGGAGTTTAAAGCAGGCATTATAAAAATGTTCTAAAAGCAATTACGAACACAAGTAAAAATAAAAAAGAATCTCAGCCAAGAAATAGAAGCTGTCAAGGAACACTAACTGGAAATTTTAAAACTGAAAATATGATAACCAAAAATATAAAAACTTAGTGGATGGGCTTAGGAACAGAATGAAGAAAACAAAAGAAAGGATAAATAAACTTGAAGATAGAAAAATAGAAATTATCCAGTCTGAACAAGTGAGAAATAGACTGAAAAAAAAAAAATGAACAAATCCTCAAAGGCCTGTGGGGCTATAATACAAGATTTAGAATTCATGTCCTCAGACTCCTAGAAGGAAAGGATAAGGGAGGAGGACTGAAAAAGCTTTAGAAGAAATATGACTGGAAATTTCCAAAATTTAGCAAAAGACATAAACTTATAGATCCAAGAAGCTAAATGAACCACAAATGGGATAAGCCCAAAGAAAACCACACCGAGACACATCACGGTAAAACTTCTGAAAGATAAAGACAAAAAAAAATTTTTGAAAGTAGTAAGAGAGAAATAATGCCTTAGTACTAGAAGAAAAAGAATTTGAATGACAGTAATTTCTCATTAGAAATCATGGAAGCGAGAAGGAAATGGCACAACATTTTCCAGCTGCTGAAAGAAAATAACTTGTCAACCTAGAAGTCTGTATCTGGTTAAAATATCCTCCATGAATAAAGAGGACATCAGGATATTTTGAGATGAAGGAAAACTAAAAGAATCTATGGCCTATAGACATATCCTCCAATAGCTAAAAGAACTTCTTGAACAGGAAGAAAATGGCAAAAGGACATTTGGAAAGAAGAAAGAACAATGGAAAGATTGTAAATAAGATAAATACAATAGACTTCTCTTGTGTTTTCTAAATTGTGTTTGGTTGAAACAAAAAATGTGACATTGTTTGATGTGGTTCTAAATGTATGTAGAGGAAATACTTAAGACAATGATGGTGTTAGGAAAACTGGACAGATACATGCAGAAAAATTAAACCGTATCACCTTCTTACACATATATAAGAGTAAACTCAAAATGGATTAAAGACTTAAATGTAAAAAAAAAGAAAAAGAAAAAGACTAAATGTAAGCTGATTTTACATTTAAGTTAATAAAACACCTAGAAGAAAGCAAAGGCAGTAAACTCTCTGACATTGCTCTTAGTAATATCTTTTTTGATATATCTCCTGGGGCAAGGGAAACAAAAGAAAAAATACACAAATGGAACTAGATCAACTAAAAAATTTTGCACAGCAAAGAAAAACATCAATAAAATGAAAAGACAGCCTACAGAATGTAAGAAGATATTTGCCAATGATACATCTGATAAGGAGTTCATATCCAAAATTTATAAAGAAGTCATATAACTTAATACCAAAAAACCTAACAATCCAATTAAAAAATAGACAGAGGACCTGAATAGACATTTCTCCAAAGAGGACATATGGATGGCCAACAGACATGTGAAAAGATGCTCAAGGTCACTAACCATCATAGAAATGCAAATTAAAACCACAATGAGATATCGCCTCACACCTGTTAGAATGGCTGTCATCTATCAATCAAAAAACAAGTGTTGGTGAGGATGTGGAGCAACGGGAACCCTTGCGCACTATTGGTGGGATTGTAAACTGGCACAGCCACTATGGAAAACAGTATGGAGGTTCTTCAAAAAATTAAAAATAGATCT
This sequence comes from Pteropus alecto, assembly GCF_000325575.1. Classification (NCBI taxonomy): domain Eukaryota; kingdom Metazoa; phylum Chordata; class Mammalia; order Chiroptera; family Pteropodidae; genus Pteropus; species Pteropus alecto. Next base: position 3,109,832 of record NW_006443566.1, read on the forward strand.
ACCTTATGATCAGCAACTCCACTTTGGGGTATTTATCTAACGAAATCCATAACTATTTCGAAAAGATAAGTGCACCCCTATGTTCCCTGCAGCGTTGTTTATAATAGCCAAGATGTGGAAGCAACTCAAGTGCCCACCAATAGATGAGTGGATAAAGAAGAAGTGTACATATATACAACGGAATACTACTTAGCCATACAAATGAATGAAATCTTACCATTTGTAGTAATATGGATGGACCTAGAGGGTATTATGCTAAATGAAATAAGTCAGACAGAGAGAGACAGATACATGTGATCTCACTTATATGTGGAATCTGAAAAACAAAATAAACAACAACAAAAACAAAAACAGACTCAGATTCAGAGAGCAAACTGATGGTTGCCAGATGGGAAGGGGGTTAGGAGGCTGGATGAAAAAGGTGAAGGGATTAAGAGGTGTAAATTGGTAGTTACGAAATGTCGTGATGATGTGAAGTAGAAGACAGGGAATACAGTCAATAATATTATAATAACTTGTATAGTGCCAGGTAGATACTAGACTTATTGGGGTGATTATATAAGTTTTGTCTAACCATTATGCTGCACACCTAAAACAAATATAAAATGATATTGAATGTCAATTATAATTGAAAAAAAAAGACAATTATTATATTATAAACCAGGGAGAGTAAAAAAAAAATAAAAGGAGGTAAGGCGTGGGCACTTTATTCAAACTGGTACAATGGCAATACCAGTAGGCTACTATAAATCATGTGTGCATAATACAATACCTAGAGGAACCACCAGAACATCTATACAAAGAGAAACATTTAGAAACACTTTAGAGAAATCAAAATGGAATTCTAAAAAATGTTCACATAACCAACGGTAAGATAGAAAAACGAAAACAGAAAGGTAACAAACAGAAAACAAAAATTTAAAAGGCAGACTTGGGCCCTAACAGGTCAATAATTACATTAAGGTAAAGAGCCGGATAACAGATTAGTGGTCGCCAAGGCACAGGAATGGTGAAGGGGCGCAGGGAGACCTCTGGGCGATAGAGCAGTTCCGGACCTTAATTGTAGCGATGGTTACGCATTTTATGGACTGGCACCGACATATACCACAATTGCACCAATGCCAATCTCCTGGTTTTCATATTGTTCTATTGTTAGGTAAGATGTTACCTTTGGGAGAAACTGGATAAATGATGCACAGGACCTCTCTCTACTATCTTCGCAACTTCCTGTGAATCTATAATTATTTCCAAATAAAAGTTAAAAGAAAAGAGATAAAGTCTGAATCTAGCTGCCTGGTTTCTCATATTTGGTCAGCTTTCCTCTGAGTCGGAGGACCGCCCACCCCGCACACACACACACACATACTCACCTCATATACAGCTTTGCTCACTATGGATTTGGCAGTTAGAGAAACTATCATTTTTAACGTTCTAGTAGTTTCAGTCCTCTAAGAAGATATCAAGTTATCTTGGGATAAAAAGTTCCTTTTTTCTGGAAAAAAAAAAGTCACCGCTATGGGCCAATAGCAGTAAAGTAAGAACCTGTCAAGAAACCTGAATGTAGTTAATTTGAAAAAGATCAGGAAATTAAAGTTTGTCTTTAGTAAGGTGACTTGAGCGTATGTGTTTATAGCATGGCATAGTTATTCTCTTTGGAGAACGGTCTCATTTTTTAGGATTCAGATTGCGTCGTGCCTGTGATATTACCCGGTTTTCTCACAGCACCATCTACATTCTCTAAGCAGCTGTTTCCAAGAAAGATGCCGTTGGATGGAAAGGAGTGCAAGACAGACACGCAGGCCGGCTGCTTGTCTCACGTGGAGGCAAAACAGAAGGGCAGGAAGGCTGAGGGAGACGGGCTGCGTCACATGCAGTGGTGTTTACCACAGGAGAGTCCACAATGTCCTGACCCTGGAATGATACGTTCTGTGGGAACACAGTGGCTACGAACGTGGGCTCCACAGCCAGACTGTCTGAATCCAAACGTCAGCTTCGACTCCCACTTGTTGTGGGGTCCCGGCTAAGTTACCTAACATGTCCAGTTTCAGTTTCCTCAACTGTTAAATGGGGAAAATAACTGTAAATGCCTCATGGAACGTTGTGAGCATTCACGGAGTTAATGTTTGTACAGCACTGATAAGCATTAAGTACGTTTTGCAGTTTTATTACCACTCCAGTGTCCTGGGAATGTCTTTCTGGAGGCCAAAGGACAAGAATAAATCTTTGTGTACGACCCGAGAAGATGACAGTTTAGGGGCAAAAGATGAGACTAGAGTGTTTTGGTCTATTTGAGGCCTCCTGCCTACTTTCCCCAGACCCTGCAGCACCTGGAAATTTCTAATAACAGGGCACATTTTCCCTGGTTACATGGACCTGGCCGGCCAGCTAGGGTAAAGGGGCCCTGTGGCCAGGTTTGGGTCTGTGGGCTCTAAGAGGATATACCCCTGAGAGAAGTTGCATGGTACTTTTTTGTTGTGCGTCACCCAGTATTGCTCAGGCAGTAGCCCTTTCTGCTACCAAAGGCTGGCTGCTCTAATCCACAGCGTCATCTGAGAACTGGATCTTATTATTTCTTTCTCTCACACTCTTTCTTTCTCTCCTTCATAGACTTTCTCTGGCACTCCAGGGTTCCTGGTTTTTCTCTGACGGCCAGCTTTTCTATCTTTTTCCATTGGAGGGGCTTAGATCAAAAGGAGGGAGGAGCAGCTGTCCCGCCCCCCAGCTTCCTCTGGCCACCTGGTCCTGTCAATCTCTGCCAGGCCAAAGCCCTGGGCTGTATCCCATGTAAGAAATTCTTCACTCAATGTGGGGGACAATTCTAAAGGTAACATCACTGGAAGAGGGACAAAGGTGGAGGTGTCGCTCGCTTGGAGTTTCCCTGTGTCTCATAAGGGAAGACATTTCAAATTCTCACGTCTTCATCAAGGGCTTATCTTTATGCTCAATGGCCCCAAGGTTCATAACTTGCCCAGCATATACACATCCCCTGAAGCCACATTTGTTTTATTGGGAGTTTCCAGAGAAAATGACAATGACTCAGAGTGAATCTTATTTGTTCTAGTGGCCCCCTGCAGTGGATGGGTGTTGTTTCCTCCTGTCCCACATCTATCCGTTCCCCCCAGATTTTCCTTCGGAGAAACACCCTCCCTGCAATCTCAGTCCTCATCCTGGGGTCAGTGAGAAGAGTTCTGGGCAGGAGTGGACAAGGTTTTGCTCTTAAAAACAGATAGCTTCGCAAGAAAGAGCTTGAAGTACTGATTTTAGTGTCTTGAAATCAGGTAGTGTTCTTCTTTTTCCAAATTATTTGGCTATTCTAGATTCTTTACATTCTCATATGAGTTTTAGAATCAACAGATGATTACAACATATAAACTGTTGAGATTTTGGTAGAAATTGCACTAAATCTATAGATTGATCAATTTAGAGAGAACTGGCATCTTAACAATAATTCTACTGACCCATAACAAGGTATATATTTATCAGTTTATTCAACTTTAATTTCTGTCAGCAATGTTTTGTAGTTTGCAGTGTGTGACTCTTGCATATCTTTTGTCAAATTTATTCCTATTTCATATTTTCGATGCTAGTGTAAATGACACTTTTTTTCTTAATTCCAATTCCTGATTGTTTATTGCTGGTATATAATAATAAAATTGATTTTTGTATACTGACATTGTATCCTGAAGGTTTGCTAGAATTAATTATTAATTGATTGTGTCCATCATAAATGATCATATTGTCTACAATTTAAAGACAGCTTTGCTTCTCACTTTCTAATCTGAATATCTTTTTTTTCTTTATCTTTCCTAATTTCTCAGGTTAGAACTTCTAGTACGATGTTGAATAGAAGTTGTGAGAGCAGACATCTGTGTCTTATTTCTGATTTTAGAGGAGAAAAAAGATTTGGTCTTTTACCATAAATTATGATGTTAGTTACACGTTTTTGTAGATGCCTATTATTAGATTGAGAGTTTCCTTCTACTACTTTCCTATAAGTCTGTTTTGCTTTTAAATCAGGAACAAATGTTGGATTTTGTTAAATGCTTTTTCTATGGCTATTGAGATAATCATAATTTCTTCTTCGACTCATTGGTTAGTTATGTGTTATTCGATTTACAATTATTTGGAGATTTCCCAAAGATCTGTCTGTTATTTGTAATTTACTTCTACGATGGTCAGAAAACATACTTAATATAACTTGAATCTTTTAAATGTATTGAGACTTGTTTTATGGACCAGAATATGATGTATTTTGGTAAGTCTTCCGCGTGAACTTGCAAAGAATGTGTATTGTGCTGTTGTTGAGTGAAGTGATCTATAAATGTCAATCAGGTCACACTGGTTAATAGTGTTGTCCAAGTCTTCTGTATCCTCCCTAATCTTCTGCCCACCTATTCTGTTAATTGTTGAGAGAGTGGTATTGAAATTTCTGACTATAATTATAAATTTGTCTATTTCTTCTTGCAGTTCTATCAGTTTTTACTTTATGTATTTTGAAGGTCTGTTATTTGGCACAGAAACATTTAGAATTGCTATGTCCTCTTGATTAACTGAACCCTTCATCATTACAAAAGGACATTTTTATATCACTAGAAATATTGTTTGCTCTGTTATCTACTTTGTCTGATATTAATATTCTCTCTCTAGGTTTCTTTTGGCTAGTAATTAGCATAGTATATCTTTTTTCATCCATTTACTTTTAATCTATTTGTGTCTTATTAAAATTACATTTTTTGTAGGCAGCATGCAGTCTGTTCCAGGTTTCCATCCTCAGCTTCCTTATGCTACATAGCAACAACGAATGGTGTTTGTCAATGTTGCTTCTCTCTAATGCCCAAGTTTCTCCTTTGACCATGGTGGGAATTAGGTGGAGACTTATGGTGGGGTTGGGGCGGGATATGGAGACAAGTTCCAGTTCACTCTGCCACAAACACTATCTTATAATCTGGATCAAATCCCTTGCACTACATATCAGCTGTGTGACCTTGGGCAAGCTGCTACCTACTCTGAACCTCAGTTTCTTCATCAACAAAATGAACTGAATAATGTTGGCTTGCAGGATTATAAATAATCCGTGTATATCTCCTTCCCTAGGGTCTGGAGCTCATTTAGTGATAGATACTATCATCATTACTTTATTATTACTTTTATATTGACATATGTACCATACAAATGCATATATTTACATTACAAATCAACCTCTTAAATGAGCACAAAGCAGCAATCACACTTTTTTTAAATTAACTTACTGTGCCAGGGATGTAATAAAAGGAATGAAATCAGCATTTTCTTTCAATGTGCCTGACATAAATTAAGCATCGAGGTAAGTGCCTCTTTCCAAGGCTGCGAATACTCTGCTCCAACCTCTGTGGGCGAGCAGGGCCAGATGGGGAGGTCAGTTCTCTGCTGCTCTGCCCTGTGTCCTTCTCGGAGGGGAGCCTACTCAGGGTGCTTGCTCTGGAGCTATGTGATTATGACTCCAACCTTGCAGTACCTTGACAAGGAGCAAGGGTCCTGGGCTTTCATCAGGTGCTGCCAGTGGGTCTTTTCCATTTGACATATTAATTTCTGCCTCTTCCTGTAAAGATAATTCATGCTCCTTGGCAGCATTGTGTAATGCACAATGCCGAGTGCCAGGAATCTCCTGCAAACTTCAGCAGGGCCGCGTTGTAATATGCCACTAGATTCATCCAGCCATCTAAAATGCATTTTTTAAAAGTCAAAGGTCTTTCTCATGAATAACCTGTGAGTGTTTGAGCTTCATTATAATTTCCCTCTAATGGAGTTTGGGGAAATGAAATAGAAGTTATTAGCCAGATTTATAAGACTTATCTCCTGAGAAAATAAGGATGAAAAGGGGCTGACCTAGAGGACAAGGTGCACCAGTTAACTGCCTAGCTAAGGAGAAAGCACTGGCCCCCAGTGTGTAAAGACAAAAAATATCTTTACCAACAACCATTTTTCCTGTGCCCTCAGTGGAGGGCTAGTTGTGCGTCTATAACCTGAGGCAGCACTGCACGCAAATCCCTCAGCAGTCTCCTCTCCATGTCTTCAAAATCCTCTTTTGCAATCCTACTTCTGCATAATTATCCAAAAGAATTGAAATCAGGATCTCGAAGAGACATCAGCACTCCTGTATTCATTAGAGCATTATTCACAAAAGCCAAGAAGTGTTAATAACCTAAATGTCTATCAACAAGTGAATGGCACTATTGTTGTATGTATACACATACAACAGAAAAGAAAGAAATTCTGCAGTATGGGACAACATGGATGAACCTTGAAGACATTATGCTAAGTGAAACAAGACAGGCGCAGAAAGACACGATTCCATTTATATGAGCATCTAAAATTTAAAAAGTCAACTTCATAAGATCAAAGAGTAGAATGGTAGCTGTCAGAGACCGGAAAAAGAGAAATAGGGAGTTGCTCATCAACGGGCATAAAGTTTTAGTCAAGCAAGATAAATAAGCTCTAGAGATCTGCTGTACAACACTATGGATAGTCAGTGATAATGTATTATATGTTTAAAACTTTGTTAAGAGGGTAGATCTCATGTTGTGTTTTTACTATACAAAATTAAAAAAAAAAAAACAATAACAAATAAATAAACATAAAAACAAAATCCTACCCTAAGAGACCATGATGTTGGTGATCCAAGTGGAGTATTCATGAACACATTCTCTTGGTGGCATTTAAAGGGTTAAAAAACCACTTCATAAAAGCCAAAGTAAATGGATAGGACTACATCAAACTAAAAGGCTTCTGCACAGCAGAAGAAACCATCGACGAAACAAAAAGGCAACCAACCAAATGAGAGAAAACAATACCTCTGGTAAGGGGCTAGTATCCAAAATATATTCAAGGAGAAAAAAATATCTAATTAAAAAATGGGCAAAGGACCCAAATAGACAATTTTCCAAGGAAGACATACAGATGGCAAAGAGAAATATGAAAAAAATGCTCAATGTTACTAGTTTTAAGGGAAATGCAAATGTAAACTACTACAGGATACCACCTCACACCTGTCAGAATGGCTATTATCAATAAGACAAGAAATAACAAGTGTTGGAGAGGTTGTGGAAAAAAGAAAACCTTCGTACACTGTTGGTAGGAATGTAAATTGGTGCAGCCACTATGGAAAACAGGATGGAGGTTCCTCGATAAATTAAGAATAAAGCTACCACATGACCCAGCAATACCACTCCTCGGCATCTACCTGAAAATTTTGGAAACTTATTTGAAAGATATGTGTACCACTATGTTTATTGTAACGTTATTTACAACAGCCAAGACATGGTAACAACCCAAGTATCCTTCAATGGAAGTGGTACATACATATGATGGAATACTACTCAGCCATAAAAAGGATGAAAGATTGTCATTAGTGACAACATGGATGGATCTAGAGAATATCACGCTAAGTGAAATAAGACAGAAAAAGACAAGAACCATATGATTTCACTTATATGTGGGATATAAAAACAAAAAGCAACCAATTAAGAAATGAAACAAACAAATAAAAAAACAAACCCATACAGACAACAGAATGGTGGTTACCAGAGGGAAGGGGAAGGTTGGGAAGGATGAAGAGGGTAAAGGAGGTCAAATACAAGGTGACAGAAGGAGACTAGACTTCGGGTGGTGAGCACACAGTAGAGTATACAGATGTTGGATTATAAAGTTGTACACTAAAATTTATGTAATGTTAACCAACGTTACCCCAATAGCTGGGTGGAAACCCAAAACTCTTAAGAGAAATGCCTGTCTAAATCTATTTGTAAGAACTTGAAAGCACATTCCACAACATCCAATCCAGAGCAATCACCGCACTATCACAGGACGGTCCCCAACAGAGTCATCAGGTCCAAATGTCCACAGGTTCAGGGAGAGAGCAGGAGGGTGGGAGTCCACGTGCCAGGTTTTAGCTCCGGCTCCCCTGTGAACAAGTTGTGTAACTGATGCCAAGTCCTTTCACTTCTCTAGACTCTGCATCTCATTTAGAAGTGCCGCGTGGCCTGAGAGGGGAAAGCAGGGTGGCAGTGCAGTGGTTCAGGGCGCCCCAGTGAGCCTGGTCTCCGGCAGGGATCCCCTGGGAGAGGTGACCTGCAAGGCGAGAGCCAGGGGCCTTGGTCCTGGTCTCAGCCAGGGCTTGTTGATCTGTAGGGCCCTCTCCAGCTCTGACATATCAGAGAGACTCTGACTCAGCTGGCAGCCTGTGGACCCGGCTGCTGGGAGGCAGGGGTGGGGGTGGGGGGATGCTGCCTGCACATTTATTCTGGGTTTGGATATTTAAAGAGCCTGGCGCGTTGCGCGACATTTCGGAAGTGCTTGGGGAGGGAGGGGCAACAGACGGGGCTTTTCTTTAAACACTTATAGATATCCTGTCCGATCTCTTGGTCCACAAAGAGTAATTTTCTTCCCCTAAGAATTTGACGTGGGTCCTGCCCATTGTGTCTGCCTGGCTGGCCCCCGCTAGGCAGCCCAGCAGGAAGCAGGTGGCCCGAGGTGGGACACGTGCCCAGCCCCCACCCCGGCTTCCGTGAGTCCGCATCCAAGTGCCACCCTGCTCCCTGAAAGGAAAGCCTGGCAGTGGCCCCCTAGGTGGCTGGGAGGGAAGCAGAGCTGTGATCTGATTTTGCTGGGTCACCTGGGGCATGGGGCTGACCCTGCACTTGGGGTGACAAGATGCAGATCTCTGAGCTCTCTGAGGTCTTGGCATAGGTGGCAGTCACCGGGCCCTTGGGGACGTGGGCCAGTACAGGCTTCCTCTTCCATGCTTGCTGTTTTTACTGGCTCAGGAAACTCCAACTGAAAGCTGGGACTTTGTTTTCAAATCCCTGCGTCATTTTTACTATTTGAATGGCCACTTTGGGTTGCTTTTACGGAGGTGGTTCTTTTGTCATTTTTCTCACTCAGGATGTTGTTTCCAATCGATTTCCTCACAGACTTTCTGCTCCTTTGTTTTCTTCTCCAAATGCATATGGAGAAATCTTCCAGGATTGAGACAAAGTGAGAGAACTGGATCTGTGGTGCTGTGAGTGGGCGCAGTTTAATTTTTCTCTTATGACACTTAATGTTTTCATTTCTGCTTACGGAGGTCATTTTGTCCACATGCACGTTATAGTACATTTGAGAAATATAGGACATAAATGTAGGTGATATAGGATGAAAATTAGCATCACTCATAGTTCCACTGGTCAGAGATCTATCTCTAGCATTCTGAGATA
>NW_006443566.1:3119119-3145729 GCF_000325575.1 Pteropus alecto
ATATTTTTTTTTTGAATTGTGCTCATACTGCATGTATGTCAAGGAACCAGATTTTCACGCCCAATATTGAATCATTAACATTGCCCCATGCCCTGGGATGTTTTATAGGCACAGTTTTTAAGCCTCTGAATTCATCTTTGGCTGTCCTTGGCCACCAGCAAAGCAGCATCAAAGACATTTGCCCGTATTAAGGAGGACAGCAAGACGGGAAAACTGTGTAGCATGATCCAAATCTATATGTAAAGCCTAGACGGGTGGGATTGTGGATGACTTTATTTTCTTCTTTCTCTTCTATAGCTCCTACATCTTTCTGTAACAAACCCCGGAGAAGAGACAGAATGAAGTCATGATCAGAAATAAGTGCAGGCTCAGGCCGCAGGCAGCCTGATCCAATCCTGAGTTCAAATCAGACAATTTGCTTCGTGCCCCTGTGCCTCAATTTCCTCATGTCTATAGCATGGGCAATAGTGCTACCTACCTCACAGGTAAGTTTTGAAGATTAGGTGTAGGTGAAGTGATGTATAAGAAGCCCAATAAATGCCCAGTATACGGTAACCCTCATCTTCCGAGGGTGCCCAGTGTTCTGCTGATGTCCCCAAAGGTCCCCACGCTTGGCCTTACCAGGACTCTTTCTCCCCAGTGAGCATCCAAGGCTCTCAACTCCATTTGGAGGGAATTATCTTCTTCCTTGTCAGGAGCCTTGGCCAGCCATTTTCCCGTATAGGATGCCCTCTCTCTTGAAGATGTGTCTTCATTTAAATAAAGTTTTTAATTTGATACATTATTATTTAATATTCAGTACACATTCAAATTTTACTAATGTCCGATAATGTTTGTGAGCAATTAAATTTTCCAATTCAAGATCCAATCCAGGCTTGTGAATTGTATTTAATTGCCAGGTCTCTTTTTAAAAATTACTAAATTTATTGGGGTAACATTGGTTAACATTACATAAATTTTAGTGTACAACTTTATAATCCAACATCTGTATACTCTCTCCCTGAACCTGTGGACATTTGGACCTGATGACTCTGTTGGGGACCGTCCTGTGATAGTGCGGTGATTGCTCTGGATTGGATGTTGTGGAATGTGCTTTCAAGTTCTTACAAATAGATTTAGACAGGCATTTCTCTTAAGAGTTTTGGGTTTCCACCCAGCTAAACTATATCTATGGTTTGTTTTTGTTTTTCATTAAAAAATGGGGGGCCTCTGGTTACATATGGGTTCTATCAGACTTCAAGATGTGAGATAGATACCAGCAGAGCTGATCTGGTTGAAGTGGGGGCTGGTCCCAAGCAACCTCACCCACAGCCCCGCACCGCCACCCCGGGTCCCCCCCCACCCCAACTCCCCTTGATCTAGAAACATATCCTGGGACTCAGGGCTCTGAGCTATGGCTTGCACAGTGCTGGATCTGCTGTGGACTCACAGACCTGAGAATCCCAGACTCACCAGCATGAGGGTCAGGATGACGGAGGGACCAGCCCTAGGCCTCCACGCAATCCTTCACTGCTGTCTATTAGCAAATGAGGATTCGCTACTAGACAGCAGTGAAGGGACCTGGTCGAGATACCTGGATTCATATGCAACCACATGGTGACAGTGAAATGTGGCAAGCCCTAGCCCAACGTAATCATTCATTCATTCATTCACGCCCCCATCCCAAATTTACTGAGCTCCTACTACGTGCCACCCCCAGTGGTAGGCATGGTAAATTATATGCAGAAAAGTAATTCATGATATTTATCCTTAAGGAGGTTTGTGTTCTAACAAAATCTGACAATAAATTCAAAGAAAATTACAAACATTTCAGGTATAACTTTTTTCAGAGATTCACAAACAAGAGCTACCCTTTCCAGCAAAGATGATCATCAAAGGCTTCATGAATGGAGTAGCATTTGAAGAGTAGTATTGTTTTGACAAAGGGAGCGAGGGGAGGATGGTACTTCAGAACGAGGAAGCAGTATGTGCAAAGGCCCAGAGGCCCGCTGGCTGTACCGGCTGCAACTCCGGAAAGTGCACTCACAGAGTTTGCAAAGTAAGGGGCACCCTCTGGAATCAGCCGCATGGCGACCCTGCTGGAAAGCACAGATGTGCTCAGCAAATGGTGAGCTGGACTAGACAGTGGGAGGAATCCACATGGAGCAGGAGAGAGAGATCAAGAGGAAAGATAGGTTGGAACCAGAGTGTGGAGGGCGCGGACACCAGGCCGGGCACTGTGACTTCACTATGCACACAGTGGGGAGTCGATAGGGGTTTTTAGCAGGTAAGAGACAACAGATGAAGCTATAGCCAGCAGAGGGGAGAGTGCAATGGAAGGATTGGGGTGGGGGGGAAGGGTGGGACAATGTAGAAAGTCCCTGCCACCGTGACAGAGACCGGTGATGGGACCAACTGTGGTTGGAAGCTCTAGGGATGGAGAACAAGAAATAGATGCAAAAGAACAATGTTTCAGGAAAATCAGTCAGGCTTAGCAAACCGCCAGCTTTGGAGGTCAAGGGGGAGGAGCTTCACAGGGGACAGCAGGCCTGGTCTGGGTAACTGCAGGTGCAGGGGGTGCCTTTTGCACGCTTACGGAAGACGGCAGCGATGCCTGGCCTGGGTGGGCACACGGGAAACTTAATTGTAGGTCTGGATGGCTGGGGGTGTTGGAGGCAGTGTCAGTTCGAAGTACCAGCTCACCCCCCAGAGCAAGCTCTCCCCGCATCAATGCAGAATGTAAATCCGTCTGACTCTAGGTAAGGGTTCTCTACTCCAGTAATGCCCGCACTGCCTTGGTTCCATCCGATTCTTTCCCCTCGTCTTCTCCTTGGGGAGCACAGGGATCCCAGGTAAGGACAGCTGAAAACGAGACTTCCTTATGGCCATTCTGGGCAATAATCAGAAGAGCAAGAGAGGGGACTTAACCGGCCCATATTTTCCGTCTGAGCCGTGCTCGTCGGAGTAAACAGAAACTAAAATAATCCCAGTTGCTTGCCACTTGGAATATTATTATCTGAACAGTTGGTGGATAGGAACTGTTTTTAAAACAAGCTATCCAAACAAACCCAAGGAGAACATCTGTGAGGCCCAGGCCTGCGTCACTCAGGAAGGAGACTGGTAACCCATCAGCCTCTCCGTCAGGTATCCTCCTGCCGAGGGGAAGGTCCCAAAGGTGGCCCCAGGCGGGGCGGCCCCTGGGCGGGAGAGACAGAGCTGAGTGAGATTGGGGCTGGCGTGCAACCCCGCGTCCTGAGCAAGATGCAGAAATACTTCTGACAATGAGCCGGGACTGTGGGCCAGCAGGGGAGGACCGGCACCATCACTTTAGGGCCTGAGTAAATCTTTAGTGAAAACATCAGATGTTATTTATAGCCGTTGATTGAAATCTGTGTTATTTATTATGATGTTTGTAAAAATAAATTGTAGGTGGCCTTTCCTTCCGCACCTCTCCAGCCTGAGGCAGAGAGGTTTTCATGAGTAGACTTCTTTGCTTTGTTTAGCTTATTTTCCTTTTCAAAAAATTTAACTAATGAAGGCAAGAATAACGAATGTTTATTATTTAAACCTTGGATGAGGCCGAGGCACCTGAACTTCCTGGAGGGAAAGGGCACAGGAGTAGGTGGTGGGCGCTGCATCCTGCAGCCCTCCCCTGCTTCTTTCCTTCCAGTTGACCTGGGGCAGGGAACAGCTTTCAAAACAAAATTCTTCAGACTGTCTTGTAGGGACTCTGTCTGTGTCTTTGTGTGTGGTGACTTTTTAGAGCAGGAAAAGCATTTCCACGGGCAGAATTTCTTCCTTCTCTCTGTTCTACTCCCCTTGGCCCCTAAATAAAACTTACGAATGCCCCGCCTCTCCATTCGCTCTTCTTCGGTTCCCTCATTGTGTTGGTCGTTGTGTGAAAATGAATTGCAACCTGAGTTTTAAGAATGAGGGAGCAGGTTGGAAGTTTGGGGTAATACGTTCAATTAAAGGAGGGCGTGAGGAATAGCGAAGATCTGTCCTGGCTGCAGATCTAAGGCCTCATTCTCCAATCAGTTTTATTAGTAATAAAACAAGATATTTTAATCTTAAAAAAAAAATTGCCCATGAGTGAGTGTGCCAACTGCAGATGCTTTGAGGACGCTGGACCTAGGTTAAGAACGCCTGTTTATTGTATAAAGCCATGGAGACTTGGGCGTTTGTGAGTTCCAAGAGCAGCCAACCTTAATTATCTTAACATATTTATTGATCTGCTTTGGTCTGGAAAGGGGGACCCATTCAAACAGTGATTGGAAGTCTGGCAAGAGCACCGCGATCCTGGATCCAGAGCCCAGGCCCACGGCTCCTGAAAGCTTCTTCTCCCTCCGTCCCACCTGTGTGCTGGCCCCCACCCCGGCCTCTCTGGGCTGCTCTCCCAAGGCTGTGGGGTTCCCTGGCCCTGGGGGCAGGACGGCCACGGAGATTTCCTCTCTGTGAGGCTTTCATGGGACACAGACTCCAGGGGAGCCTTGAAAGGGCCAGAGTAACTGTGCCACCTTAAGAAAATGTTGCTAAGGTGGGAAGGGATTTGGGGGCTCTCTGTGGGGAACTCAGAGGATGAGGTAGATGGAAATGCAGAAATAAAGAGCAGTTCAGTCCAGAGGAAAGCCAGGGGAGGCAGTGGCTTTTTCGGGGGGCGGGAGTGGGGGGAGAGAAGGGAACGGCATGGAGGGCAGTTCTAAGCAAAAGATCTGTGTGTGGGGACAAGGAGAAGAAGGCCCCAGGACTCTCTGGTGCTGAACAGAATCTTTGCCGGAAAAAGCTCAGGAAATGGTGTCAGGAAGATGGTTCTCCCTTGGAAAACCAGGCGCAGTGGCACAGGTTGCGCTGCGCAGATGTTGCTGGCACCGCCTGGAGCACCGGGATTCCGGAAGCAGAGAAACCCACGTCCTAATGGCGTCCCATCCAGGATACTGAGCAACGGCCCTGGAAGGAGGAGCGAGGAAGATGTTTGCTATTTAAGGGAAGCCATAAAACTGGGGAAAATATAGGATAGTGTCTTTATTTCCACCTCTTTTTTTTTATTTTTTATTTTCTTGGCATCGTTGTAAGAATTTGCTACCAAATTGATAAAGGACTAAATTGAAAATGGAACAATGACGAGCAGCAACATGGATGAATCTCACAGACCGTAACGCGGAGTGAAAGAAGCCAGACACAAACGAGTACATAGAGTATGATTTCATTTATACAAAGTCCTAAAGCAGGTGAAGGAAAACTGATCTATGGGGACAGAGGTCCAAGAGTAGTCATCACAGGGGTGACCGGGAGGGGCCACGAGGGAGACTTCTGGGAGCTGGAATGTTCTAGGTCTTGGTCTGGGGGGAGTCACACCAAGTATGATATGTAAAAAGTGAGCTATGCAAGTAAGACCCATGCATGTCAGTGTACCTCGACAAAAATGTTTTTAAAGTGGAATGATATAAGCATACTCGCTTCCTATTGCTGTTGTAACAAATTACCACAAACAGAGTGGCTTAATCAGCAGAGTTGGGTTCCTCCCGGAGGCTTCAGGGGAGAATCCCTTTCCTGCCTTTTTTAGCTTCTAGAAGCCACTGCACTCTTGGCTCATGGCTGAATCACTCCAACCTCTTGCTTTTGCCATCTCATCTCCCCCTGCTGTGTCTTTGACCCTTCTCATGAAGACCCTTGTGAAAACTTTGCGCCTACCTGGATAATCCAGAATAATATCTCATCTCAAAATCCTAATTTAATCACATCTGCCAAGTCTCTTTTGCCATATAAGGTAACATGTTCACAGTTCCGGGCGTTAGGACATGGTCTGGGCAGGGTGCCCCTTTCCAAACCAAAGCAGAGAAAGAGAGAAATATGTTATATCTTAACACAACAAATGTGTTAAGATAATTAAGGCTGGCTGCTCTTTGAACACACAAACCCCAGATCTCCATGGTTTTGTACAATAAAGAGGGGTTTTTAACCTAGGTCCAGCATCCCCAAAGGATCCTCGGATAGAATTCGGGGGAATCTGTGAATTCAGATGGGAAAAATTACATCTTCATTTTCTCTAAACTTAGCACTTTCTTCAATAATAAATGTAGTCAATAAACCACATTATTATTGGATATCATGGTGATGTGATCACCAACGGAAATCAAAGGTATTTTCACATTAAGTTACAGTTGTTGCATCTATAACAAAATATCGCTTTATACTCATCACTACTTCAAATGTATGGTGGTTATTAACCCTTCTCCTATATCTTATTGTTTAACGATGGATTAATAAAGGAGCATGGCTATTAAATTATCATGATTTTTATATTTTAATTACTGTACTGAGTACAAATTTTAACCTAGTATTCTATTTTATCCATTTAAAAACATTTCTAAGAAAAAATATGTAGGCTTCACCAAACTGACGAAGTGGTCCATGGCACAGACACACACAAAACAGGTTAAAACCCACTGAAATACGGGTTTCCCTTTTGCTCCTATAAGTTTCCAAGCAGCCTGAGTGGCCCTCCTGTGCTGCAGCTACCCCATCTGGAACATGTGACCTCAGAGGGACCCCACAGTTCCCCTCTGAAAGCGGCGAAGATTTCTCTTTCAGACCACAACTTTGAGGCAGAGGTTCTCTTGATTCTTCAGGAAATTATTTATGTAACACATGCCCAATTAGTAATTTAGGTGACAAAGCGACTTCCCTAGGTTTCTTCAGGGCGTGAGGGCCAGAATGACTGACAGGCACACAATCTAACGCTTGGCCAGCTTCGTCACTCTTCTAAGCTCATTCTAATTCTATCTTCATTTATCTCCCAGACCAAGCTAGACCTCTTTGCTCTTTCCTCACTGACCACGATGAAAGCAAGATTCTGCAGTTTGCTGCTGCTCCGGCTGTATGGTTGTTGCTATTTTCCCCCTAGGTCTTACTGGAAACTTCGGTTGGGATACCCTGACATCTGAGTCCTGTAGGCTCAGGCTCCTCATCCACAGCCTTCTCCCTGGACTGGCTTCCTCCTCCTGGGTACACAGCCCCTGGGGCATTTGCTTGTGCTTTAGGCTTTCCTGACGGACTTGCCCCTAGCCCACTGTTGACCTCATTCCTGGCTACCCCACAGCTCATTCCTGGCTACCCCGCAGCTCTTCTTCTGTGACTCAAACCTTACCTTCCAGTCCTAGTTCCTGTATACACAGCTTTCCCTGCTCTCCCCCACCTCGCCCGGACGGCGCCTCTCCACTCACACTTTCTGCCCCACACCTTCACCTTTGACCCCAAGACACCCTACCTTATAGTAAGTGGTCCTGCCTCATCCGGATACGGCTGCCCATCCATTTGAGGAGGAGGGGATGGAGACTCCCTGGAGTCATTCAATCTTCTTCTCTTCTTTGAAGTCTTTTTCCAGGTTCTCCTTCTTGCAAAGGCCTGCCGTCCTTCATCGGAACCAGTTCTCTCTCTCAACTGTGGGCTCCAGGATCCCAGTGGTTTAGGCTATTCTGCTTTGTTTAAACTGTCATCTTCTTCCATTTCTTCTCCCTGTGAGAATGCTGTGCCTAATGCTCCACAGGGAGTGTGCGGAGGCTCACGGAGCCAGCCCCCAACCTTTGTGACCTTGGGGTGTCACATGCATCCAGGCTGAGGAAGGAGTAGGATTCTTAGATGAATGCTGGGTGTCCTGCTACCTCATACCAGGTCACCTGGGCGTTGGCCTCTCCCCTTTGTGAGCACAGGGAGCATCTGCTTCTCTGAGACCTCACTGATGGAGTCCGGGGCTTCCACTCTTGGAAAGCCAGCCACCCTGTGGTGCTGCCGTGGGCAGATGTCCTACGGGGTGACTGCTGCTCACGAGTTTTATTGCTTCTAAACCCAGCCGAAAACCCCTGCCTGCCTAACAGCTTCCCGGGCACCTGGAGGTGGGCGTGCTCTGGAACCGGAGCTGCCAGGCACATCCCCCAGTTCACTTTCACCTGCTCCCCGGAGCCCCACCTGCAGAGCGGGCTGACCATGGAATTCCCAGATTTCAAGCCTATCATGTTCCTTCCTTTCTTCGCAGGAGACTGTGTGACTTCCCCGCCTCGAAGTTTTCCATGATTTTGTTGCACTTTTCTCTGTCTTAATTGTGCAAAATAAAGCCAGAAGCGGGGACATGAACACACCACAGGCCGCCAGGTCAGCGGTGTGCATGCCTCAGAAGGAGAAGCTGAAGGACTGTGAGTCTCTGAGCTCATCATGCCAGAAAATGGAAAAGAGAGGTCTCCTAGGGCTACTTAACCAAGTGCCACAAATTGGGTGGCTTGAAACAACAGAAGTTATTTCACAGTTCTGGAGGCTGGAAGTTTGAGATCAAGGTGTGCGCGGGCTGATTCCTTTTTGGATCTTTTGAGAGGAGTGGTTCTGCGACTCCCTCATAGCCTCTGGTTGTTGTCAGCAGCCACTGGTGTTCCTTGGCTTGTAGCAGCATCACCCCATCCCTGCCTCCGCCATCACATGGTGTCCTCCTTGTCCAAACTTCCCTCTGCTTGCAACACCTGTCATACTGGATTTAGGGCCCAACTTAATGACCTCATCTTACTGGATAACATCTGCAAAATCTCTATTTCCAAATAAGATCACATTCACAGATTGTAGATATGAATTTGAAGAGGAGACACTATTCAGGTAAAAGAAGAAAGGAAAGGAGGTGAGTAGAAAGAGAGGGGTGGGAGAAAATGAGTGGAGAAGGGTAAGGAGAAAGGCAGGAAAAATGAGACCGAGATGGCAAAGCCAAGGAAAGAAAACAGAGGACAGGAACAAAGTGGGGTAGAAAGGCAACTCACATTTATTCCATTTTCCTGGGTTCTGGGACTATGCCCTTCAGTCATTCATTCATCAGATATTTTTTGAAGCATTTCCTACATGTCGGGCACTATTATAAGCGCTGGTCACAAGACAGAACAAAACCAAGGACAATTCCTGCTCTTTTATGCACATATGTTAGCTCCCTTCATTCTCACAGCTCTGAGGGGACTGGAGAAGGTTGGTGAGTTGCTCGAGTTCCCGTGGCCAGGACGTGGTCGAGGAGGCATGCGGGGGAGGGCTGCCTGGTTTTGCATTCATCCCCTGAGAGAAGGGAAGCCTGTGCTCTGAGAGGGTCACAGTGGGAAGTGCCCAATGCCCTCACACCTGTTCCAGTGGCCTCTCAGCTGCTGTCTCTTGCACGGCCTCGCCTGGAACGGCAGCAGATGGTGGGCCAGGGGCCTCTGACTGGCTTTGCTTGGGTCCCTTCTGAAATCAGGAAGCAGAGCTCAGACTCGGGCTGTGGAGTTAGCCTTGGGGTTTGAGGATGGGTGAGCATGTCAGGGAAACGCACGTTCTTCCTCTCACCCCAATCCAGCCCCAAGCCTCTGCCCTCCGTACCAGCTCTCCCCTCCAGCACCCTGCATCCGGATCTCCAAGCCTGTCTCATCTTCCTGTGCCTTCTGCCATCTGCTGCCCAGGCTCATTCTGCACCGATCCCTCACCGCTGCAGACCTGTGGCTCTCCCCACCCTGCTCTCCATCCTAGCTGCCTGACGGGCTGCATGCGTTCCCAGACTTTGTGGCAGAGGCTTCTTGCCCGGCCCCAGGCATCTGTCTCCTTGGTCTCTGCTTCTTTTCTGGCCTTCCGCCCATCGCTGCTGAGACATAGTACTGTCTCTAGGGCCATTCTGGGTTTACAATGTCTGACAACCATGTAGGATGGGTTTGGTCCTACTGCCCCTCAGAACCTCCTATTCAATGCATTGAACTCATCTTCTCTCCCTGGACCTGCTGTTCCCACATTCAGCACTGGTGAGTGGTCCAGATCCTCCCAGCCACCGAGCCAGGAGCCTGAGGGTCATCACTGACTCCTGCCTTCCCCGACCTCCCCCAGCTGCTGCGGCAGCAGCCCTGCCCTATGGAGGTCTCTCCATTTTCACTGCCCCTCCCCTAGCCCAAGCGGCATCTTGCCCAGACTCCCACAGTCACCTCCTAATTGCTGCCCCTCCAGCTCTTCTCCATATGATATCCAGGATGACTTTGGGAAATATATGTCTATTTCATTCTGAATGACTTTTACATATTCTGAGACTCTAAAAACCTTTTTCTAGGCCTCCCTCTGCCAATACACTTTTCTCGGCCTGGTTCCAGCCTACCCGGTAAAGCCTTGAGCCCTGTACTCCTCCATAGGCCACCCTCACACATACGCACACCCGCATACACCCACGTGCATGTGCGTGTATACACATACACACGCATTCACACATGCGCACCGTACTCTAGTCATGCTCACCCATTCATCTACATGTGCAATTATTTGCAAAGTTCCAACTATTTGCACTTGGTGTACAGCACTGACACTTGTTACTATTTCTTAAACATATCACATACATGTTTTCTGTGCTTTTCCTCCTGTTAGTCTCTCTGCTGAGAGTGTCTTTCTCCCTTTCCATGGGAGAAATGGTCCTATCCCCTTCCTTCAAGACTTGGCTCAACAGTGCTCCTTTGTGACACTTTGCCTACCTCCCAGGCAGAGTGAATTCCCTGACGTGCCTCTTACCCTCCTGCCCAGGGTAGACAGGACAGCCCTGCAGGTGGGGGCTGGAATCACTGGTCTTGTATATCCTGTGACTGGTTCATGGGCCCAGAGCACTTTCTGCATGAGTAAAAGAATGTCGCACAGTGTTCTGAGCACTCTCAGGGCTTCTCTGCCACCCCCAGGAAGCCCCAGCCCCCAGAGCCACCAAGTTGTGCACTGCCAGAGGTGGCAGAGTCTTGGTACCCAATGGGTCCCAGCAGCAGCCGGGTGGGGTCCCCAGAAACACCGAGCATCTTTGTCTCCTACCGTTGAAATGTGTGATTCATCTGCTACATACTCAGGGAAAGCTGGCTTCCCTCCTAACACCCCTCACCCATGGCGAAACGGAGAGAAAGCCAAAGTTAAGTCCCTGATGTGCGCATCGCTGAGGCTCAGCCCATCATCTGAGGCCACACTCATCCCTTTCTGGAGGACAAAGCACCAGAGCATAGGACATTCTCAATTCCTTCCTGGGGGATTCGCACTCTTCCTCCTTCCCTACCGGAAACGGCATTGCAGTCAAATATTTAGGAACTTCTATTCTATTTCTTGGAGGAATCTAGCTTGGTTTAGAGGATTTGTTTTGTTTTATTTTTTTTTCCCCTTCCACTTTAATGAACCAAGTATTTGGGAAATTAGCTCACAGAGTCATGTCACCAACACCAAATTAGAGCCATCTGTACAGATAAAACAGTTAGGAGCTTTTGTGCCCCAGCGGGCTGAGATGTGTAGCTCATTCAGTCTCAGAGAACGCACTTTATCCCTGAGTTTCTTTTTTTTTCCCCAACACAGAAGACGCCTCAGTCAGTGCGTAGGAAACAGGAAGGAACCCGTTGTTTTAAATAGCAGACGGCAGAGAATTGACTCATTATGGTCTGTTCATTCAGTAAGTGACAGCCAGAAGGCAGCCCGCTCAGCCCCCACGTTCCCAAGATGCAGGTCAAGGGGCACAACCAGGATTTTCTCACAAAGAGTCTGGAAAAATCCAGTGCAAAGCCTTTCGAAGGGAACTGGTGAAGCCTGAAGTTTCTATCTTGTGAGGGACTTTACAACATTAACGTCTTAAAAAAGAGAAAAAAAACAAAAGCTCCAGTAAAAACCCACAAGAATACCTGGAAGTCAGACAGCATCCTGTGCTTCCCTTCCTTATCTTGATTTACTCTGAGTAGGGCAAACACACTTTCGAGCCTCCTTTTTCTTATCCTGGCCACCTCTATTTTCACTTTTCTGGGCTACAGAGCCATTGCCTCAGGGCTGTGAGGCAGCAGTAGGGGGTGATCTCTACCAGGACAAAGGGCCCCTGGTGAAGGCAGGTTCCTGCAAGGGAAGGTGCCCCATGGGCGGTGGGGCCCAGCAGCCCAAGAGTTAATCTGCCTCAAATCCCTCATTGCGACAGGCAAGCACACAAATTAGTCCTGCTGGAAGCTGTCCTGACCTTCGAATTTAATTTTTTTTAAGTGTGCTGTGTTGTTTTTGATGTTCAGATTAGAATCCAGGTGTCTGAAGGAACCTGAGGGAGATAAGAGTGTAAACCCCTCAAGTACAGCAGCTCACTTCCACTCTCCACGGTCTTCGACTGTCTTCCTCCTCAGAGCAGACTTGGGTCACCTAATTTCCAACAGAGGAGCCTGGGGGCCTTGAAACTGACCTGCCTAAATTCTCCTTTAAAGACTTCAGCTGTGAACACCCACAGCCTCGTGGCTCATGCGGCGCCCTCACCCCGTCCTTCCTTGCTGATCCCCCAGGGAGGGCCCTAAGTGTCGCGCCTCCCAACCCAGGTAATTTCTTTCATAGCTGATAGAGCCATTTGGACACATCTTTTAACCCAAAGCTGATGGTGGCTCCTGTCACCAAGAGAAGTGATCAGAACGTTCTCTTTGGATCATTAACGTTACTCTAAGTGTTAGTGTAACTCTAGACACTCTTGACAGCAGAATGTGTAGCATCTTCAAGTGAAAATCTTTCCTTGCCATTTCCCACTTACAGAACATGCCAAACAATCAGGATTCTCAATATACTCAGGAGGTGGGCTGAAATCCTGGAGACAGAATGAAAAAGCCTTCCACTTTTTATGTTCCTCAAAGCCATTTTGTATGCCTACAGGTGTCAGTATAAGCCAAAGAATGGGTCTTGTCACAGATGAAAAGTAAGAGTCGCCCTATAATTTATTGTCTAAATCTAGACACTGTTGAGAGTGAAAAGGAGAGCTATTAATAATTATGCCAGACAACAAGTGTCAATGGTGACTGTCCCAGGCAAACTGGGACAGATGGTCACCCTATGAACTGTGAGCTCTAAATCGATGCCAGCTCCAGTGTTGGCTGGGCATTCATCTGTTTTTTTTTGTTTTGTTTTGTTTTGTTTTGTTTTTTAATACAATACCCAAGTGACCCAAGGTCTAGTAGGGTGGAGGGAGTGAGGAGGATAAGGAAGGAGGCCATCAGCAACCACACCTGACTGAAGGCCACGCGGGGGCGGAGAGCAGGGAGAAAGAAGATTAGTTCATCCCAGAAAAAGGTGGCTCTGCTACAAACTTGAGGAAAACCAGGTTCCTTTTTTTGTCTGAGCTGCTAGCTGCTTTCTGCAAAATAACCGAGTTCTGCCAACTTCCTCTCCAGCTGTAAAAGACAGCAGAGTCCTAAGTCCTGAGGTTGTAATTCTAAGCCCACTTTCCTCCCTCAGTCTCTGTGAAGTCCACCGGAAGATAGACTCATGTCTGCAACACTCACTTGCCCTTGGCTTCCTGTCAAAAGGTCCAGACAGACAGTGTCCTCCTTCATTCTTTCTAACACACACAGTGACAGATCCACTGCTCTATATCCTTTCCCCACCCCAAGCAAGACTAGAGGATGAAAGGCCATCTCCTTCCAAGCCCCTTATTTAACCCAGCTGGCCAGCTGTTTTGTAAAAGACAAGTCCCTCTGTTTTCAGGGGTAAAATTATCTAAGGTGATAACTTTTCTCTCCTCAGACCCCCAAGAATCAAAAAGTTCTTAAGTATTTGATGGAAACATCTTCACTTACTTAAAAAAAACTTATTCCCTTGCAGAAGAGAAACAGTTAGCTGGCCTACAAACATAGTATTCTATGGTATATCTGATCCTCAACTGCTAAGCAAAAATTATATTGAAATTACACTGAAGTAATCCAAATGGTGGCAAAGGTAAAGTAATTCTTCCAGCAACATGATACACTGAATAGAGGATCGAAGAAAACTCCTCTATATATCACAACATGTTACTTAAAAGGGAAAGATGTCCTCAAAGATGTCTATGTAACCCTGACAAGAAAAAAGAAACAAACATTTGTCTTGTATGCTCATATAAATTTGACTGAATTATATAAATTAGAATTTATAAATTTTTTTTAAAGTCGGTTCTTTCACGTCACTTTAATTTTTCCCAGGTAAAGTTATTGTTGGTGAGTTACACAGTCTTTTACTAGACTGCGATCTCCCAAAATTCAAGGAATTTTCTTCATTTATATGTTTGTTTCCAGGAAAGTGTTCAATAAATGTTTGATAAATATGTAAATAAAAGGTTATATTAAGCAGCAAATTATGACAATAAATATTAATGGCTTACATTTCTCCAAAGCCTCAGATTAAATTACAAAGCAAAATCTAAAACTTTTCTGCTTCTAAGAGTATATCTAAAACATCAAATATATGGCCTGAGTGTTAAGTATTGTAGTAGTCAAAAATAAAAAGCACAGAAAAAAAGAGAATTGGCAATATTAATATAGCAGAAGAACTAGAATTTAAGACAAATCATTAAATTGAAAAAAATTTTATATTGTCAAAGATAAAATCAACTTGCCAGAGAATTATTTATTTTTTTGTGGTTTTTTTATTTGTTTGTTTGTTTGTTTAGGGGTGTGCCAATGAGCCATGCAGATTTGAAGAATGAGAGAGTTGGTATGGCTATATGATTATCAAACAAAGTAGATCTTAAGTCAAAGGGTATTATCAGAGATAAAGAAGGTCTCTTCCTAATAATAAAAGAATTAATTCATCAAGAAGACATGTGCATGCAACTCATAACATCTTCAAAATACATTTTTAAAAAAGAATTAAAGGAAGAAACAAAGTCACATCTTAACATAATAAAAGATTTTCTTAACATCACTCGAGTACTAGAAAAAATGTAGATGATTCAAACAACTTCATCAACTAGCTTTACCTAATTAACATTTATAGAGCATAACTCTCAATTTTAAAGTGTATATTATTTTTAAGTTGCACATGAAATATTCACCAAAATAGATAATAGGCTGGGTGTTAAAATAAGTCTCCACAAAAATGAAAGGATTAAAATATTATACAGAGTATCTTCTGACCACAGTGGTATTATGCTGAATTATTTGATGGCTCCTAAAAACACAAAATGCATATTCTTTTTAAGTTTATGTGAAGCAGTTATAAAGTTGACGAAATGTGAATTAACAAAAACAAGTTTCCTCCTTATAAAAATTTGATCAGAAAATTTAAGGCTGTCTTCTCTGATCTCAAATCATAAAAACCAAAAATTAATTCTTCAGACAAAAGCGATGATTTTTAAAAATAGGTTACTGAAAACTATACTTCAAAGTAGCAACAGTTTAAGAAGAAAATTAAGAATATAATGGCAGGCTATTTTGGAAAAAACAATAAATGAGACCAATATTGAAACCAATGGGTTTAAACAAGAGTTGAAGCAGGGAAGAGAAATGAACAGGTGGAGCACAGAGGGCTCTGAGGGCCATAAAACTATTCTGTATGACACTAGGGTGGTGGGCAGACGTCATTATAAATTTGTCCAAACTCGTAGACTGTAGAACACTAAGAGTGAACCCTAAAATAAACCTTGGACTTTAGGTGATTACGATGTGTCAGTGTAGGTTCATTGGTTGTAACAAATGTCCCACTCTGGTGAGGGAGGCTGATAATGAGGAAGCCTGTGCATGTGGGGGCAGGGAGTGAACGAGATCTCTTACCTTCCTCTCGATTTTGCTGTGAACCTAAAACTGTACTTAAAAATAGCTTATTTTTAGAAACATCATAGTCTTAAATATTTTTATTATTTTAAAAAATTAAAAAAAGAAAGGAAAAAATTAAAAAGTGAACATAAAAGAAAAAATGAGGTAGATAGTAGCAAAATGAAATGAATAAGTAAATTTAAAACCTAGTTCTTTGACAAAATTGATAAACATTTGGCAAATATTATAATGAAAACAGTTTTAACAAAAATAAATAAATTAGAAATGAGAAAGTGATAAACACCAAAGAAAAAGAGAGATTAAAACTATATACAATTTTATGGTAATAAATTTGAAGATCTCCACACAAAAGTAAAATGTTTTTCCTAGTAAATATAAATAACCAATCTTTTGCAAAGCGGCAAGATTTAGAAAGCTTGAAAACAACAAGACCTGAGAAAGTTATGCAGAAATCACCTTCAAAGTCGACCCCACACTCTGATTTCCTGGCGAGTCTCTTAAAGTTGTCAAGGTGCACTTAAATAGAACCTGTGCTACATAAACATTTTCAGAAAGTACAAAAAAAAAAAGAAGAAGGAAATTTACTTGATATATTTAACAAGTATAACCTGGTTGCCAACAACATTATCATTTACGACAAAAAAAGAAAAAGGAAATTTACTTAATATATTTAACAAATCATTTAACCCTGACACCCAAATCTATCAGAGATGGAAAGTAAAAGGGTGAGGGAAGGGCAGAGAATCTTTGGTGCAGAATGTGCAGGGTTGGAGAGAGCCAGAAGCACCGTCTGGATCACCGATGCAATAGTGCTGGGCAGAGAGAGAGGAACGCTGAGACAAAGCCAGCAGTGTGGACACAGGCATACAGGGTCACTTCCATTTTTGAGCATCTCCCTGTTAAAAGTTAAGAAACAGCAAAACAATTTTTCAAATCTAATAACATTTTTAAATAAATACTTTAAATATTTACAAAAATAAAAAATATGACTACTTTAGAGTACTCTGTGGAGATCATGCCAGGAGTAAATGTGAAGACTTTAATGAAGTGAAGTCCTTCTAGCAACACCCTACACCCTTCACACATCTTGTGATAGATGGACTAAAGCTGGGAGTGACATTTGTAAGAGGAATCGGAAGGAGAAACTAAAAACATTTCCGGAAATGATTCTTTTTATGTTTCTGCCTCCTGAACGTGAGGGTATACTATGAAGGGTATAACCTGGTTGCCAACAACATTATCATTTACGAAGAAATATTACCAGAACGAAACAGTGTTTACATGATCAACTTTATTATATGCCATTACTTCAAAAGTTCTAATCATGAAATCTGCAGAAAGAGGTGTTGCAACCCTACCCTTCACATCAGGCACCAGTCTCTGAAACTGGTCTTCTTTACAGCTTGTGTGAGGCCATGTGACTGGGTTCTGGTAATTGGATATTAGTAGAAACGGTGTGTGCAGTTTCTAGATGTCTTTGAAGAAGGAGGCAGGTCCTTATTTTCCCCTTTTCTCCTTCCTTTTGGCTGGAATGCATGCATGATGGCTAAAGCTGAACAACCATCTTGAAACATGAGGGAAACAGAGCCCAACACAGTGGAGCAATAAGCTATAAGGAGCCCAGAGAGCTGACTAAACTTAGAGTGAACACAGTTCCCCCAAAGACTGTGAATCTTAGGCATCAAAAAGGAGAAGAGGTTTGAAGGTAGAGGCCCTGCCTCGGCCTCCTGAAGGAAATATTGTGTTTCCTGCCCACTGGGAGAGCTTAACAGCTCAGAGGTATTTGGGTCTCTCTTTGCTAAGATTTCTCCTAGCAAAGGCTGGGATGAGATGCTGACCTTCCTAAGGTAGACACAGCGGCTATCACTGCTCTGCATAACCAGATGTCATTCTGCTTTGTATCAGCTGGTGTTCTTGCATGCTTTCAACCTGTAGAAAGATGCCAGAGAAATTATGCTGGTGTTAAGCCAAGTAGAATTAACACCCCTTGTTGCCTTTGTCCTAGATTATTTTAATAACTGTCTTTGTATGTCTTATTCAGAACTCTTCACAATTGCTGTCAAATAACTCCTTTAGCACTACATGCAAGAGAATCAAACACAACTAAGCCATAGGAGCTCACTTGGGAATTATCAATGGAGAACAGATGTGCCCCAAAATTCCTTTTAGACAAAGAGCCCAGATCACAGGAAAACTACCGGTATAGGGACCCCCATCTGATACCCTGAGGATCACATCCTACCAGCCTTGGACCCCTAAACCCTGGTCTTCTTGCCTCTCTCAAAGGGTCCTGCTAGGAGGAAGCGCTCACTGTTCTTTCCATATCTGGCAAAAGAGAACAGGCCTCTACACCTCATCCCCAAGCTGCAGCTGACTGGTCTGGGGAGGACGTCAGGGACTGCACAAACATCCTCCAAACTTTGATAGACTCTTGGAAGGAAGAACAAGAAGAATCCAGGGCACGTAAAGAAAAATGAGGAGGAGCCAGGCCAACTTAACAATATACCTGGGAGACTCTTCTGAGCCTCCTCTGAAAAATTCCCTGAAGCTGTATTTCCTACTCAATGGTAAGTACACTGTAGTGATGTCCTACGTGTCAGTAAATCTGGCCATTTAAAATCTGGGTAAGGTTGGATCACACTTCTTTTTCATAACTCATTGATGTCCAAAGTATTCCTAGAGATTTCAAATAGCTTAGCATGTCATGATCAACTCTGCCTCTACCCCTGATATCTTGGATTCCCATTATACCGACCAAAACATGAAAGTAACACTATTCTTGATTTGCACATACCCAAGGTGACATTATAAATACTAACACATTATGGCACAAGCATGGACAATCAGAATAGACACTGGCTACTAAGAATGGGAGCAAGCTAGTGACGTCAGAAGCATGGTGGCATGAGGGGTCTCCTTGACCTCTCCCCTTGAGACTACAAATTGAACAGCTATAATCCAAAAGAAAATTCCCAGCCTAGCACATAAACACTTCTGAGAGGTCTGCGCATCAAAGGATCCTAAGGTGGGTGAATTAGGCAAGCAAGGGAGGAGAAAAGGGAAAGGAGCAGAGACAGGTGCCACAGACACAGCCCAGAGCTCCTTTCAGGTCTTGGGGAGAGAGGAGGAATCAGGTTGTAGTGGGCACGCTCTGTAGCCCCAAGAGTTCCTACTGGAGTGATCAGCAGAACCCAGTAATCAGGGCAGAGATGACATACAGGGGTGTGACAGCTGTATTCTAGCAGCTGTTATTGCTAGCATAAAAAGTCAAGGAGCCTGGCAACCTCTCCCAACCATCCCAGAGCTAGCAGCAGACCCCAGGGGAAACTGCAGCAGTGAGTGTCAAGCTACAGAGCAGGGAGTTTGCAGCCCCAAGAACTGAGGAAACAGCTTTTGGTGGCAGACACACACTGCGGCTGGTTCTAGAGACAGGAGTGGAGATACAGAGGAGAGGCAGCTGAGGCCTGGCGGTCACCATTCCTGGGATGAAAACAGCCACAGGCACACCAGTGGCCCCTCCCAACCCACCCTACCCATATCTATCAAGGCTGATCCTGGCAGAGACACCTGGAACAACACTGCATCTGGCCACTGGGGCAGCACCTGGACTTCAGGAGCTCTTCAAGGTCTTGTAACCCCATCACCTACCACATTCTCCCATGGGAGTGCAGCCCTGGGACTGAGAGGAGCTGGTCATAGAGGAGACACACACTTCCTCAGGGAATAAAAGGCACTTTTTTTTTTTTTTTGCCACAAAGCAGAGATCCAAGAGGCCTGGGAAGTGCAGGAGGCTTGTGTGCCACCTACTGGAAAACGAAAGAAAACCTCTCCTCATCAACCAGCAAAAGAGGAATCACTCTTAATAATAATAAAATTTTTTAAAAAGCAGAGTTAATTCTGATAAATGCCTAGGCAGAGAAGTAATCCATCAAATACCGTGAACAATCAAGGTAACAAGATAGCTCAGAAAGAAAATGAAGAATCTCCAGAAAATAAAGATATAGAAATATGAGATTTAAATGACAGAGACTTCAAGATTGTAGTTTTGAAAAAACTCAATAAGATGCAAGAAAACTCAAATAGGCACTTTGATGAACTTAGAAATAAAATCAGTGAACAAAAGAAACACCTTACCTAAGAGACTGAAACTTTAAAAAAGAACTAAATAGAACTTCTGGAGCTGAAGAACTCAATGAAAGAGATAAAGGATGAAATAGAGAGCTTAGGAAATTGAGCTGACCAGAGAGAGGAAAGAATCAGTGATATCGAAGACAGAAATCTGGAAATGACACAGATGGAAGAAGAAAGAGATTTGAGAATAAAAGAAAAAAAAATGGAAAAACTACCAGAACTATCTGACTCCATCAGAAAAAGCAATATAAAAATAATGAGAATACCAGAAGGAGAAGAGAGGGAGAAAGGAAAAGAGAGCATATTCAAACAAATAGTCAACAAGAACTTCCCAAACCTTTGGAAAGAACTGAATTTTCTAATCCAAGAAGCAAACAGAACACCTAATTATCTTAACCCAAAAAGGTCTTCTCCAAGACCCATTATATTAAAACTGTCAAAAATTAATGACAAAGGAAATTCTCAATGCAGCCAGGGAAAACAATAACCTATAAAGGAAAACCCACTAGAAGGTCATCGGATTTTTCAATAGAAACTCTACAAGCTAGGAGAGAGGGGAATCAAATATTTAAATGATTGAAAGAGAGAAATTATCAGCCAAGAACAATATATTCAGCCAAGTTCTCTTTTAGATACAAAAGAAAAATAAATACCTTTCCAGACATACAGAAACTGAGGGAATTTTCCACCACAAGTCTTGCATGACAGAAAATACCAAAGGGGGTTATTCTACCTGAAACAAAATGACAAAAAGATACAGAACTATGAGTAAGATGACTACCAGATAGACAGAAATGAAATTCCAACCCTTATTCAGAATAGAGTATTATACACTTAAATATTACATAATGGTTAAAGGAGGTAAAATCATTTTTAAAAGACAAGAAAATGACGATAGCTACTTAACTCAGAAATGAACTCACAGCATAAATAAGGATAATTTAAGATGACAAAAACAGAAAAGAGGTAAAGGTCTGAATTTGCAAAGGAGAATGGAGATAAGACACACACAGAAGTAAAAGGACAACTGTATATGAAACTTTCTTTTACATAAACTTAACAGGAATCATATACAAAAAAAATCTAGAACTGAGACGCATAACATAAAAAATAGAGAACAGGGGAAAAATTATAGAATACAACCAAACTAAAATAACAGACAGAAACACAAAGGCAAAGTAATAGTAGAGACTTTGAACTACCAGAAAACAAAAGATAAAAAGGCTATAGGTAAATATCAGTAATCATCCCAAATGTAAATAGACTGAACTCACCAATAAAATGGCATAGAATAGCGAACTGGATCAAGAAACAAAACCCAATCATATGCTGTCTTCAAGAGACACATCTCAGCTGTGAGGACAAATATAGACTCAAAGTGAAAGGGTAGAAAATGATACTCCAAGCAAATGACATCCACGGAAAATGGATGTGGCCATACTTATGTCTGACAAAACAGACTTCAAGACAAAAAAGGTAACAAGAGACAAAGATGGACATACATAATGATAAAGGAGAAAATACATCAAGAAGACATAACACATCAATATATATGCTCCCAATCAGAAAGCACCAAAATATATAAAGCAACTACTAACAGAAATAAAGGGAGAAATGACAAATACATCATTATAGTAAGGGAACTAAATATCTTACTGACAGCTATGGATAGATCATTGAAACAGAAGATCATTAAGGAAATATCAACCTTAAATGACACTTGAGACCGATTGAACATAATCCACATTTACAGAGCCTTTTATCATGATAAATGTATAATCTTGTATAGAGAAGATTATACATTCTTCCATAGTGAACATGGAATAGTCTTAAGTAGACTATATGTTGGGATACAAAATTAGTCTCAACAAATTCAAGAAGATTGAAATTATATTAAGCATATTCTCTGACCACAATGCTTTGAAACTGGAGATCAACTGAAAAAAAAAAGTGGGAAAAATCACAAATATCTGGAGATTAAACAACATGCTACTAAAAAATGACTGAGTCAAAAAAATCAAAAGAGAGATACAGAGATACATAGAAACAAATGAGAATGAAAATACAACACATCAAAACTTTTGGGACATAGCAAAAGTGGTAATAAGAAGAGAGTTCATATCATTACAGCTTATTTCAAAAAAAAAAGAAAAGGAAAGGAAAAATACCAAATAAACACCTTAACATTACATTTAATAACTAGAAATGAACAAATGAAGCCCAAAGTCAACAGAAGGAAGGAAATAATAAAAATTAGAGCAGAATTAAGTGAAATTGAGAACCAAAAAAAAATATAAAAAATAAATACAATAAGAGGCTGGTTCTTTGAAAAGATCAATACAATTGACAGCCCCTGCCTAGACTCACTAAGGAAAAAAGAGAAAAGACACAGATAAACAAAATCAAAACTGAAAGAGGAGAAGTCATGACAGGTACTACAGAAATACAAAGTATCATACAAGAATACTATGAAAGATTATATGCCACCAAATTCAATAACCTAGAAGAAATGGACAAGTTCTTAGAAATATACAACCTCCCAGACTGAAGCACGAAGAACTAGAAAATTTAAATAGACTGATCAGCAATAAGGACATTAAAACAATTATTAAAAACCTTCTAAAAAGTAAAAGCCCAGTACTAGATGGCTTCACCAGTGAATTCTACCAAACATTAGAAGATTCTTTAATACTTGTTCTTCTCAAACTCTTCCAAAAAATTGAAGAGGGGAGAATACTTCCTAACTCATTTTATGAGGCCAATATTAGACTAATAACCCCATGAACACATATGAAAAATCCTAAATGAAGTGCTAGCATATTGAATACGACAATACATTAAAAAGACTATACATCATGATCAAGCCAGGTTCATTTCAGGGGTACAAGGATGGTTCAACATATACAAATCAATCAATATGATACACCACATAAACAGAATAATGCATAAAATTATATAACCATATCAATAGATGCAGAAAAAGCACTTGACAGTATCCATTTATGATTAAAACACTTTATAAAATGGATATAGAAGGAAACTATCTCAACATAATAAAGGCCATATATCACAAGCCCTTAGCTAATATCTTTAATGGTGAAAACTGAAAGCTTTACCTTTAAGATCAGGAACAAGACAAGGCTGTCTGCTATCACCACTCTTATTTAACATAGAAAGCCCTAGCTAGAGCAATCAGGCAAGAAAAAGAAATAAAAAGCATCCAAATTAGGAATAAAGAAGTCAAATTTTCACTTTTTGCAGATGATATAATTCTCTGTATAGAAAACCCTAAAGACTCCACCAAAAACCTGTTAGAAACAATACGGTAAAGTCGCAGGATACAAAAATCAATGTACAAAAACTGCTGTGTTCCTATACACTTAACAATGAAATTTCAGAAAAAAGAAATAAATTTTTAAAAAGTTCTTTTGCAATTGCAACAAAAAGAATAAAATATCTAGGAATAAACTTAAAGCGTATGAAAGACCTATACACTGAAAACTACAAGGCATTATTAAAAGAAATAGAAGAAGACAGAAAGAAATGGAAAGATATTCCATGTTCATGGACTGGAGGAATCTACATAGTTAAAATGGGTGCATTACCCAAAGCAATATACAAATTTAATGCAATCCCTATCAAAATCCCAACAGCATTTTTTTTAAAGAAATAGAACAAAAAAATCACCAGATTTGTATGAAATCACAGAAGATCCCGAATAGCCAAAACAATTCTGAGAAAAAACAGCAAGGCCGGAGGTATCCCACTGCCTAATGTTAACTATAGTGCAAAGTGACAATAATCAAAACAGCACAGTATCGGCAGAAAAACAGACATACAGATCAATGGAACAGACATGGAAAGACAGCCAAAATGGGAAGACAAAGAAGCAGAAGCCATATGAGAGAACAGAACAGAGATCCAGATATAATAGAGTCAAGCAATCTAACATGCAGAGTTGAAAACACTCGTTATAAAGATACTCAATGAATTTTTAGGAAGTGTAGAGGACTTCAACAAAGAGATAAAAAACATAAAAATGGAACTGAAAATTATAAAAGGGAACCGTCTGAAATGAAGAACACATTATCTGAGATTAGAAGTATATTAAATGGAATAAACAAAGAAATAAACAAAGTGAATAAAGAAAAAGATCAAATGACCTAACTAGAAGATGGGAAAGCCAAAGACGCTCAATCAGAATGGCAAGAGATAAGATGCCAAGACTATAAATATAATTTAAGGAGCATATGGGACACTATTAAGGGTCCAAATATTTATCTGATTGGTGTAACTGAAGAAAATCAAGATGTCGAACAGCTGTTTGAAGAAATAATGATGCAAAACTTCCCTAATCTGGTGAAAGAAATAGACATGAAACCCCAGGAAGCTCAGGGAATCCCCAAAACCAGGGATCCAAAGAGGCCAACACCAAAACACATCATAATTAAGATGCCAACATTTAAATAAAGAATATTAAATAGCAGCAAGAGAAAAACAGATAGTTATCTATAAGGGAACGCCCATAAGACTGGAAGCTGATTTCTCAGAAGGAACTATGTAGGACAGAAGGCTTGGCAAAAAATATTTGACAGGATGAAGACTCAGGATCTACAACCAAGAATAATTTATCCAGCAAAGCTAACATTTATTGTTGAAGGACAGATAAAGAGCTTCCTACACAAAAATAAACTAAAGGAATTTATCACCACCAAGCCAGTATTACAGGAAATGTTGGAGGGACTTCTTTAAGAAGTTAAAGAAGTATAAATTAGTAGCTGATGGATGGTCTCGGGGACAGGGAGCACGGCATAGGGAATGGAGTTAGCATTAATACGTTGGCTAGGTGGAGGGTCGGGAGAGGGAGAAAGCAATTGAGGGGATCATTTTACAAATTATATAGATGTCTAACCAATGTACTATATACTTAAAACTAATTAAAATAAATAATTTTTTTAAAAAAGGTTCTGAATAGTAAAAGAAACCATCAACAAAACAAAAAAGCAACCAACAGAATGGGAGATGATATTTGCTAAAAAAAAACCTCTGAGGAAGGGGCTAACATCAAAATATGTAAAGAACTCATACAAACTAACAGCAACAACAACAACAACAACAAAACTATTTAATTAAAAAAATGGGCAGAGGACTTGAAAAGACACTTCTCCCCAAAAGACATACGAACAGCCAACAGATATGTGAAAAGATGCTCAACTTCACTAACTATTAGGGAAATGCAAATCAAAACCACAATGAGATACCACCTCACACCTGTGAGAATGGCTATAATCAATAGGACAAGTAATAGCAAGCATTGAAGAGGTTGTGGGGAAAATGGAATCCTCATACACTACTGGTGGGAATGTAAATTGGTACAGCCACTATGGAAAACAGTATGGAAGTTCCTCAAAAAATTAAGAATAGAATTACCACATGACCCAGCAATTCCAGATCAGATGTATTTGAAAACATTTATCCATAAAGATATATGTACCTCGATGTTCTTTGAAGCATTTTATGATGGCCAAGATGTGGAAACAACTAAAATGTCCTTTGACAGATGATTGGAATAAAAAGATGTGGTACATACATGCAATGAAACACTACTTGGCCATAAAAAAAGAAAAAATATTGCCATTTGCGACAACATAGGTCCTCAACAAAAGTTGAGAACCATATGATTTCACTCATATGTGGGATATAAAACTGAATATAATAAATGAACAAGACAAACAAACAAAAACCCATAGACACAGACAACAGTTTAGTGCTTACCAGAGGGGAGGGAGGACAGATGGAGGGAGATAAGATAAGAGGGTCAAATATGTGGTGACAAAAGATTTGACTTTGGGTGGTGAACACAATACAACATACAGATGATGTATTATCAAATTGTACACGTGAAACCTATATAATTTTATTAACGAATGTCACCTCAATAAATTTAATTTAAAAAAAGTATTGGGGTGAGCTCACCACTGTATACCAAATGAATACGAACTCTGCGAGCAGTCCCCAGGCACAGATATGCACAGTGCACTTTACAAATTGTGGAAGGTCAAAAGGAGAAGTCGTTTGCGTACCAAACTATAGATTATCAGACATCTCTACTCTAGAAGTCATTTTGGCTGTGCTTCATCAGGGGTTCATTCTTACTTGTTCTTCACTCATGTGAGACACCATTAGATGTCTACCTCACAGCCATCTCCTGCATTTTCCTTGCTAACGAAAGCTCGTTTTTATCCAAGCATATGGTTCATGTTCTCCAAAGATGAGCCCTCCCACAGGACCAGTAAGTGATCATGACAATCCCGTGGCCCTTTGCCATGGTGGATTTACATGTAGGCACATGAAATCAGAGAAATCAAATCTAGCCAGTGATCCGAAGGGAAGTCTCCTGGAAGCTTCTGAAAGATATTTTCCTTCTTGCTAAAATAAAAAGATACAAAAGGAAAACCTCTCTTCTACTTCCCTTTCCACCCTGCCTTTGAATGTAGCTACATAAGGACCTGTGTCCAGAGTTACACAGACATATCACACAACCAGGAAGGGAGAGGCCCCAAGCTGAGAACAGGAGACCAGAAAAGTGAGATGAGACTGGGCCCTCCAGCTCTGGAATCACTGACCTGTAGACCTCGTCTCGTATGAGACAATTTAATCTGCCATGTTCTAGCCATTTGGGGAGAGAGCGTCTGCTTGCAGTCAAAAGCTTGACAATACACAGCCTGTTGCCATCGCACAGATCCTCTTGCCTCTTCTCTCTGTTCCTCTCAAGTTGAGGTGAAATTCTCCTCATTTCTTCCTGCAGTGTGGTTTAAACAGCTCTTTTACTGCTTGGGTCCCTGCCAAAACCATGCTTTTCATAGTCTCATCTTGTATCTCAAAGAGCTTAGTTAAGATATTTTCCCAAAGGAAATGCCTTCCCTAAGAAGAAGTCTGGTGCTGGCCCTGAGTAGGCTTTTTGCCTTTT
>NW_006443566.1:3145746-3149304 GCF_000325575.1 Pteropus alecto
TAATAATAATAATAATAATAATGATGATGATGATGATGGCAGATCCTATTCGGGACTCTCGAAGAGATAATAACCTCTGCAAATCATGGGATGCCCTGGCTGTCCTCTGTTGATTTCATTCTAGACTTCATATTTTTTTAATTGACTTTAATTATCCTATTAGTTTCAGGTGTACATCATAGTCATTCAATATTTATATGCATTACAAAATCCCCACGATAAGGCTAGTTACCACTTGTCACCATACAAAATTATTACGATATTATCAATTCCATTCCCTGTGCTGTACACTACTTCTCTGTGAGCCCTGGTTTCTAGAGGAGTTGGAACAGACCTTGGAACAGAGGCTTTTCCTACCCTCATCCCAGTCTTTCTTTCCAGCCTTTGCCTCTCAGTCCTCCTGTTGACATATCATCTACTCCAAGCTAATTGAATTTATGTCCCCACTATCCTCCCAACCCATGTCCTTCTCACACGATTCCCTCTCTTCTCTTCTCTCCTTTCCCCCCAATTCCTTAATATCCCACATAGATGTATCCTTGCCCATATCCATTCCAAGAACCTGTCTGATAAACAATAAACACTTCTGCAGACCCCACTAGCACCAGGCGCTGGACCAGGCTGGGAAACCAGCTGTAATTAAGAGACACTCAGGGTTTAAGCTTATTAAGCTAACATTCTGACGGAAAATGAACATTAAACAAATGATTACATAAACCACTAAGTACAATTGTGATAAGAGCGTTCCATCTTTCAACAGAGAGAGGGGATCAAGGAATTGCTTTCTTCCCAACCTCTTCTCAGGGAAGGGGTTACAGTGTGATGCAGGAAGGAGCACGCACAGTGGGAGACATCTAGCTTCAAACTCTGGCACTGGCTCTTTTATTTGTGGAGCCAGGAGCAAGTTACTTAATTTCTCCAAGCCTCAGTTTCTGTAAACTGGGGGTAATAACACTTATCTCAAAAGGCTGTCGTGAAGATTAAAGTATCTAAAATACCTGGCAGAGCACCTTGATATAATGGTTATTGTACTAGAACATTAAATTAGAAGCTTTAACCAAGGCACCAAGCTATAATAAATGCTACATTGCAAAAAATAAAATAAAATAAAATAAAAAAAGAAAAGATCATTGGCAGAATTTTAAAGTAGATAGCTGAAAACCAGTTATACAACCTGGAATCCGTCCACTCACATCGAGTCAAGAGAGTGAAAATGAAGAGAGAATTTTGTAAGGAAGATTTTTGAGGAGAACTGTTGGGTGCTGTGGGTCCCACCTTCATCTCATTGGTAGTTTTTTTTGGGGGGGGAGGCAGAGTTCTGCCCTTGGCCTTGGGAGAGGCTTTGGTGAAACCATTCAGAAAGCTATAGTTAGGGCCCCAGTACTGATGCCTGAGTCCTAACTGAAAGAGCCCAAGCAGCTGTGTCAGTAAGTCGGAGGACATCACTGAAGCAAGAACTTCCAGGTTCCCTTCTCTCCATCTTCCTCACCCCTAACTTTGGAGGGATCAGAAGCAGAATTAACAACTTGTGGAAGGAAGAAATGAAAACCAAGGAAAAAGAAGAGAAGGCCCACGAGATGGAGGGGGCCTCCCTTGCAGCAGGCAGTCCACTCGAAATCGGTCCTACCCGAAGGAGTTGAGAAACGTTTTACTTTTGAGTGAAGATGCAGTGTTATTCAATGTTTCGGACTGCTAACATTTTGTTATTGAATCGAGGCTGTGTTTGGGACTTTGTCACAGCAAGTTTTATTATCTAAAAGTGCTCAGAAAAGTTATGAAACCCACCAGAATTTTTCCTCTCAGGGCAAAAGGAAGATACCTGCAGTGAGCAATTTTAGAGGGACAGTGGACCAAAATCAAAACTGCTTTTGTGAACACATCTATGACTCTTGCCCTCAACATAAGTTATGTGATTATGGCTCTGGGCAGGCACCTAACCTCTGTGCTCGGGGAGATTATGGAAGTGATCGTATATCTCCTTCATGTCGTCCACATTAATCCCTGGACTATGCAGTTCTCAGCAACTGCCTTGAGTCCCACGTACCAGAGCTAAGCAGTGCTAAGACTTTTGTTTTCAGGGAGAGGGAAGATGCTATTAAGCCAAAGCCACCATCCTTGGATCCAGATGAATGGGGCTGTCATTCTTCCACTTCACAAACTTCTCGAGCTCAGGTGGGCCTTGAGGTTTTTTTCAAGGCTGTCTTTGAAAACTATGTTAACTCATTCTCTTCCTATTCATATCACAAAGGTTGGAGGTGGAGTCCTCAAGAATTCCTAATTCATCTGTCTACTACTTCCCTCAATTCCCTTAGTGGGAAACAAACACCAATTAGGCTAATTATTGAAGGGAAAATACCTGAGGCAGAGGTTAAAAACGGATTGAAATTGATAATAAATATAGTTGACCCTGGTAGAAACAGCTAAGTGACTGCCAAAGATTTGTGCTGCCCTTTGATGGTGACAAGCAGTGACTGAGAAATGGCTACCCAGGAAGTAATTCTGTTTCCCAGAAGCTCTCTCATCTAGACAGATTGGTTTTGACTAAAGGAAGGTGAGCAGGTGTGCTGGGTGTCTCATCCAGGCTGAAGTGGTTAAAAAAATAGTGGTTTTCTTCCTCATATGCTGGCACAATGAGAGGACTCTAAGTAGTTAGAGAAAGCCAGAGCCACAAGGTAGAAGGAGCCTGGGTCCCTGAAAGACCACATGGAAAGTAACTGTATTAGTTTCCTAGGACTGCCATAACAAAGTGCCACTAATTTGGTGGCTTAAAACAACAGAAACTTTTTCTCTAACAGTTCTGGAAGTCAGAAATCCAAAATCAAGTTGTCCTCTCCTAAAGCTCTAGAGGAGAATCCTTCATCACTTCAAACCCCTGGTAGCCCCAGACATTCCTTGGCTTGTGAGTGCATAATTCCAGTCTCCGCCTCCATCTTCATGTGGTCCTCTCATCCGTGTCTTCTCCTCTTCTGTCTCTGTAAGGACTTGTCATTGGTTTTAGGACCCATCTAGTAAATACAGGATATCTCTCCTTGAGATCCATATGTAACTTAATTACATCTGTAAAGACCCTTTTCCCAAAGAAGGTCACATTTATAGTACCAGCGGTGAAGAGGCCAACATACCTTTTTGGAGGCCACCATTCAGCTCACTACAGTCACCTACAAAAATGACCACATTGGATGACAATGTGAGTGAGAAATAAACTTTTACGGTGTTAAGCCACAGTGAATCAGGATGTATGTGTTTCAGCAGTAAGCATTATATTAACTAAGACAATGACTGATCCTGAACCTTTTCCCAAAGGTGGGTTTGGTGGACACAGAACACCTGAGAGTGATGTGGGAGGAGAGAGAGAATGGGCAACGCGGCCAATGGAAGCAGTAAGGCACGGAGACAGGAGGCTGAAGAGCCAGAGAGTACCAGCTAAGGATGCTGAACCCCTTTAAAAATTTCTTTCTTTCTTTCTTTCTTTCTTTCTTTCTTTCTTTCTTTCTTTCTTTCTTTCTTTCTTTCTTTCTTTCTTTCTTTCTTTCTTTCTTTCTTTCTTTCTTTTCTTTC
>NW_006443566.1:3149322-3193751 GCF_000325575.1 Pteropus alecto
GTTCTTTTTGTTTTCCTTTATTTTTTTTTTTTTTTTTTTTTTTTTTGCTATGCAAGTTTTTAATTTGATATAGCCCTATTCACTTACTTTTGCTTTTAGTTCCTTTGCCTGTGAGGTCGAATTCATAAAATCCTCTCTAAACCCAAGGTCCATGAGTTTAGAATTTATGTTGTCTTCTATGCAATTTATTGTTTCAGGTCTTTTTTTTTCCCAGCATGTGGCTTTCCAATTTTACCAGCACCATTTATTGAAGATTTTTCTCCATTGAATGTTTTGGAATCTTTGTCAAAAATTATTTGCGTATACATATATGGATTTTTGATGTGGATTGCATTGAATTTGTATTTGCAAACAATAACTTTGATAAGGAGTTAATATCCAAAATATATAAAGAACTCATACAACTCAACAACAACAACAACAAAAAACAATCTGATTAAAAAATGGGCAGAGGAACTGGATATTTTCCCAAAGAAGACATTCGAATGGCCAAACAGGCACAGGAAAACGTGCTCACCCTCACTAATCATCAGGGAGAGGCGAATCACACCCACACGAGGTATCACCAGACACCTGTTAGAAGGGCTGTCATCGAAAAGCAAGAGACAGAAGTGTTGATGAGGATGTAGAGAAAAGGCAGCCCTGTGCACTGCTGGGAGGACTGCAGCCTGGGGCAGCCTCTTATGGAAAACAGGATGGAGGTTTCTCAAAAACTTAAAAATAGAATTATCATATGATTCAGCCATCCCACTTCTGGATATACACCCAAAGGAAGTGAAAACAGGATCTTGAAGAGATAGCTGCACCTCCATGTTCACTGCAGCGTTATTCACAGTAGCCAGATATGGAAAGAACCTAAGTGCCCATCAATGGATGAATGCATAAATATGGTAAATATATAATAAAATATTATTCGGCCATGAGAAAGAAGGAAATCTTGCCATTTGCAACAACACGGATAAACCTTGAGGGCATTATGCTAAATAAATATCAGACAGAGAAAGACAAATGCAGTATAATCTCATTTACGTATGGAATCTAAAAAAAAAAAAAAAACCTCATAGATTGAGAGAACAGAT
Organism: Pteropus alecto; assembly: GCF_000325575.1. NCBI lineage: Eukaryota > Metazoa > Chordata > Mammalia > Chiroptera > Pteropodidae > Pteropus > Pteropus alecto. The sequence goes on from NW_006443566.1 coordinate 3,150,402, forward strand.
CGTTGGTTGCTAGAGGCGGGGGCGGGGAGGGTAGGGGTAGGAATGGGTGAAGGGAGTCGAAAAGTACAAACTTACAATTGTAAAAATTAAGTCAGTCATGAGATGTATGTAGAGCGTGGTCACTATAGTTAATAATACTGTAATACATATTTGAAAGTTGCTAAGAGGGTAAATCTAGAAAGTTCTCACCACAAGGAAAAAATTCTGTACCTATATGTGGTGATGAATGTTAACTGGACTCATTGTGGTGGTTATTTCACAATACAGTTGACTCTTGAACAACTTGGGCTTAAGGAGCACCACCGCCCGAGCATTTGAAATCTGCATGTAGTTTAAGCCTGCCCTCCACAGACGAGAGCTCCCGACTGCCAGCTGTCCCTCGAATAGCATGTATTTGAACCACTAGGGCCCATTGAAAAAATTGACAAATAAGTGGACCCTCACAATTCAAATTCACATTGTTTGAGGGTCAACTGTATATACAATGATTGGATAATTATGTTCTATACTTGAAACTAATATAATATGTCAATTACATCTTGAAAATAAGTGGTCCTAGAATGGTAACCCTGCTTTGTTTTCTGACAGAAACAAATGCAAAACTGCTCTGAGAGGCCCCAACTGGCCAGATGACAGGGCACATGATCCAAAATTACAAATATATGAAAAAACAATTCTCAATTAACAACAAGGTTAGAAACCCAGAATTATAAGTACACTTTAAATATTAAAGCATAAAAGAAGAAATTACACAAAAAGAATTTCCATGAAAAAAGAATTTCAACCTATTAGTCAAAGAACTGCAGTGAGTTATCCTTGTTTTATGTACCAATGAGCAAGGATTAGAAGACTGGTGATACGTGAGGTTCTAAGAGTGAGGCCTACGTGGCCCTTGTCGCCTCGCTAGCAGGGTGCACCTGGTTTCTTACCTTGAGTGTCCTTGAAGCAGAGCGTGTCACAGCTGGCTTGGAGGTCATCCCAAGAAACATGAATTCGGAACACAGAGTGGGAAACGGAAGGAAGAAGCCAGCCTGAGGCTGTTGTCGAGTTGCCCTGCAGCTGGTGGCCAGTGCTCAATTTTACAGGACCTTCTGAGGAGGCTCCCGAAATGGACTTTAGAAGTTCCTACCAGGGCAGCGGTCACCCACTGGCTCCCCTCTCCACAGGGCAAAGCGGCCTCACAGGCATTAAAACTTCCAGATTGCACACCAGGGTTTGCCAAGCAGCTTCCTACAGCTGGCCCCTCCAAGGCTTCAGGAAAACCCAGGACAGGAATCGAGAAGCCCAGGGGAGGCCATGTCAGGATGCACCTGCATGTAGCTGATCAAAGTTATGAGGGGAAGAAGAGGAAGGTCCTAGGGGGCTGAAGAGGTGCACGATTTGCCCGCCAATGCACCTAGCATGTCCTTTGTCTCAGGAACTACGCTTCGGAGCTTCCACCTAGAGAAATCATCCAAATGTGGAAAGGGAGATGTAGTAAATAAATCTGAGAAAAGAAGGGAGGCAGGCAGGGAGGGAGGAAGGAAGGAGAGAGAGAAGAGGCAAGGAGTGAAGCGGGAAGAAAGAGCAAGAAAAAAATGTCTTTATTTACTCCACTAGTCTTTCCTCTTCAACCATATTTTCCCCCGCTGCCCCAGGGAAAGAAGTCACAGCCGAAATGCAAAGCGAAATACAAATAGTTAATTCTCAGCTTTTGAGTTTCCAGTGACCTTAATGGATTAAGATTGATTTAAGGAATCTTTTAAAAGATGAATTTTACCTATACTCAATATTTTTTTACATTTCAATTTTAAAGCCTAACCCTAGAATAACATGCAATTCTACTATACAGAAATTTATACAGAAATATATTAACTGGAACAGTCTACATAAAAGCACAAAAAATTGTGAAAATCTAAGCAATTGTCCAAAAAAAAAAGGTATCGATTAACTGAATGATGGTTCATGCTGACCATGGATCATTATGCAGCCATTAAAAGTGATCTTTATAAAGAGCTTTTAATATCTTAAAAAAACACTCACAATACCATGTTGAGGGAAAAAAGCAAGATATAAAATTACATATATAGTATGATCTAAATCATGTAAAAATGTGTAGGAAAGAGCTGGAGTTAATAAGCTATGTTAAAATCCTTCTGTATTATGGGAATTTTGTGACATTTCTTTCCTTATAATCATTCGTGTTTTCAGTTTCAAAAAATGAGTCAATATTGCCTCTATAATCAAGGAATGAAAAGCGTATGTGTGCATTGGGGGTACTGTGAGGGGCAGTGACAAACCTTTAGGTTCCCTGTCCCAGACTGTGTGACTGTATGTGCAGAGCACCACCCAATACCCTGCGTGCCTCCATTTCAATGGGAAGCCTCTACCATACCTAAGTGGTTGCTGAGACTGTCTGACTGTCATTCCTTGTGGCTTCAGCTGTCTACCGAGCTCTCTTTCTACAATACCTCAGTGTGACAGCCATAACGAAGCCAGATCTTACAGGCTGTGGCATTTCGTGCTCTCCAGCTGGGGCATATGTTGCAGTGCCACTCCATTCAGGGTGGAAGTACTCAGGAATCTCATTTATTTCTCTGTATTAAATTAAGACCAATGTCTCATTCAATATTCATTTGACAACTTGGGTGAAATTCAGACCAGACCCCCCCTTGATAAATGAGACAATGTGAAAGATTATAACTAACAAAGGAGGAGGAGGCTTGGAGGGCGCTTGGCATTTTGCTGGTTCAGGTTATGCTTTGGGAGCAATGGGGGCGAGGAGGCTTTGGAATCAGATGGGCGCCCATTAGTTGCACAATTGCAGTGGGTATTCTACCCACTCGAAGATGTCCACATCCTAGGCCCCAGGATCTGTGAAAGTGTTACCTTCCATGGAAAAAGGAGCTTTGTAGATGCGATTAAGTTAAGGGTTTTGACCTAGGGAAACTATCCTGGATTACTCTGGAAGGCTCAATGTAATCACAAGGATCTTTCTAAGAGGGAGGCAGGAGGGTCAGAGTCAGAGATGTGGCAATAGAAGCAAAGGTTAGAGAGAGTGAGAGAGAGAGAGGTTTGCAGATGCCGCCTTGCTGGTTTGAAGATGGAGGACGGGCCCGCCGAGGACGTGGGCAGTCCCCAGGAGCTGGACAAGGCAAGGAAACAGACTCTCCCTAGATCCTCAGAAGGAAGGCGGCCCTCTCCACACCTTGGTTTTAGAACTTCTGACCTCCAGAACTGTAAGAGAATAAATCTATGTTGTTTTAAGCCACTAAGCCTGTGGAAATTTGTTATGGCAGCAACAGGAAACTGATACAATTGTGGACAAGTGCATTTCTTCACCTGCAAAGACAGGCCATCATTTGAGTCTCTCTGTGTTATGAGCATCAAATCCAACATTGTACGTGCTATGCTTCCTAATATGCAATAATACTTATTCCTTCTCGCTGCCCAGCACATCACCTTATACCCTAGTATAGCACTTCACAGAGCATTTAAGAAATATACAATATGAAATTAAACCAACCAATGAGGTAGGGAGGGTAGCTCTTATGTACTGTGACTACTTTGCATATGACACCATCCAGGCTCAGAGAAGTTAAGCAAATCACCGGAGATCACACAGCTATTTTGTGGCAAACAGAATCAAAACATTTCACTCTTGATCCTTAGTTGGGTTGGGAATTTGCTACACTTCTATTTCTCACCTGGGAATCTGTCAAATGCAGATGTCTCTTCCTCACTCCTGAGAAAATCTGATTCAGGCAGGCAGTGCCCAAGAATCTTCATTTTATCAAGCTCCCTCATTATTTGTATACAGACTGGTCTAGCGACCTTTCAGTGAGAAATGTTGCTCCATCCCTTGTTGCTGTCTAGCTGTTGAATGTTTCCATCTGCCTCCATTTCTTCGATGCTATCATGTTATTAACTTTTTGAAAATTTTAGACACACAGAAAAAGATTAAGTCAACGACTATGCATATACCCACCACCCAGATGAAAGAACTGCTAGCAGTTTGCTATATTTGTGTGTGTGTGTGTGTGTGTGTGTGTGTGTGTGTGTGTGTGTGTATCCACATATTTTTCTTTTTGGCTGAACCATCTTAAAGTATATTATAGACACAGTAATATTTTTAAACTACATCTAAAAAATAAGGTCATTTTCTTACCATACACAATAAATTATTACATTTAACATAATTTTTCAACATCATCTAATATTGATTCCCATTCAAATTTCACAAATTTCCCCCCAAATGTCTTCAGTAAATGATTTTGTTTTCAAATCAGGGAACGTGCTCTATCATTTTTGATGTGACTAGTCTAGGTAGAGCTTGTGGATTCTCAGGGTGACTCTGGATGGCACTCTACCTTGATGAGCACACAGGTGTAAGGCTGGCTTCCCCCGGAGCCCAGGCTTGACAACGGTGCAGCCTCCCCTCCCAGGCTTTGCAGTAACAGCATTCCTCTTTCCCAGGCCACAGGTCCTCTTCTGTGGCTTCTTCCTACAACCACAGCTCTCTCTCCAGGTTCTGATAACCACTCAGACCCAGACAAGACAAGAGATTACAGCTCTTTCTAGCCCAATAGGTTATAATAATGTAGAGAATTCAAATATTAATCAAGCTACATTCAGAGACAGCAAAATGCTGATCAGCCCTGCAGCCAGGCCAGGAGGAGGCCTTCAGAACAAAGGAAGATTTCTGCTGGGCTTGCTAACAAACTATTCTCCACAACTGTGAAGGGGAAACAGGAACAACAGAGTCTTTAAGTGGCTACTCTACACAAATAAAATCGTTTATTCTCTATGGCTAACACCATGGGGAACCTATGGATTAGAGGCTGGGAACGGCCAGCAGGCCTTTCAAGCTACACACTCTTCACTTTCCCCTTCCTCACTGTATGTCCATATCAAAGGAAATGGAAGCTGAAGAATGATATATAAACTAAATTCTCCGAACACTTGGGGTCCCTCACGGCCCCTCTGCCTCTGAGAGGAGACCACACTCTGTTTGAGGGGTTTTATCCCTTTTCTAATAAACTTTCCTTTTGACTAAATTTGGCATATGAGTTTAATTCTTTCTACACTCTCCACCAAAAGACTTTCTTCTCTCTGTGCAGGGCTTGGTCTTCCCGCCAACTCAGGGAAATTTGCCCTGTCCTGCATCAATACCATATCTTATTGATTTCCCTTAACCCTGCTCACAACTTTATCAATATCTCTTTATTAAACCCTCTTCAATTACCCCACTTGACAGCAGCAACTTCAGTGTGCCATCTTTTTCCCACTGGGAACCTGACTGACAAAGTACGTGTTACCAGGGACGGCCCCAGAGGAAAACACCCCCCAATTAATATTCTAGGACTGGATTGCTTATACGTGTGAGTATTGCAGAAATGCTGTGAAACAAGACTGACGAGAAACCAAGCAGCACTCGGAGAGCTGGAGAACTCAGGTTTATTACGCCAGTGGTCTCACAGGAGCTAGCACTCTGAAGACCTGGGTGCGGAGCTCAGCTGCAGCATTGCTTATATAGAACTTATTTGGCATTGGCTGATTGCATCGTAGCAAATTATCATCAGTAGTTGCATTGGAAGAATGCAGATAGCAGCAAGATGTTGGTAGATCGAGTGGCTTGGCTATGCTGATGATGATAATATAATTTCTGTTGTATGCAACAGCTTTTCTGACAGCCCCAGAGACCATACGCAGAGAAGAAACAACTTGAAGGTCCTGAGCGTCCAGCTCTGAACATGGGTGGAAACCTGGAAAGCCTCCGTTTAGCTTTGAGGGAGGCTTTGCAGTAACAGCATTCCTCTTTCCCAGGCCACAGGTCCTCTTCTGTGGCTTCTTCCTACAACTACAGGTCTCTCTCCAGGTTCTGATAACCACTCAGACCTAGACAAGACAAGGGATTACAGCTCTTTCTAGCCCAATAGGTTATAATAATGTAGAGAGGAGGCAAGAGAATTCAAATATTAATCAAGCTACATTCAGAGACAGCAAAATGCTGATCAGCCCTGCAGCCAGGCCAGGAGGAGGCCTTCAGAACAAAGGAAGATTTCTGCTGGGCTTGCTAACAACCTATTCTCCACAACTGTGAAGGGGAAACAGGAACAACAGAGTCTTTAAGTGGCTACTCTACACAAATAAAATCGTTTATTCTCTATGGCTAACACCATGGGGAACCTATGGCTTAGAGGCTGGGAACGGCCAGCAGGCCTTTCAAGCTACACACTCTTCACTTTCCCCTTCCTCACTGTATGTCCATATCAAAGGAAATGGAAGCTGAAGAATGATATATAAACTAAATTCTCCGAACACTTGGGGTCCCTCACGGCCCCTCTGCCTCTGAGAGGAGACCACACTCTGTTTGAGGGGTTTTATCCCTTTTCTAATAAACTTTCCTTTTGACTAACTTTGGCATGTGTGTTTAATTCTTTCTACACTCTCCACCAAAAGACTTTCTTCTCTCTGTGCAGGGCTTGGTCTTCCCTCCAACTCAGAGAAATTTGCCCTGTCCTGCATCAATACCATATCTTATTGATTTCCCTTAACCCTGCTCACAACTTTATCAATATCTCTTTATTAAACCCTCTTCAATTACCCCACTTGACAGCAGCAACTTCAGTGTGCCATCTTTTTCCCACTGGGAACCTGACTGACAAAGTACGTGTTACCAGGGACGGCCCCAGAGGAAAACACCCCCCAATTAATATTCTAGGACTGGATTGCTTATACGTGTGAGTGTTGCAGAAATGCTGTGAAATAAGACTGGCGAGAAACCAAGCTGCACTCAGAGAGCTGGAGAACTCAGGTTTATTACGCCAGTGGTCCCACAGGAGCTAGCACTCTGAAGACCTGGGTGCGGAGCTCAGCTGCAGCATTGCTTATATAGAACTTATTTGGCATTGGCTGATTGGTTAATTTGTTACAAAGCGCAGGAGTTGCTATGGTGGCAGGTAGTTATAAAGAGTTACAAAGCCTGGGAGTTGTTAGGGGGTACAGGCAGTTACATTTGTTGCTTAGAGCAAGCTAAAGGGAGGATGAATTTTTAGTTACTTTTGAGTATGGCCTATGCAGCAAGCATATCTACAGAAGCAGAACAAAGAGCTGATTTCCTCTTCGTGAGATGTACAGAAATGATCCCCTTACCAGAGGGAAATAGAATGCAGGTAATCTATAAAATATAGTTGCATCGTAGTTGCTCAAATTATCATCAGTAGTGGCATTGGAAGAATGCAGATAGCAGCAAGATGTTGGTAGATCGAGTGGCTTGGCTATGCTGATGATGATAATTACAAGTCTGTTATATGGAACAGCTTTTCTGACAGCCCCAGAGACCATACGCAGAGAAGAAACAACTTGAAGGTCCTGAGCGTCCAGCTCTGAACATGGGTGGAAACCTGGAAAGCCTCCGTTTAGCTTTGAGGGAGTCTCCGATCTCTTGTTGGACAGATATGCCCAGGAACTGATTATGACAGTGATAGACATGCAAAGTCAATGAAATTTTCAACCTTATTAGATTTCTTAATGCTTATAACCCGGTGCAAAAGGTGGGACCCTGATTCACAGATTGGGACATTTGAGCAGACACAGATGTGGCGGCCAAGTCACCTCAAGACCCCTCATTGAGGTGTCCAAACCCCTCACTGTCTCCAGGCCCATAAGGAGAGTTAAATCTTAGTGGAACCCAGATAAAGAAAGATACAGCCTGGAACAGGAGAAGAGAGCTTGTATCTCAAAAGAGTTGCAGGAAAACGAACAGAAATCTGTGGAACATACATAGGGAGGAGCTCTAGGGGCATTGGATGGAGAAGGGTAAAATATAAACTCAGCTGGGGAGAATTTGGTGATACAGGTGTGCTCACTCAACAGACATGCAGAGTCAATGAAATTTTCAACCTCATTAGATTTCTTAATGCTTACAATCCGGTGCAAAAGGTGGGACCCTGATTCACAGGTTGGGACATTTGAGCCGACACAGATGTGGCGGCCAAGTCACCTCAAGACTCCTCATTGAAGTGTCCAAACCCCTCACTGTCTCCAGGCCCATAAGGAGAATTATCTCTTAGTGGAACCCAGATGAAGAAAGATACAGCCTGGAACAGGAGAAGAGAGCTTGTATCTCAAAAGAGTTGCAGGAAAACGAACAGAAATCTGTGGAACATACATAGGGAGGAGCTCTAGGGGCATTGGATGGAGAAGGGTAAAATATAAACTCAGCTGGGGAGAATTTGGTGATACAGGTGTGCTCACTCAAGATTCAGGAGTTGGTGTGCTGGCTTGGGCACCCAGGAGTGGCATTCACATCTGTGCTGGCCAGCAAGCCTGCACCCACCAGCAGCCAGCAGTTACTGAGGACTTTTCTAACCTTTGGAAGAAAAGAAAACTGGTCTCAGGAAATTAGGGATGTTGAAGAAGATCTGTTCTGAACAACGTGCATAGCCACACCTTAGCCACACCCCCAGGACGGCCAGAGGACACTCCCTTCACAAGGCCTGAAGAATGCCATTGTGAAGTGTTCACAGGCCTTCTTGCAAAGATCTTCTTGGCTGTTTTCTGTAAGCAGGAAATGACAGTGGGAGAGGCTGCAGTGGAATTAGACTCTCTGATTTTAATAGGAAAAAAAAGGGATCCCAGCGTAATGGGGGCCAGGTCTCTCAGATACAGTGGATACAATTACCATAATGAGATGTAGGACTGGAATGGTAATTGTAGGGCTCTGTGGCACTAGCTAACTAATCATGGGGTCCCTAGCACTGCAGTAGATGTACAGACTGTTAAGGTGCTGCCTGACATATATAAGCAGAAAAGTTCTGGGTCTGGTGGGCAAAAGCATTGTAGAGAATCAGAACTTACCTGTGTTCAAACTCAGAGGTCCAGAATCCTTTGGCTTAGAGGATGGGTGGGGGTGGGTCTCTGAGCAAGCACCTGCCATGTGGCTGCAGGTCTGTACTGTGGACATTCCTTCACCCCTCACCCAGAGGGCCCTAGTGCCACTGAGCAGAAAGAGAAAAAGGAAACATCTAGACCTTCCAGGGACTACTGGATACCGTTTTTGAACTCATGATAACTACAGGAAACTCAAATTGCTGCAGCAGTCCACGAGTCACTGTGAGCTCACAGAGATCAGGTGACGGACTGGTGGCCCAAGTCTATCTCAGAGTGGGTCCAATATGACTGAGGATGTAGCCTGCTGTTATACAGTCCCAGGATGTGTAATAGTAATAGACATATGACTAACTAGCAGAGTCTCACATTGGCTCGCTGACCCATGGAATGAAGGTCATTATGGCGGGAAGGGCCAAGTGGAAATTATCCCCTTCCAAGTGGAACTGTCCCTTCCCCCACTGCTAGGATAGTGATATCTTAAAAAGCATCACTGTATTTCATTAGTGACATTGTGCTAATTGGATCTAGTGAGCAGAAAGTAACAGACATTTTAGGCATCTTAGTAAGACAAGCATTTTGAGAGATAGGGGATAAAACCTGTCCCCTATCCCTCAAGTTTAGAGGCATTCCATATTGTGAAGTTTCTAAGGACTCGGGGATCTGGAAGATGTCAGGATCAAGTGACAAATTGCTACATCTTCCACTTCCTACCACAGAGAAAATGATACAATATTTGGTAAACCTGTAGGTTCCTGGGATAAAATATACCACACTCGAATATGCTGCTCTAACCCATTCGGGCTGGCAGTTTTGAGGGATGACAGATCAAGAACTACTCTGGTTGTGGTGCAAGTTGCTCTGCCTCTGAGACTCTATGAATAAACAGATCCATTGGTAGAGGAAGTGTTTGTACATAGGCTATAAAAAAAAGTCTGTACCATCTGGAGAAATGTAGTAGGAAAATTACATGGAAATCGCTAGATTTGGAATGTAAAACCTCTTTTGCTGACTCCATTGGAAAAGCAGTTCCTTGCTTATTACTAGTCTCTGGTAGATACTGAATCCTGGTCATGGGATACCAAGTGACTATGTGACCAGTACTGTCCATCATGAGCTGAATATTATCTTATCTACAAATTCAGGCACAAGTAAACTGCATGAGAGTTGTGATGATTAATTTATGTATCAAGTTGGCTAGGTCACAGTGCCAAGATAATTTAGTCAAGCCTTATTTGGGATGTTTCTGTGTGTGTATTTTTGGATGAAATTTACATTTAAGTCAGTGAACTTTGAGTAAAACAGATTGCCCTCCATAATAGGGGTGGGCCTCATCCAATCAGTTGAAGGGCTTAATACACCAACAGGCTGACAGAAAAGCCATCCCACGCCACAGACCTGTAACCATCACTCTGCTTGTGTAACTTACTTGTTACACAATAAAAGATAAAAGCGATAAAAGAAGGAAGCCAAAATTATCAATTTGTGTCTCATGACCATGTATAGAAGTGGGGATTGTAGCAGTTTTTATGTTAATTACTTGATTCTCTTTCCTCACTTTTACCTCAAAATCTTACATGAAGAGTGGCGTGGCTAACATTTTAGGTTTGGGGTGTGAGTATGATGCCAGCAACCCGTCATCATTCAGTAACTAATGGAACTTTGTATGTCTGCGTGTTGGGGACATGAAGTCTTCATCTAGACAAGGCGGTTGGTGAAGGGCAGAAAGAGTGAAAGTGCCGGACATTCTCTTTTCTCCACTCAGTACATCGTGTCCTGCAGGCTGGCCTCTGTGGGTCACGCCAGTGAGCTCCTCTGTCTTCAGCATCCACTTGGTTTTAGCTGTGAGAGGTGCTGGCAGGAGACTGGAGGTGAAAGTATAGAGAGGTCATAGCAGGTTGCCGCAGGGCAGGTGGTCAGTGGCCATATCCTCGACCAAAAGTTACAGCCTCTGCCCACAGCACTGCGTGTCCCAGGGCCCCCTCTCTGCGCCTTCTCTTCATGCACAGGGGTGGCAATGGTGCCCCGCTCCCAAGGTGCTTCACTCTCTGTTGCTGATTTCCGTTCATCCTGCTGATAATCTTGCAAACAGTCCCTTTATTAAACTCTTCTCAGTTACTCCATTTTAATTGCCCATCACAAACCTCTCTAATATAGCCTAGTTTAGTCAGGATTCAAAATGGATCTCTACTCTCAGTGAGCCAAATTCACAGTTCCTGAATCCATGATTCACCTATCTGTAACCTGTGTCAAGGTCTTCAGCCCCACATATGTTCAGACAGCTTTTTACCAGCCTTCTAAATGGATAATCAGGACGTTGTACCAGGCTCTCCCAGTCTCAGCTGGCTCAAACACTAGCTTGCCTGCTGGAGTGTTTCAACGGACTGAATGCTTGTGTCCCCCACAGATTTATATGTTGAAATCTTAACCTCTGATGGGGTGGTATAATGAGGTGGGGCCTTTGGAAGGTAATTATGTCATGAGAGTAGAACCTTCATGAAGAGAATTAGTGCCCTTATAAAAGGATCCCGGAGAGCTCTCTCACCCTCTCTTTCTGCCATGTGAAGACACAAGAAGTTGGCAGTCTACAATGTGGAAGAGGTCCTCGTTGGAACCTGACCATGCTGGCAACCTGATCTCAGACTTCCAGCCTCCGAAACTGTGGGAAATAAATTTCTATTGTTTATAAGCCACCCAGTCTACTGTTCTTTGTTTTAGCAGCCCAAACAGACTAAGGCTAGGGTCTTAGGGCATTTGGGCTCAGTTACTAAAACATCTTAGAAGAATGTCCCAAATGGTGAGAAAACTGGAGTGCTGCAAATGAGTCCCAGGAATGAACTCCTCTTTCTTCATGGCAGCTGAGCAGGGAGTGCCTGAGCAGCTGGAGTGGCCTCGCCTTGGGCTCCTTGGAGAGCATCCAGGGGAAGTGAGTCTAACAGTGTGCCGAGTGCTCCTGCAAGCAGCACGCACGATAAGCAACACTCCACACCTGTGGCTCTGCCTCCACCACCTGGCCATGGGCCTCAGCAGCCAGCCACAAAGTCTGCAGCTGCTGTTCATGGACAAGGAGCCCATACGCTGCTGGGGGACTGTGCTCCATGTGCCCAAGGGGCGTGGCCCAGCAGCCCAAAGGAGGCCAGTGGTGGGGCAAGCAAAGCTCAATCTTCAGCTTTGCATACATTGGAACTTCTGTTGTGATTTTGGATGATATGCCTTCTCGTGGTGTATAAGCTGGGTGAGGAAGCACTGCTCTAACAATGCATGTTCATTCTGCAAATTAGAACTATTTATTCGGAAATCGTTGATATAAAATAAATTTGTTTAGACTTGAAATTCTATTCACATCATCACACACACACACAAATCAATGATACATATGACACAAAGAAAAGGAAGACCTATTAGATTCCTTAAATATATATGCATATAATCATATAAATTCATCTATTAGATGTATTTACTAAACATATTTAAATATATATTCAGTAAATGGTTCAAGTAAAATTCTAACTCAGAAATCTTGCATTTCACAGGGACTATGTTACTTAGCTGCAGTCTACGCTGAGGCCTAAGGTTGAAATACCTTGGTTTTCAGGCCCCTAGATCCTTCTTGGCCTACTAATGAAAAGGGTAAGTTTAATAAAATAGAGTGAAAATGAATGGCATTGTTAATGAACCAGACACAGCATAGTACACACTATGTAACTGCACTTTATAAAGAATAAAAACAGACAACATCAATCTATGGTATTAGCAGTCAGGATAGTGGTTAATGTAGGTGGTCTGAGGGGCACGAAGGAGCCTCTGGGTTGTAGATCATGTAACGTTGCTTTATCCGAATGTTGATTACATGGCTCTTTCTGTTTGTGAAAATTTATCAAGTTGTAAACTTATGATATGTACACTTTTGTGTGTGTTTATTATGCTTCGATGAAAACATTTTAAATGAAATGGCAGACAGCTCACACTAACACAAAAATGCTTGGTAGTTAGGAAAAGGTATAGAAAACAGAAAACAAAAACAAAAATCTAGGGGCCCTAGCCGACCACAAGCTAATGTGAAATAACATTAATAATATGAAACAAGTTGCTGTTATTAGAGGCAAAGAAAGCGAGCTTGTCCGATACCTGGGCTATATAATAAAGGTTACGTGTAAGACGTACCAAGATTGAAAAGCAATTTTCTACAATACAATGTGGCTTCTTGAGCCTTGATCAGAATAATGGGTAATTTTGATTGACATCTTTTCAAAAGGATATCAAAACCTAGAAGGGATTCAGAGAGGAGCAATAGAGTTGATTAAAAACATGGGAAATAGACCCTCAAAAAAAGGTTAAAAGAAATGCATTTTTAAAAAATTGGGTGTTGGTCTTCTTCTCTTGATAAATGGTAAAATGACTCCGCTACCCTTTTCTCTAATCCTTTGCTCCTTCCCCGACTTCTTTATTGACAAGTAGACTTGAAAGAGCCAAATAAGTCACTTGATGTTAATTTATTGAGCAGATATGTCAATGTCATTCTAAAAGAAAAAAGAGGTTCCGTCATTAAAAAGCACTACTCAGAATAATTGGGGTTGCTCAGCTGTAGGAAGAGAAATCTTGATTGGCCTTAAAATTGCTGAAAGTTTTTGAGAGGAGAGTTTATCTGTCATTCTTCACTTCAGACAAAATGAAAGTAAATAATCTTAAAATACAGCAAAAAAAAAAGGATGCCAGAAAGACTTGATAAATGAGGGAACCACAAGGCCTGGGGATGCTTAAGAGGAGAACTGGAATATTCTGACGAGCTGGGTTCTTTCTAACATCATAATTTTTATTACCTCCTTAGTAATGCCTTACATTTGTTGTGCCTTAGAGGTCTCCTCCAGGGACACTTTTACGCCCATTTGCTTCAACTTAGAAGCCCCTTTTTGAATGGGGTTGCCAGAGGCGAATCTGCTGCTGAAAGGAGGCCCGGAGGCAGCCGGTGGGCAGCCCCCCTCCCGCATCCCCCTGCTGCTGCCCCCAGGGGCTGGGGCCTCCGAGCAGGCCTGCCAGGCTGAAGGACGAGAGGCAGGGGCTGCCTTCTGTCGCCGGTCACCATGGCGACCTCACGGCCAGCAGCAGCTGCCCTCTCCGCCATCCTGGAGATGTCTAAAGGGTTTCCGTCACAGGTGGAGGTAGTGGGTGGTTCCAGAAGAGGCCCCAAGCCTAGGGAAGTCCTGGCCACTGGCTCAGCCAAGCCAGTCACCTTTCCCGGGGCTCCCAGCAGAATTCAGGGTTCGGTTCAGACCAGGCTTTGCCAGCACGGCCCAAGAAATGTCCCCTGGCACTAACATGCTCCTCCCTCTGTGTCTTGTTGCCCTGGGAGAGTCTGAGGCCTGGAAAAGAGACTACAGGAGGGGACCATTTTAAAAACAATTTTATTAAAGTATATTTGGTATACAATGTTACATTAGTTTCAACCTTACAACACAGTGACTCGATACTTACATATCTTTTGATGTGATCACCGCACTAAATGTAGTAACTGTCTCTTACATGCAGACTTATTACAATATTACTGACTATATTCGCTGTGAAAATGGAATTATGTGGACTTTTAGGCTTAGGCCAAGACTTTGTCCCCTTGTCTACCCGTGTTTTGTTCCTGTCGTAGTTATTGTTGGTGGGGGACCTTCCAGATCCTCCAGACCTGCATCCTGAAAGGCAGCTGCCTTCTTCTCAACAACCTGCTACCCTTTGAGCAGCGCCTTACACTCCCACCCTGCCGATTCCAGCCCCTGACACAAGCTGCAGGGGTCCGCACCCCTGCATGGCACCTGCTGCCTGGCACACACAAAGCAGGGCCAGGGCCAGCGCCCAGGGGAGCCAACAGCTGGCAGGCCACCTCTCAGCCCCGTGCCTGCCCTGCTGAGCTTCAGGGAAGAGGGGGGCCAGGGGGAATCTTGATGGGGAGTCTCTCCAGCAAGACATCTGCTCCCCTGGCCAGGAGATCTGAGGGGCGGATGCAGGAGATCCAAGAGGCCGGCGTCAGGGCAGCCCCTACCCCGCAGCTGTGCTGAGCACCGACTCCCACTCTCCCACGTGGCCACAGTCTGTCCCTTTCATGCCTGTTCTTCTCCCTTCCCCCCACCCCCAGCTGGCATCTTGGGAAAGATAAGTATCTCAAACAAAGCTGTCTCCTGGAGGCTGTCCCTGCCTGACTGCCAAGCTCCCCTGCCGCCCCCATGTTGGGCCTGTCCCTGAAATGCTGCTCCCCCAATCCTGGCAGCTCTGGGCTCTGGCCAGGTGGTGTCAGACCCACCTTGCTCTCCGACTGGGTCTGATGCCTCTATCAGATGCCAGGAGGATGGCTGGACTGGAGCAATGGAGGCCAAGCGCACCAGGCACCTGACCTTCAGGGAGGGAAGTGACAGATGAATGAGTAGACTTCTTGCGAAATCACTAGTCTGGAGCCTCCCTGGTGGCTCTTAAAGAAGCAACCCCTCCACCCCTGTTAGTTTTTCTCTTTACCTCGGCCAAAGCTCCTGAATGGAATGCGGACCGGGGGTCGGGGAGGGGATGGGCTTCCATCCTGTAAGCTGGGGAATTAGCTTTTGGGTGAAAGTTATATCAAGAATCCAAAGCCAATCCTCTGAGCCCAGTTGGAAACAAAAAAGAGACTGTCTTCACACCTTAATTAGCATAAGGATTTGAAAACAAACAAACAAGCAATTTTGCCCTCGGCCTTGCCAGAGAGAGCAGTTTACATACTATCTAAGGGGCCCAGACATTTATGTTGCCCAAGGCTTTCAGGCAAACTAGGATTTTCTTTCCTCCAGGCACACTGCTGATCATGCCCAGAATATGAAGCAGTGATCTTGGGGGGAGGTGGCACTAAACGTAACCTCCAGGCCCAGTGTGGGAAACTTGTCCCCAGTGACTAGTGGGGTCTCACGTCTACAAGAGAGTACTGCCATGCTGGCCTAAGTGGCCCAAGGATGATCCTTTTCGGAAGTCCCCAAGTCAGAGTGACAAGATAATTAAGTTACTCTCACAAGCCCCCACACGGACTCTGATGGTTCGTCATCATTATCCGCCTACTTGCACATTGGGCTTTAACCTTCCTTCCCACCCTCGTGGGGACTCAGAGACATATCCAAAGAACACCTAGACTTGTCCTCTAGGTAATCAAAGGGCAGGATCCCTGCGACACTTCAGCCCCATCATTTCCCCACACTGGTCATCAGCCGCTTGCAGCACAGTGGCTGCAAGAAACCTCTGAGAAACCCCAGCCCTGGCTGAAGGCAGGCGAGTGACCTGGGGATTCTGTGAGTCACACAGAGCTTCCACTTGCCTGGCTCAGGCTCCAGGAAGCACAGAGAACGCAAGCCAGGATGTGCACTGGACATCACAAGAACCCATACGTATGTGCGTATGTGTGAGTGCACGCATGTACACATACACGCAGAGCTAGAGGTGACTGTCACTCCCTGCCCAAATACTCCGTTAGCCTCCAACGCCCTGCTCCCTTCTCTCTGCTGCCACGTTTATTTCGCCATCCCTGAGGACCTCGATGTACACACACATCTCCATTACTCTGCTCACTGCACTGTCACATCGTCATCCATTTCCTCGACTGTTTCCTTCTCTAATTCAGTGAAGTGACAGCAGAGTCTGCATCTTGTTTGTGGCCTAGGACCGCTTGTCCAGTGTTTGTGAAGTGAACTGAATCCTCCAGATGGTTCACAGCTCAGCCATGCACACCCACGGGCCCTGCTCCCAGGGCCCAGCCTGATTCGAGCTAGCCTGGTCTCCGTGCCTCTAGCCTTCTCACCATCCACACCGAAGCAAGTGAAACATGTATTTTTAATAAATTGGGTGAGCCCCAGGCTTTTAATGGACAAAAAGGGAAAACCACTTAGCCGTATACACAGCATGGGCTTTATTCCCCCAGGCGTTCTATTAGAGAATAGAATGTAAGAGGTGATCAAAGCAAAAAAAATAAATAAATAAAAAGTGGACTCTCTGTGCATCACCACTTGCCAGTGCTTAACCCTCCTCAGACTTATACTCACAGTCCCCAGAAGCCAAGGAAAGGACAGAGTGTACATAGCAGGTGCCCAGTGTGCCCGCAGAAAAAACAGTATTCTAGGTGCCAGAAAACCTGACTGTCAGTCATGGCATCCTTGGATATGTCGTTAACTTCTCTGGACTTCTGTTTCTTTGCAAAAGAACGATAAACCTGCCCGGATGGTTGTAAAGAAAAATGGAGTGAGAACCAGGAGAAGGCTTTAGAAAGTCCAGGATTCCCTTCCCTTCCAAGGAAAGTAGAGAGGTGGAGAAGCCTCAGAAGCTGATGCATAGGAAAGGCCGGGTCAGCCCTGGGACGAGCTAGGAAAAAGAGGAACGGAGTATGACGTCGCCTCCCCTTCCTTGCTGCCCCTGTGTGCTCCTGCTGTGGGCTGAATTGTGCCCCTCAACCCCTGCCTGTTCATACGTTGAAGTCCTAGCCCCCAGGACCTCAGAATGTGGCTGAATTTGGAGATAGGATCCTTAAAAGAGGTAATCAAATTAAAATGAAGTCAATAGGTGGGCTCTAATCCAATATGGCTTATATCCTTGTAAGAAGACATTGGGACACAGGGAGGACCGCGTGAAAACCCTGGAAGAAAGCAGCCATCTACAAGCCAAGGGGAGGCCTCAGAAGACACCCTGCCTCCCAACACCTTGCCCTCAGGCTTCCAGCCTCCAGAACTGGAGATAGGTTTCCTCTGTTTAAGCCACCCAGTCTGTGGTATTTTGTCGTACAGTCCTGGAGAACTGATACAGCCCCTTCCTGCCTCCCTACTTGTCCTTTTGCCCTACTGAGTGCTGTCCTGCAAGAAAGTACTCCCCAGCAGGCTCTGGCGAAGTGCCTGAGAAGCGAACGCATGATTCCTGGTCACAGAGCTCTCGCATCTGCCTGGGCAGGACATGTCAACTGGGCCACACTTTCAGTCAGAGATGTCCACTTCAGGGGTGACTTCTGTTATGCTGCTGAGACATGTGGGAGAGTGTTTCCTGTCCATTTCAGACCCCATGCTACAGGGGATCACTTGCACCAGTGTGTCACAAATACATGTCCTTACATAGCTATCAGTGTCATCTGGGGAGACTGATAAAAATGCAGACTCTTGAACTCACTGCAGTGATTCTATTCTAAATCAATAAGCATGAGGTGAGGTCTGAGAATCTGTACTTTTAGCAAGTTGCTAGGTAAACCTAAGGTGCAGAGAGGGCCAGGAATCACTGCCCCATCTGCCATTGTATGAGAAACGTCCCTGAATTTCATGGGCCACTTTGAGGTCAGGTCTTCCACGTGAGCAAGAATGACAGTATGTTAGCCTAGCTCCTTGAAGTGTACAGCGTGTTCACACACAGATGCCCACCGACTATGGAAAAACCTCAGAAGACCCCTTTGTGAAATCTGTTAGGCCCTTGCCCCCCATTTTCTCTCTCCAGACTGCAGTGAGAGGCAGGGTAGCCTTGCCCAGACCACACAACCAGCTAGACTAGAGCCATGTGCAAGTTTCCAGATTCCTCGTTGGGTGTTCGCTTTCTCAAATGCCCTATTAAACACCATTTCACCTTCTAAATATGACTCTGATGGAAAAGAAAGACCCCGATGGGGCTTACTGAGCACCAGTGTGCCAGGCGCTTGGTGTGCGTTCTCTCATTACTCCTCACAATGACACTGTCTCATTAGATCTCATCTCCATATTTTGTATCAGAGAGACTTACTCAACGTCACAGACAATAAAGTTGGAGTCAGAACTCAGCCCAGGTCTGTATAACTCCAAGTCTCAGATAATCCATAATCTGGGGATGAGAAACCTGTACTTTTTTAAATACCAGGAACTCTCCCGCTGGGCTGGCATCCAGGGAATTGACCCCATTCATCCTGTGGCCACAGCCCAGCCTGGTCAGGAGTCCTTCCTGCTCCACCCCATAGCCTTTAGGCTTTGCAGACTCTCCAGGCTGAGCCAACAAGAAATGGTTTAGCTTTGCCAATAGGCCTACAGGCCTTTCCTGGCAGCTCTAAGAGGACACGGTGGGCAGGACAGCAGCACCTATGCCAGGAACCAGGGCAGCCCCACCAGAGGAGAAGACAATTCCTGCCCTGACGCCTATGGTATCTGATTTCTGAGAGGACCCTCGGCTTTCTCTTGGCCTCCTGTTACTTCATACCAGCCACAGCAGTGGGGGTCACATTTCACACACTGACGTCACTGACATAATTCATTCTGTTCCTGCACCTACAGGAGGGCTTCCAGTGGGACTCCTTAAGCTGGCACTAGGTGTAAAGTCCAGTCACAATGATCTATTACCCCAATACATACCAAAGGATAAGAGGTGGAAGATGTGGAGTGTTCCCCACACCCACCATCTTCTATGTCATCCATTTTTAGCTCATGGATCTTTGCTCTTCTCATCCTTCAACATGGCCTCTCTTCCTCCTCCTCCCCCTCCCCCTCCTTCTTCTCCTCTTTCCTCTTCCTCTTCCTCTGCCTCTCGTTCTCCTTCTCCTTCCTCTTTTTCTTACTCTTCTTCTTCCTTTTAAACACTTGACAAGTGAGAAAGCATTATTGAAGCACAAATACATTTCAGGGGGTAGAGAACAAAGAACCAAGTTACAGCCCAAGATCGCAAGCTACTCCTTCCATTACAATATCAATCCACACCAAATAAATTGTTTTAAGGCATTCCTCTATTCAGTTCACACATACAATAGAAACCATTGTACATGTCCCAATCCAGTGGCCTTCTAGGACTGTTGGATGGCAACAGACTCTATTGAAAGGAATTTCGCAAACGACTTTGTGTAGATACACTTGTAAAAATAAAAAGGTCAGTTTGGAACAGTGAGTATCAGAAAATGAACACTGGATCATCAAACCCTTCTTAGAAAGGTCTCAACAGACCATGTCCATGTTACATCTAGGTCAAGTTTAGGAAATGATGGAAAAAAACAGGAACAGAGATCACTTCAAGGGAGAAGTCAGAATAAGAGGGAGAATGCCTGTGCACGTTCCCTCAGAGCACCACCAGTGCCCAGCCCGGAGAAACACAGGCCCAGGTTAGACAGTACTTGGCTATTCTGGCTGACACACTGATATGCAGATCATATTCTGTGTGCTGACACACCATGAACCCAAACACTAGGAAAGCCGTGGTACATGAGCGTGAAGATGTCTCTTCTTTCATTAGAGAAATGAGGAGCACCTCACTTCTCCCTTCCTATCCTATCAGAAAATTGTGGCTACTTCCCATGAAATTGATACATTGTGGGGCTTCATTCATTTGTATTTTCAGCAAATATTTACTAAGCTCATGACATGCACCAGGCACTGTTCTAGGCACTGGGAATATAGCTGTAAATGAAGGAAAGCAACGATACAACAACACAGAAAAAAAAAAAAACCTCTGCCTTCATGGAGCTTTCAATCTATGGGAAAGCTTCCTTGGGAGACAGAAGGTAAGAAAAGTAAGAAAGTATAGAGGAAGTCTGGTCAAGATGGCAGAGTAAGTAAATGCTGTGCTTGCCTCCTCTCATGACCATGTCAAAATTACATCTAAATTATAGAACAATCAACCTGGAGAACCATCTGAAGACTAGCTGAACAGAAGTCCTATATCTAAGGATATAAAGAAAAACCCATGTTTAGACTGGTAGGAGGGGCAGAGACACAAAACAGGCTGGACACACACCTGGTTGAAAATCAGGAGGGATATCTTCGCTGCAGAGGTCCCACTGAAGAGCAAAAGTTCCCAGCCTCACGCCGGGCTCCCCAACCTGGAACACTAGTGCTGGGAAGAGAAGTCCCCACAACATCTATCTGTGAAAATCAGCAGGGACTACCTCCATCTGGGTGAGACAGAAGGCTTCTGGAAACCCAGGTGTCCTCTTAAAAGGCCTACACACAGACTCATTTGCTTTCAGGCACTCGCCCTGGGCTCTGGAAGAGGGACAGAGGCTCTGGGAGGTGCCAGATATATTCAGGGAGAAACTAAGACTTAACATCATTACTACTCGAAGCAATCTATAAATTCAATGCAATCCCCATTAAAATACCAATGACGGTTTTCACAGAACTGGAACAAATAATCTTAAAATTTGTATGGAGCCACTGACGATAGCAATGGCAAATAGCAATGGCAATCTTGAGAAAGAAGAACAAAGCTGGAGGTATCATACTACCTGATGTCAAACTATACTGCAAGCCTATAGTAATCAAAACAGCATGGTACTGGCATAAAAACAGACACATAGACCAGTGGAACAGAATAGAGAGCCCAGAAATAAACCCATACCTATATGGTCAATTAATCTGCGACAAAGGAGGCAAGAATATACAATGGGGTAAAGACAGTCTATTCAATAAAAGGTGTTTGGAAAACTGGACAGATACATGCAAAAAATGAAACTAGATCATTTTCTTACACCATATACAAGAATCAATTCAAAGTAGATTAAAGATTTAAATGTAAGACCTGAAGCAATAAAATTCCTAGAAGAAAACATAATACACTCTCTGACATTGCTCTTAGTAATATTTTTCTAATATATCTTCTCCAGCAAGGGAAACGAAAGAATAAACAAATGGGACTAGATCAAACTAAAAAGTTTTTGCACAGCAAAGGAAGCCATCAATAAAATGAAAAGACGACCTACTGAATGAAAGAAAATATTCACTAATGATATGGCCGATAGGGATTAATATCTAAAATTTATAAAGAACTCATACAACTGCACTCCCCAAAAACTAACAATCCAGTTAAGTAAATTGGATTGAACAGACATTTCTTCAAAGAGGAAACACAGAGGACCAATCAACATAAAAAAAGATGCTCAACGTTACTAATCATCAGAGAAATGTAAATTAAAACCACAGCCAGATATTACTTCACACCTGTCGAAATAGCTATCATCGATAAATCAACAAATAACAAGTGCTGGCCAGCAGGTAGAGAAAAGGAAACCCTCATGCACTGTTGGTGGGACTTAAAATTGGTGCAGCCACGTTGAAAAACAGTATGGAGTTTCCTTAAGAAATCGAAGATAGAACTTCCCGATGACCCGGCAATTCTACTTCTGGGTATTTATCTGAAGAAAACTAAAAGACTAATTCAAAAAGATATGTACACCCCTTTGTTCATTATAGCGTTACTTATAATAGCCAAGACATGGAAGCAATTTAGATTTCTCTCAATAGATGATTGGATAAAGAAGTGGTACATATATACAATGGAATATTACTCGGCCATAAAAAAGAATGAAGTCTTACCATTTGTGACAACATGGATGAACCTAGAGGGTATTATGTTAAGTGAAATACGTCAGACAGAGAAAGACAAAACCATATGATTTCATTATATATGGAATCTAAGGAACAAAGTTAACAAACAAAACAGAAACAGACTCATAGATACAGAAAACAAACTTATGGTTGCTAGCCCCCCGGAGTGGGGGGCTGGGTGAAAAAGGCGAAGGGATTAAGATGTGCAAATTGCCAGTTATAAAAACAGTCACATGGATGTAAAATACAGCATAGGGAATATGGTCAATAATATTGTAGTAATTATGTATGGTAACAGTTGGGTACTAGACTTATCAGGGGGATCACTTCATAAATTATATAAATGTCTTATAATATTGCCAATAAATGCCAGTATGTTGTACACCTGATACTAACATAAAATAATATTGAATGCAAAGTGTAATTAAAAAAATAATTAAAGAAAAATATGAAAGTATAAAGTAAGGAAATGATAAGGGGATAAAGAAAACAGAAGAGATGTGTAATGTGAAGGGCGGTCAGAGTTTCAGATAAGGCCAACGGAAACCTTACTGAAGTTACTTTTGAGTAAGTATGGGAAAAAGTGGGGAAACAACCTTATGGATATCTGGGAGGGGGCTAATTCTAGGCAGAGACAAAAACAAGTGCAAAGGCCCTGAGGCAGGAGTAGGGGGGCATCGAGGAGTGTAGTAGCCAATGAGTCCAGGTAGGTGGGAAGGGGAACAGGAGACAATTCACGTAAAGGAAATCCAAGAGGGTTTGGCAGAGGGATGCCAAACTCGCTTCTAACTGGAGTCTTTTGCTGCCCCATGGAGCAGAGAATACAGGAAGTAGGAGCAGGTGCAGAGAGACAAATCAGGGGGCTGCAGTTGTCTTGGGGAGCTTTGACAGTAGCTTGGCCACAGCAGTGGAGATGATAAAAAGTAGTTGAAAACATATTTTCAATATTCTGTCAAAAACAGCCGTTGACTGCCTGGGACCTGAGCAAATGGAGCAATGGAGCTGTATGTTCTGTTGCCCGCTGGACTCCATCCACCACCATCATACACTCACAAACACACATAAGCCTCATATCCCCACACTCCTTGTTCTCCTGACAGACTGAATATTCCAGAGCTTTTCTGACTCTTCCCAGTTCCCAGAGCTTCCCTGTCCTGTCCCAGGTAAGTCAATTCAGCTCTGACAATTACCAGCATACTGACCTTGGGAGAGTTATTTTACCCTGTCTGACCCCTTCTTCAGTTGTAAAACAGGAATAAGGATTACATTTACCCTCAAGGGTGGTTGTAGGGATTAAGCGAGGAACTACAAGTGCCACCGCACCGAGGGTATTCCACCGGTGGCCGTCACTCTTCTCCCACGATGGGCCTGCTCCCATCCATGTCCGCACTCTGCTGTGAGCGGAGGCCCAGTGTGCGTTTGGCCACCACAGAAGATGTGGCTGGCGGGACTGGACCCCAGGGAAATGTGCACCGGCCCAGGGACGAGTTCGCATTGTGGAGACTTGGTGGACAGGGAGCCCAAGGCAGCCCAAGTCTGCCAGGCACAGCGCCTGGGGCCCTCAGAGCCTGGGTCATGGGGACGCTGCACTGGAGCCTGATTCCGGCTTCGACGGGCAGATGCCTTCCTCGCCCCACCGGAGTCACAGTCTCTTCCTATCTCCACTGCCGCCACTCAGGAGCCCCAGGGCTTCAAGGTCAGAATCACTTGGTTTGAACCCAGAGCTACTATTCACAAGCTGTGCAGCTTTGATTAGTAACTGAACCTCTCTGGGCCTCCAGTGCCTCTTCCATGAACAGGGTGATATTAATGCCCACTGCGCAGAGCAGTCGTGAGATAGAGTGAAACTCTCCATGCAAAGTGCTTTAGTCCTGAGTCTGTGGTTAGTGCTTAAATGATGGACGGCATCATTAGAACGAGTATAATGTGAGCTGGCAGGACCTTCCACCCATAGTCTATAAACAAATTAGGATGAAAATTTAAAAACACTCTATTCTCTTTATCACCAAAAAACAGTGAATAAGTGTGTGTCCTCTGACCTTAGCTCAGCGAATATCTACTTTTAAGATAGTTAATACCTTCACATGGGAAACGAAGAGGCAAACTCTCAAAAACACCATTTTATTTTATTTTTTTACTTTTTAGCAGTTCA
Organism: Pteropus alecto; assembly: GCF_000325575.1. Classification (NCBI taxonomy): domain Eukaryota; kingdom Metazoa; phylum Chordata; class Mammalia; order Chiroptera; family Pteropodidae; genus Pteropus; species Pteropus alecto. The sequence continues at coordinate 3,174,726 of NW_006443566.1, forward strand.
TGAATTGGGCAGCATCTCATCTAGCAGCTAAAGGGCATTCCCTCAAGGACACCATTTGAAACTCCCCCAGATTTGGCTGAAAGATTTGCTGCGGAGTGTCTGCAACGAACTCCGCCCAAAAGTCCGCAGACTCTGAGGGCAGCGGGTCTACCTCCTCCCTGCTGGGGGCCTGCCGCCAGCCTCTGCGGGCCTGGGCCTTCCTTCACAGCCGCAGACAGCATGGCCCTTCCAGAAGCAGGAGAGGATGGGTGACTGCTCCCCCTTGTCCTGGCTGGGTATTCACAAGTCTGTGAGCCAAGGGGCTGTCTCAGGGCTGTCTGGGTGGGAGCCAGGGGATGGGAGAGACAAAAGAGAACAAGCGCCGGGGCCATTTTCTCTTCTGAAAAGATCTTCATTTCCACGCTAACGGCGATTGCTGGCCTGCCTCGGTTTCAGTCTCAGCCCTTTTTGCCGATTCATCTGGCAAATCACGCCTGGCACATTTCCTCCACCTCCCTTTCCTTGGCTAGACGAGGCCAGGAATAAACTGACAAGGAAAAACACAGCTCTCCAAATTATTTTGGTGTCTCGTCTAGGATTATGATGGAGCTTGGGACTAATCACAAACAGGTCTCAGCTGCTTTGGATGCCATCCTGAACTGGTACCTCTTAACTTGCCCACCTCACATTCATTCCCGTTTGCTGACTACATACGAATTCCTATTTCCCCAAACCTTTCTGTGCTGCTCCACAAACCAAGGACCACGAGGTCAGAACCAGACCCTGTGGGAACTGGAGGCCTCTTACCCAGGCCTGGACTAACCCTCCCATTTGAAATGCCCTTTATTCTAGTACTTAATGATGCAGAAGCAGTCGAGAGCTGGACTGTAGTACTCACCAGATGTGAGTGGAGAATGGGGAATTTGTGGGATGAAGAGGAGTTAGAGGGGTGAAAGGAAGGCATTCTGGGGAGAGCTAAGCATCGAAGTGAAAACCACATAGCACAGATGATTGGTTTAATTAGAGCTGTCACTCTGTGCCTCAGATGGTAGAGGCAGGAGTTTATGTTTTTAGTACTTTTGGGTAAAACCAGGAATCATCTTAGGTTTTTGAGCACAGGAATAACGATGAAAACACATTTTTTTAAGGGCGGAAATGAGACGAGTCTCCCGCACCTTATTCGAAAGAGACTCCTCAGGTGTTCAACAGCCCCGTCCTTCCAGCCCCTTCATACTCTAACCTCCTCTAATCTCCCATGAAATTTAAGATTACAAAACTGGTGTATTTCAAGTGGGTATTTTCTACTTGGTGCAATTCATAAGTTTGTGTCGTGAGAGCTAACAAAAAACATGAAATTATTTAAAATTATGAGAGGAAACAAGCCTGGAATGCAAAGGATGTAGACCAACTCGTTTCATGTCAGCGTTCCCTCCTAAGACTGAAGACAGGTCCTAGGAGGGGAGAATTCTATTCATTTAAGGAAAAGACTGACCTCTAAGCTCTATAGAAAAGGTTCATTTTTATTTTCAGCTTTTTATTCTCTCGGGTGCTGAAAAATAGGGGAGAAATCACGTTAAGTGTTGACTGCCAGGTTTTGTCCGGAGAACAAGGATTGTGAAGTGTGTGAAAGATCTTGGGAAATGTGCGTTGCCTTGACCTTTAGAGATGACTGCATCCTGATTGGCTAGCTGTGCTGCCCTAGCCCTGGGGTCAGCAGGGTCATAAATACAGAAGAAATAGAAAGGCAGGTAATCAAGCCTACTGTTTGGGAAAGGGTAAACTGGCCGCTTGGTGCTTGGTTCTAGTCCCTTCAGTAGGCCCACAGGGAGGCACGTAATCCCGGCTAGAGGGGGATCTGGATTGGGTGGGGGCGATGAGGTGGGGTGAGGGGAACTGCAGCAGGCGAGTGAAGGCAATCCCGCATGCGCGGAACTGGGGCGGGGCCGTGTGGGCGAGGCCGTCCGTGTGCGCGCGGGCAGGACAGGTGGGGGCAGGAATGGGCGTGCCGGGGCGGTGGGGTCTGGGTCTTCCGTGTAGAGATGGGGCTCTATGTGAAGTTCTCAAGCGACGCCCCTCCCCGCATCGCTGGTCCAGTGAGATGGCATTGAGGTACATTCTGGAGGAGGTGGAGCGTGTGTCTGTGGCTGTCTAGCTGGTCAATGACGGGTCCTCACACCGGAAACGGTGTTTCTGCTCCGGAACACTTGCATCAGGTGCAGGCAGGCACTGCAAGGTTCATGCATCCAGGCCTCTGGGGAAACTTTTCTGTAACCGGCAATATCATGGTGCCTTTGGGAAACCTTGCACGTAATATTCGTGCACATGACAATTTCGAGGAATGGTACAATTAAAAACCAGAGCAACGTCCCAGGGTGTGATTGTGGTGCTATTAGGTCTCCAGCACGCCGCCCGGCACCAGGGTGGCAAGCATAATGAGTATTTACTGACCTCCTGCAGCCCGGGTGTGGTAACCAAGGCGACTGCACCGCCCTCCGCCGCCCACCAGCCACTCCGCGGCCACGCCCCTCCCCAGTCGCCCTTTCTCCCCACGCTCCCCATTGGTCGCAGGCCCCGGCGCTCCCCAAAACCACCAATCACCGGCCGCGTTTCCTTACAAAGGGTGGAGAGATGCCTCAGGCCAGAAGCCACGCTCTGAGCGAAAAAGCTAGGCTGATGGCTTAATTGAGGCGAACGTAAACTCCAATCTGAAGCAAAATAAGAGCAGTATTATCTAATCGTATATACTTTAGGAAGCAATCCGAGAGCCCACGCAGCCTCCAATAACCAGTCCTGGAAAGGTTTCTGTGACGAAGAGCCATACCATTTGCTCATCCTAGTTATCTAGATTCTAGTTCGGGTTCCATCACTACCTCATTGCATGTAACTGCCCATCTGTGAATTCCTGTTTCCTCGACTTAAAGAAAAGGACTCATAGTCTGTCAAGACCCTTCCAACTCCGAATTTTTATGAGCTGCAGTCTGATCATCCCCCTGAGAGCCAACACAGTTTAATATTCAGGCCTGAACCTGAAAGCGACGAATAGAAGGCTGATTTGACTTTGCTTTTTTCTTTACCTCTGTCTGCAGAGAAAGAAATAACTGTCTCATTCCTCTTTGCTGGAGGGGGGTGGGGGAGGAATAATAAATCGATGTTTCATCTGTAAGGGAGATGAATTTCCCATCTCACCCAAGGAGATGTGGGACTGCTCTGGACTGAGGATTGATACAAGTGTCAGATGTCAGAGCCTACGGGGGCCATAAACAATGCGATTGAATCCTTCCCCCCACCCTACCCCACCCCCCAGCACTAGCTTTACTGGTGAGGAGTATGAGGCCCAGAGATGCTAGGAGATTTGTTCAAGATCGTTCAGCTGTGAGAGCCAGAGTAGAAATTGATGTCCTTTCTGCCACACCATGCTGGACAGTTGGTCACTTGCTTTCCTCAGGAGCCTTCCACTTCCCTTCTTCCTCTTCCTCTCAGTGTTCTGTAATAGTTGGCAACGTACACATCCAGCCTTCAGAACCCAGGAAGGCAGGACCAAGCTGAGTTTTCTGATCCTAACAAGGTGGATTCCCTTAAAAAAAGAAGGAAGTGGCTGGTTATAATTTGGCCCCAATCTGAAGCTCTAAAGCATTCCAGTGATTCTGCAACATGCAAGCTTTCACTTTGCAGGACATAAAGCCGATTTCACAAATCTTCCAAGCCTTAAAGAGCAGAATGATGAAGCATTAGGTCAGCAGTATAGTAGCTGATGGTCAGATTCACTTATTTCCCAAATGTCCCAGACCCACAACACAGCATCAGCTGGATTTAGTACCTGTAAAGTTTTGCAGCCATCTAAGAGTGGATGTCCTCATTTTATCAACTCTACCTCCTTACCTGTGCCTGCATCTTGAGCAACTTCTTCCACCAGAGCATCAAGTATATACTGAACTCCTATACAATCTCATCAAACTGCAGGCACTTGTGAGGCAGGGGGAAAATCTCAAAAGCTTTCCTCTGGCCTATTCTTGCCTTGCAGCCTCCTGCCTTCCCACCACATGTACCAATTCAAAACAGCTTTCAGGGTCCCCATAGTTTTCTCCTAGTTTTCTGATTAATCCCTGAAATCCAACTATTCATTTTGTCTCTATAGTTTCTCCAATGCTATTCTGAGATAATCAAAAAGCAAACAGCCAAGCTGGTTCACCATCTGCATGGAAACTGAAAGTCATCATCCAACCAAAAGAAGGAAGAGGATCAGGACCAGGACCGGCACCAGGAGGAAGATGTGGAAAAGAAGAAGAAAAGAAGATAAAGGGCCAAAATGCATCCCTTTTCCACCCTACAGAGCAAAATCGAAAATCTTTTCCCATTATATTCAAAGCAGAGCCTACCCCATCATTAACTGGCACCGTTCATTCATTTAACAAACATTTTGAGCAACAATCTGTGCTGGCACTGGGGGTACACTGGAGAACAAGACAGGCAAGGCCCATGCCCCACGAAGCCCGCAGGCTCCAGACTATAGCGGGAGCTGCAGGCTGAGGTTTCAGCACAGGAACAGTGCAAAGTGTTCAGATTGGATAGTGAAGAAATGGAGTGGAGGATGGCATGGCTGGAGCAAAGTGCTTAGACATCAGGTGTAGGAGGTGAAGTTGGAGAGGGAGGCAGGGCCATATCTCACAGAACTTTGTACTCGAACATAAGGAGTTGAATTTTGTTTTAAGTACGACAAAAACCAGGGCTTTAATTTACAGAGTTTTAAGCAGGGGAGAGGCATGATCTGATCCACCTTTGTAAACACCACTCTGGATGCTGTGTGGCTAATGGACCATAGCATTATCTAGAGAGGAGAAGAAATCCATTCGGTTGTCTTGAATACCCATCCCCCTTCTAGACTTTAATTTGCCCAGAAAGAGACACTGGCACTGGTTATCTACGCAGTCTAGCTTAGGGCATAATAGATTTTTGGCCTTCAGGTTTACAAATAAATCTCTTATGACTTTGTTAGAATGAATCAGTCCCTCGGAACCTCTGGGCAAGAGGATACAATTGAGGAACCAGATTCTGTCCAAAGTCCTGCCTACCTGGGATATCCCAGGTCAGGGACCTCTCAAACTCCTCTCTGCTATAGCATCTGCTTTAAACCATTCTCATGTTTGTTGAATGAATAGATGGATGAATGAGTGAACAAATAAGAGAAAGCCAATAGATGGCTGGTTGGTTGGCTAGTTGGATGGAAAAATGGAAGAAACCTGAGTGTATGTGTGTGTGGAGAGAGAGGGAGGGAGGGGGGAGAGAGAGAGAGAGAGAGAGAGAGAGAGAGAGAGAGAGAGAGTGTGTGTGTGTGTGAGAAAACAAACTTAAGGCATGTGGGAGCTAGGTAAGGAAAGGTCCCAGAAGAGAGGGCGAAGATGGATAAAGAACAATTGTGGAGAAGTTGATCAGGCATCTCAAGCCACTTCCTACGTATTCTGGGACATCCCTCAATCAGCCATCCAGGCTCTTTGACTGTCTGGAGACCTGTGTAAATGGCCTGAAGCAAGTGGTCACAATCTCCCCAAGTTCTTTGCTCCTGGAGGGCAAATAAATCACCTCTTCAGACCCCACAATTGTATTCACCTCTCTCTGGGCCTACAGACTTTCCACCTCCCCAAAGTTCCCCTTTAGGCTTGGATAAGGTTAGAATAATCCAGAAGGAAAGAATGGGGGAATGGGGGTACTGGGACACCGAATTCGGGTTTTCTGTGGAGCCAGAGACAAAGATGGAAGCAGAACCCTCCCCCGCCCCACCATCACTCCAAGGCTGGTCCTCTGACTCCCAAGGACCCATCCTGCATAAAGGTGGGGCTGTTGAGTGCCAGAGTGGTGAGGGGCAGTACCAAAAGGCTCATCTGATCAAGTCTGCCTCTTGAGAAAGGCATCCAAGGCCAACATGCCAAAGCAATTTGCAAGGTTAATACCTTTAGCCAGGAGCCACTTTCAGTACTTAGTCTGAATTCTTGTGTCAGATCAACCAGTCATTTCATAGGGCTCCAATGGATTGGATCTCCAGATAGAGAAAAAAGCTCGATGTGGAACAATGTGCTAGCTTCAAGGGATTGGGAAATGGAAAAGAAAATGCCACTATTTTGCTGCGAGTCCACTCGGCTTGGGAAACCCGGCTGTTCTGATTCTGGTGGGAAGCCCCACGCTGCTGTTAGCAAAAGGCTGAGAGGGCCAGTCATGGAATTTGGGCCTGAAAGCATTCAGCAAGGTTTGCTTTTGTTCTTATGCAAGATTTCCAGCAGAGACAAATGCTTTCCACATGGTCTGAGTGGAGGAGGCTTCTTTCCACTTGCTTTTGATCCTTAGACACTGCAAATGTAAATAATCACCATCCCACAGCTTCCAGAAACAGAACCTCATTCCTGACCCTCCACCCCCACCTCTGAGCAAGATGACCATATTCCCACACCATCCTGCACCCCCCGTCCCCTGACAACCTGATCCTGAATCTCCAGGAAGCTCATCCTCACAGAGAGGAAAGGCCTGAGGCAAAGGATGGCCTTAGGGGCCATTGTCTGTGCTGATCCAGGCTCCCTGCCCCTAACTGTCTTCCCCAGAGCCCCAGGCTCCCTTACTGCCCTGAGAGAGACCCTCCCCCTCCAACTATCCTATCACTCTGTAGGCAATTTTAAATAAATAAATGAATATCCTCTTAAAATGAACATACTTTTGATTAAGCATTTCCACTTTTAGGAATCTATCCCCAGAAAATAAGCAAAAGGAAAAACATGGAAAACAACCTAAGTGCCCAACAATAGGGGATAGTCTCTTGTACTTTGAGTCAACAGTTACATACCCCTATCAAAACAATTTTTGAGTACACGTTCAAATAACTAAATATATATTTAATTATTTATTTATGATGGGTTATATATGCGTACTATTGAACTACAAATGTTATGTGTATAAAAAACATACAATGTGGACATTTTAAGCAATATTTAAAATTTCTAAAGTTTTATTTTATTCACTAATATTATAGAAATATTTAGGCTTGGGGAGAGCAATGCGATTTTGGATATGCTCAATTATTTCTTGAAATATTGGAGAGACCAGACAAAATGGCGTAGATGATAGATAGAAGCTTCATTCATCCCCTCTTGTGACCACATCAAAGTTGTGACAGAAACACGGAGCAAACATCAAGCAGAGTCACCTGGGGTCTAGATGAACAGAAACCCTGCAACTAGGGAGAGAAATGAGAAATCACCCAGCCACAGTAGGAGGTAGGAGGGGGTGAAGACGCAAGGCTGCCCAATCCCAAGTGGCTGACTGGGACAGAGGCTATGGCAGCTGCTGACACTTCTTGAAGGGACTGTGTCCGTGACCAGACTCTTGCGGTGACAGACTTGCTCGCTCTGAGCACTAGCACCAGCAGGGCTGCATGGGGGGCACCAGGGACTTACAGGGGGGTGAGTCGTCAGAGTGAGGGACGGAGGCAAGCTCTCTCCCTGGTAGAAGTGCTGGCGGTATCCATTGTTCCTCTGTTGAGCCCTCCTCCCCACTCCCAGTGTGCGGTCACAGCGCCGCCATAGCTGAGACGTCACCGAACTGGATAACTTAGGTCGCCCTGCCCGGAGGATTCCCTGAAACTCTGCCTCCCCCAACTCGTGGCCCTACCCAACCCACATCCAGTTGTGTCCTCGGTGAGTCTTGTGACACTTGCTGAACAGCTCCAAGACCCACACTGGTAGCAACTGATCTCGGTTTCTGGCATGACCTCTTGAAGCAACTATAACCACAGCGTCTGTGGATTGCTTGCTGAATATTAACAGGTGGCCCCAGAGGAACATAGGCTGGGGCTAAACTTGGTCTGCAGCTGAACCCCTCTCAGGACTGTGCCACTGGACACCTACTACACAGTCACACTAGTAAGACCAGGGGACTTGGGACCTTTGCTTAGTACATAGAAACAGACACAGAAAGGCAGCCAAAATGGGAAGACAAAGAAGCAGAACCATATGAAAGAATGGAACAGAGATCAAGGAAAAATGGAGTCAAACAATCTAACTCTAACCAGAGTTCAAAACACTGGTTATAAAGATGCTCAACGAAATTAAGAGAAGTGTAGATAAATCCAGTGAGAATTTTAACAAAGAGATAAAAAACATAAAAATGGAGATGGAAATTATAAAAGGGAACCAGTCAGAAATGAAAAACACATTACCTGAGATGAAGATATTACAGGGAATCAACAGAGTGGATGAAGAAAAGTATCGAACCCCAATATAGAGGATGAGGAAGCCAAGGGCACCCAAACTGAACGGCAAGAAAAATTTAACCAAGAATATAATAATAATTTAAGGAGCCCATGGGACAAAATTAAGGGTAACAACATCTGTGTCATAGATGGTACCTAAACAGGGAGGACAAGAAGCTGAAAATATATTGAAGAAATAATGATGGAAAACTTCCCTGACCCGGTGAAGGAAATAGACATACAATCCGAGGAAGCCCAGAGAGTCCCCCCAAAAAAGAACCCAAAAAGGCCCACACCAAGACACATCATAATTAAAATGCCAAAGGTTAAATACAGAGAAAATCTTAAAAGCAGCAAGAGAAAAGTAATTAGTTACCTACAAGGGAGCTCCCATAGGACTGGCAGTTGATTTCTCAAAAATAACTTTGCAAGACAGAAAGGCTTGGCACAAAATAGTCAAAGCGATGAAAACCCAGGATCTACAATCAAGAATACTTTATCCAGCAAAGCTATCATTTAGAGTCAAAGGACATATAAAGAGCTTCCCAGACAAAAATAAGCTAAAGGTATTCATCAACACCAAGCCAGTATTACAAGAATTGTTGGAGGGACTTCTTTAAGAAGAAAAACAATGTATCAAAAACATGAATAAAGAATGTTAATAACTGCATATCTAACAACATGTACCTCTAATGGAAAAAGTTAAGTGCTCCAATCAAAAGATAGGGAGGCTGAATGGATAAGAAAACAAGACCCCTACATATGTTGCCTACCAAAGACTCACTTCAGATTAAAAGACACACACAGACTAAAAATAAGGGGACGGAAAAAGATATAGCTGAACTTGGTCTTCAGCTGAACCCCTCTCACTTTTTCCATTAGAGGTACTTGTTGTTAGATATGCAGTTATTAACATTCTTTATTCATGTTTTTGATACATTGTTTTTCTTCTTAAAGAAGTCCCTCCAACAATTCTTGTGTAGTAGGTGTCCAGTGGCACAGTCCTTGATAGACTTAGAAAGTATTGTGCTGAATGAAATAAGTCAGATAAAGAAAGACAAATACCACATAATTTCACATACATATGGAATCTAAAGAACAAAATCATCAACAACAACAACAAAAATGGAAACAAATTCATAGATACAGAGAATATTTTGAGGGCTACTAGATGGGAGGAGTTTTGGGGGTCGGTGAAAAACGGCAAAGGAATCAAGAAGTACAAATGGATAGATACAAAATAGTCGTGGAGTTACAAGGTGTAGCATAAGGAAAATAGTCAACAGTGTTGTAAAAAATATGTAAGAGGGAAGAGGGGCTTAGTGGGGTGACCACTCTGTATATTATAGAGATCTCTAATCACTACACTGTGCAACTGAAACTAATATATTATTGTATGTCAACTATAATTGAAAAAACTAATGGAATTGTAAAATGTAAATATGAGCAACTAATTGTCTATTATATTTCAATAAAGCTGGCGGGGGCGGAAATCTAAGTCAAAGCTTTGCTACAACAATTGAAAGTTCAATATATTTCTATACTTGGTTATAATAGTTGCCGCAATTCAAAAACATCTTTTATAAAGACAGATACAAATAGGAGAAAGGCATAACTGATCATACTTAATAAATCGAATTAATTTTTTATGCTTATATAGCCCAATTAGAATTGGGCTAAGTAAAACTTCTATGGTGTCAATCAATAGGTCTTACATTTTTATATTTTTAACAAATGTGTCCAAAATACTAAAAATTTCATTGGAAGATCTTTAAATAAATTAGAAAATTTTGTTTCCACATTTTAAAATGAGCAAATATGAGAGTTTTTATATATAACTGTACTTTTTCTCCAGCAATAAAATCACATAACATTAGAAGTCAAAATTCCTTTCAAAAAGCATTGTTTTATTATTCATTGTTGAAATTTCACCATAATTTGAAGGGACAGATCCCATGTATTTATTTTGAAAATTAAGTAAAATGATAGGGAAAGCCATAAAAATTCTGACTTATCTTTATATTTATTAATTCTTTAAAGTAATTGACTACATGATACACATCCAATTTTTGTGTACATAAAAGATTTCTTTGCTCATTCTCTATGTTCTTAAAAATATTATATTCTACTATATATGTAAAGCTTCGTTTTATAAACTGAACCACATCACCTATATTCAGTGCAGAATTTTGTACTTCCAATTTCAAATTCTTTGCTACAGAAGATTATCTTTTGTGTGGTGTAAATTATCAGCTGATATTTGTTGAGCACTTACAATGTGTCAGACATAGTTTCAGCACTTTACATTTCTTACTCATTTAATTTTTGCAACTACCCCTCGTATAGGTACAATTATTATCTCCATTTTACAGGCAAGGCAACTGAGGCACAGGGAGGTTGGGTTACTTGCCCAAGGTCACAGAGCTAGCAAGCAACAGCTCTGGAATTTGAACCATGATAGTTCAGGTCCAAACGACGCTATTCCGCATCATGCTAGGCCAGTATCTGTGTGTCTATATCTACCTAGCGATGGCCAAGAACCTTGTTGCAGCCAAAGTGAACACTCTATCTGCACTTATACTTACACTTGTTTTTGTTGTTGTTTTTAACCATTATTGAAGACATAATTTAATATTGAGGATAGATATCCTTCAATTATCCTTACTGTAGTGGCTTAGAAAAGCTATTTCGTGTGTTTTGTTTTTGAAACAGAATTTAGCAAATGCCATAACTGAATCATGTTGGAAACGTGTACTTTAATCTAACTGTATGGCACACTGCGTTCGGTATGCTAATACTTGTTTCTTCAAATATTTGGCAATTGCTTTCTATGCATCTTCCAAAAGCATTTTCTGACAAAAAGGCTACATTGAAGTTCATCTCCAAATTTTTTCCATGTGCTCTTTTGACCAGTTTTACCACAGTATGTGGCTTTTAAGCTTCTAAACATTTATTGTTAATAGTTTAGTAAAAAAGTTTAAATACTGAAATAGTGCATGACTTTAAACATTGGTGGAAAAATGTTGAAATTTGTCTTTATATTTTCGATGTTTATTTTTTTAATGTCTAGCCTATGGTGATATTCTCATTAGGCCTCGAGGTATAACATACACCTAGGGTAAGGTCATTATGAATGAAATGGCTGATATATGCATTATTCTCTCAAAATGTTAATCTTCTCGAGATGTTAATCCATTTTTGGCTGACTTCTTTTCAGATCTGATTATATCTTTATTGTTTTAACATCTAATAAGAATTATGACGAGCTCGTACTACGAGCTGAAGGAAGATTCACTCTGCCATGTTCTTGTTCTCCTCTCAGGTTCTATATTTTCTTTGCAGGAAGCCTTATAAGCCACCTGTCCATTTTGTGAGGCTTATTAGTTAAAAGAATATAATATGGAAATCTCTTTAACCAAAACTCATAACCTGCCATAAATTGCAATTCGCTAAAAGCACACAAAGTGTGAGGTGCCGCTGGCCACACCGTGTCTCCCTCAGGACCGTCAAATGCACAGACCAGGGATGCACCAAGGTGAGCCCAGGTATTAGGATAATGGTAAAGCTTACTTTCTTTCTTTCTAGATAAAAAGAAATGTGAAAGGAAGTTGCAAAATTTTCTTCAGTCACCCCAGTAGAATACCTTAAAGGTGCCTCACTTTAGGGACTGCAAAAGAATACTTTGCAGTCATTAAAAATTATGTTACAGAAGACTCTATATAAGGACACAGGAAAACAGTCATACTATACTGAATGGAAAAAGTCAGATTCAAAACTAGAATATACAGGAAAATTTTATTTTATATATGAAAGTATATACCCACACATATGACATTTATTCTCATAAATGGCAGGCAGCAAATCAAAATGTGTTTCTAACAATACTTCATGCCCATCATCACCTGTGCCAATCTGTACCCTTATGGGATAAGTGGGTGTGGGGTTCACACATCACCTGAAAAGGAATGCAAGAACATGTCTGGCCCTCAGCTTTAACACCGCAGCAAAGCTGAGCTTATGCGACTGAGGGATAGATGACAGGGAGACCTGGAGTCAGGATTCGGCTTTAGGAGAGCAACCCAGGTGAGCTGCAAGCTGCTCGAAATCGGGATGGCTACCAGGTGCCTCGGGGGAAAGGGTAGAAAGTAGGATCCAGCAAGCACGTTTTCTAGCTTTCAGCTGTGTCCTGGAGCAGACTCTGTCAGCTTGGTTTTAAGCAATGACCTGCGTTATTCTAACATGTTTCTTCCAAGGGAACCTCACCAGACTTCATGTCCTGTCTTCCTCACATGCCAGACAATGTGGTTTGTGTCCTCGCTTGGGAGGAGAAAGCTGCTTTTCACGCACCGCACAGAAATGAAGCCTCTAGCATCTGGGAAACATTAAGCCATCAGCCCAAGGCTGTGGGTCCCAAACTCCTTGTTCCCTGTGGTTCTGCTCAAGTCTCCAAGCCTCAAGTCCCTCGAGTCTCCAAGCCTCCCTCCTCTGGGGTAGGGGCTTTCTTTGGCCTTTTGCCCATGCTGACACCAAACATCTGGTCAGTCTCCTGGCCTCCCTCTTGACTTGTTTAGCAGCGCTTCTAGGCCGACCAGGCACCCACGGCAAATCCCTGAGGTGACCCAGGACTGACTGCCCGTCCTTGGCCATGGTCACTCAGAACCCTATGTTCCCCTTTTCCTCCTGCACTCACCACAGTGGAAGTCTGGTCTCTCAGACAGAGATACCCCAATACCAAGGGAGAGAACAAGGAACCCCAGAAGAGTTAGGGAATGAGCCAGAAGCCCGGAGCTGCCCATTGTCCACCACTCCTGGGGCTTCCTTCTTATTAGCACACGTCTAAGAGATGGGGCTTTCACTGGCCCTGCTGCTGAAACCAGCACTGGGTCCATCAGCATATTTGCCAATAGGTGTCTCCTCTCCATAGGATCAAATCCTCGGCTCAAAGAGGTAACAAAGTAATAATAATGCTTATTATAGCTGCTGAGTATTGAGCCCCAATAAAACAATAGGTCCTATACACACATTCTTTCTTTTAATCTGTCAACCAATGGTTGTTGGCGCCAATTCGACGCCAACAGGAATCCCCAATTTGGAGTGCAGCGAAGAAGGAAACTTTATTCAGTGCAAACAGCTCAATTGTGAGATGGCACAGCTGTGAGAACGGCACAGCTGGAAGAACAGCTAAGCAGTGTTACAGCTCAATTGGAAGACAGCATGTCTGTGGAACAGCGGGACTGTGAGGCGGCCCTGGGTGAAACCCCTCTCCAGCCAGACAGCTCTGCTCCGCCTGCTCTTCTCTGCTCTGGTCAGGTGAGAGGTCTTCAGTGTTTCAGCTCCAGCGGGGGAAATGCATTCCTCAATCATTGGTGGAAAGGGAAAGTGTGCTCCCCAAGCCCACAGGGAAGCTGATTTATATAGACAGAAGTCCCCACCCCTGGTCCGTCATGCAAATGAGTATTCCAGATCCTTGCAGTCTGGTCAGAATGGAATTGCTCTGATTGGTCAGTGAAGACACTGATGGAAATATAGCTGCACAGCTCCAATTGGACAAGGAAAGCTTCCACCTTATTGGTTGAAATACAATTCTAGGAACTTCTTTATAAGGGAGGGTTGGCTTAGACAGCAGAAACACAGTACAGGCAGGCAGTTCAGTGCGGACTTTTCCCTGAAGTGTGGTTTGCCTGAGAGGCCCCTGTTTAGGAACAAGGGCTAGGCTCGGTTTTTAAATTTGAGCCCAACTAGCCACCAGGAGCCCTTCTTGGTAGGTATCTTGATAGGTATTTCTCAGGGTCCGCAAATTCTATAAACAGCCCCTCTAGAGTATGTTCTTCCATCTTTATTTTTATAGATGAGGAAACTGAAGCTCAGAGAAGATAAATGATTTTCCCAAGGTCTCACAGCCAGGAAATGGAAACGCGAGGGCCTGTTGGGTCTCCCTGGGATCCCGTGCTCCTTCCTCTAGGGAGCACTATTCACGTTTGACCACAGCAGGAAACCTTAGGGCCCCACTGTTAACTCTGGTCCCAATGTCCATTCTGATGGCGACTGAAGAGAGGGGCAGACGGTGTGGCACTTGGTGGCCAGGGGCTGGAGCAGCAGGCACAGGGCTCTGAGACACTGCCCATCCACTCGGGGGGTTCCATTCCACAACGCAGGTGGGCCTTCCAACGCAGATGTCCCTGGATGAAGCCCTATCGAATGCTATCAGATCTTCTGAGATTTGGTAGGGTATGGACAAAGACATAGATGGCACTGAGAGTTGAAAATAGAAGGGAAAGGGGAAACAGAGGCCTGGATGGCCTGAACACCCGATCTGCAACAAGCCCCTTGTGGCCGACACACTAGCTTTCAAAGCTCCGGAGCCAAACTCCCTGTGGCCCAGACTTTGGTTGCATGTGACAGTGTGTGTGTGTGTGTGTGTGCGCGCGCGCGCGCGCATTTGCAGGTGTGTTTTGAGGGGGACACGGGTTCTCACCAGGTGAGTTGGAGTTTGTACTCTGGCTTAAGGCACCTAAGGCCAAACACCTGCTCTGTACTCTGGCCAGCTCCTGGGCCTCTGTCTAAAGTAGCCTACTTTATGGACGAGAAGAAAAGCCCCACGCAAATTTAAGAGGCCACCAGGAGAGCTGATTATGATTTTTAAGAGCTCATGCTACCACCCACGTCTCACTGTTTATGAACGACCTTTGCTCACAGAAACTATCGTAAACTGTGTGCAAGACATTGTTTACACGTGGGCCACTGAAGCACTTGGTGGGCAGGGACAGGCAGCACTAATCAAGGTGTGGGGAGCAGAGAGGGCCTCACTGCTGCTGCAGGAGATGAGTGAAGACCAAACAAAGGCTGGGAAGGCAGCTGCTCCTGCACGCAGCTGTGCTGCAGTCTATTGCGGGTGACAGATCCCGTTAAGTTATGCAGCCAGGCGCACATAGAGGAGCCATGTCCCCCGTAAATCAACAGCAGGCCCCCATCTTCCGGAAGGCTCCTGCAAGCCTGGGGGGAGGGCAGACAGCAAACAGGCCCGCTGCCTGGTTAAAGAAGATGAAACAAAGGAAGAGGGTCTGTGGCTACCCTGCAACTGAAAGCAAGGCTCTGGTAGCAGAGGTCAGGCAAGAACCCCAGGGAGCGCCCAGTCTCCTGCTCCAGAACCCCTGAGAGAATCCAGGGTGCTGATCCCCTAGAGCTGCCAACGGGGCCCAATGCCGCTCAACCTGGCACAACAGTCCTGCAGCCTGGAGGGGAGACGAGGGTGGTGTTCCTTCAGGAGTGTTTGCTTCTGCTCCTGGACCTGCCTCAGCTAAAAGGTACTCCCGCTGAGAGCCACGATGAACTCATCTGCAAAACGGAGCCCTGGGTTAGTTCCTTCCCGTCTTTCTAGCTCTTCCAGTTCTGCTTTCAGGACTGTGCAGAGTGTTGAGGTGAGACTCCTTCCTGACTGGCGGAAGGAAGATGGTCCCACCATTGGGACGGGGGAGAGACCTCAGGTGCCACGGACCCTACCTCATTCCTTTGGCACATGAGGAGGCTGGTTTTCAGAGAGTCACAACACGCCACGGTTAATGAGGGAGCTGAAGGCAAAACCTGAGACTCCTGATAGCTAACCCAGTGCCCAGTACAAGATGACAAGGTCAGGTCTCTGCTTTGTGGCTGCAAAATTTCTAACATGCACTTGCTCTCTGAAACAACGACACTGAAATAAAACCTAACAGACTTATAGCTTAAAATAGTGATTGTTTGGTTAAAAAATAAATAAATAAATCCTTCAGCTCCAGCTCTTTATTTTGCTTTGGCTGCCCCACCCCCCATCCCCATCACCTACTGCAGGAATTAATCACTATTATTCACAGAGCAGCACCCAGTCCTGCAAGCCAGGGATGTGCACTCCGAGCAGAGGGATAATTGTGGACCACGACAGGGAGGGGTGTATCGACTTGCAATACTATGGTAACAAGGAAGGAGAATGGAGGGAGAGGAAGAAGAGAATAACAGGAAAGTAGAGAGATGGGCTCCAATCCCTTAGCTCACACTCTCTCTTCAATAGCCCAGGGCCTGCCTTGCCATCTATTTATAATGCTGTGCAAATTTACAAAAATCACATACAGTGAGGAATAGTCAGCTTCCTTAAGGTAATACTCTTTTTAGTATTTAGAAAGGAAAATCTATTTTGACCACGAATGAATATTTCTTCAAAACTAATGAAAGTTGTGCAACAATGTGAACATATTAATGCCACTGAAAGGCACATACTTAAAGATGGTTAAAATGGTAAATTGTTATGTTTCTGTTATGTATATCTTACCACAATTTTTAAAAGGGGGGAAAAAAACCCTAATGAGAATACAGAGAAAAGTATTCAGTTGTTTCCAGATCTAGCTTCTGGAAAGGTCATACAAGTGCTTTGGTGTTCATCAGAGCACAGAAAAGCCTGAGCTCCCAGCCCTGGCCAGTGATTAGTACCCAGGATGAGCACACCATGATTTGGGGAAACTTGCTCAATCCGGTGCCCTCACCCATAGAATCCAGGGCAGATCTGAGGCTCCTGTGTCCACAGAGCCAGAGTCAGGGTGTAGCTGATCTCAGATCATTCAGTCCAAGCTCTTCTGCACTAGTTTAAGGGAAGGGCGAACTGGTTCTCATGGGGCTGTGTTCCAAGGCCACACCTGTGAGGGCAGAGTATAAACACACCACTTTGCTAAACTAGACAAAGACCTTGTCCTATTGGAATCACAGGAGATGCACATAAGTACTATCTATGTGATCACAGAATTGGAGTAGGGGTTCCAGAAACACATAGGTGGAACACTGTCCAGAGAGGCTCAGCATTGAAGACCTGTGCTGTTAGGGATCCAGGACATAAAGCTCATGTCATAAAAAGTGACTTCAAAAAATACATGATCAGAGTTCCAGTCAAGATAGCAGAGTAGGTAAACGCTATGTATGCCTCCTCCTGTGATCACATCAAAATTACAACTAAATTATAGAACAATCAATTTAGAGAACCACCTGAAGACTAGCTGAGCAGAAGTCCTATAATTAAGGACATAAAGAAGAGACCACATCTAGACTGGAAGGAGGGTCGGAGACATGAAATGGGCTGGCCCCACACCTATGTGTGGCAATTGAGAAATGGGATGGATATTTTACCTACAGAGGTCACCTCTGAGGAGCAAGAGGTCCCAGCCCCACACCAAGCTCCCCAGCTAGGAGCACCAGTGCTGCAAAGAGGAACCCCAACAACATCTTTCTATGAAAATCAGCAGGGACTCCCTCCATAGGAGTGAGACAGAAGGTTGCCAGAAACCCAGGCATCTTCTTAAAGGGCTCACACACAGACACATGTGCAGGCAGGCACTCATCTTAGATTCCAGCAGAGGGACAGTGTAGCTCAGGTGGCTCCAGAGACACACAGGGAAAAACTGAGTCGAGGGGCTTCAGAGGGAGGGCTGGAAGGACAGTTGCCACTGTCCCTGTGTTGAGCCCTCCTACTGCGCAGCCTGTAGATGGGTGCCATATATAGTGTTGAGCCCTCCCACCATATGGCCAAATCTGAATCTGCATTAGCCTGGTGAATGCCACTCTCTCTACTTGGATGACTCTGAAACCCTGCCTCACCCAACTCATGCACCACTGAAGGGTCTTTGGGCGACAGGCAGCCAGCCTTAGCCCATGGTACAGTCTTTTTATAAAAACTCTCAAAGGTCCTCAGGCCTCAGATGGGCAGTGGTTGGCTTCGAGGTGCCCTGTGGCTCTTGCTGAGCTGCCCCAAGCCTGGAACTACAGGCAGCCAGCCTCAATTCACAGAATGATCTCGCCCATGTGCCTCCAGGTCCAGCACAGACAGCTACCTACTGTGGATCTCTTTGCATCTCCTACCAGGTAGCCCCAGGCCAGTCACAGGCAGTGACTGACCTTCGAATCATGGGAACCCCTCCCAAGTGGCCCCAGAACCAACATATTCAGCAACTGGCTTCAGACCATAACAGAGTACCACCTGATTAGCCCCATAAAAAGCACACCCAAAAAGTGGTCTCAGTAGGTACAAGAGCCCAATGGGGCAAATCCCACTCCGTGAGGTCAGACCTTATAAAGCAGCTCTGGCTCTGTGGTTGTGGCCAGTCCTCACAGCCACCAGCCTGACAGTCGATCCTGACCACTAATGTGCCAATGGCAATCAAGCCTCAACTGCAACATAAGGGCACACACCACACACACAAGAAACATTCCTGGAGCACCCAGCTCAAATGATCAGGGAGACTGCGTCACTGGGCCCCACAGGGCATCTACAGCATAAGGCCACTCTGCCAAAAGTGGGAAACATAGCAAATCTACTTAACACATAGAAACAAACACAGAGAGGCAGCCAAAATGAGACAAAGCAACATGTCCCAAATAAAAGAACGGGAGAAAACTTCAGGGGAAAAGAAAAAAAAAAACTAAACAAAATGAAGACAAGCAATCTACCAGATACAGAGTTCAAAACACTGGTACAAGGATACTCAAGGAACTTAGTGAGAACCTCAACAAACGAGATAATAAGCATAAAAACGGAAATAGAAACCATAAAGAAGAATGAGTCAGAAAATAAAATTACAAAAACTGAAATGAAGAATACAGGAGAAGGAATCAACAGCAGATTAGAGTAAGCAGAGAAAAGAATCAGCAATTTGGAAGAAAAGGTAGCAGAAAACATCCACTTGAAATGGCAAAACGAAAAAAGAATTTAAAAATTTAGGCTAGTTTAAGGTACCTCTTAGACAACATCAAGCATAACAAAATTTGTATCATTGGGGTATCAGAAAAAGAAGAGAGAGAGAGAA
>NW_006443567.1:0-1037 GCF_000325575.1 Pteropus alecto
GTTTACATGCAAGATACTACGAGCTCTGACTTACTTGAGCACCTGGAGCTGGGGTTGGTCAACTTTCTATTGTAGGTTCTATGCAGTGCAACAAGAAAGAAGACATTCAGATTGGAAAAGGAGAAGTAAAAATGTCCTTCAAAGACTATGTGACAGTCTCTGCAGTCAATTCTACACACCTAAAAAAAAAGCTTCTACTACTAAAAACTGAGTTTATCATGTTTGCGGGATATAAAATCAGTACACAAAACTTGAATGTATGTTTATATGTTAGCAGCCATCAATTAAACATTGAAATTAAATGGGTAATTTAAAATATCACTAGATAAAATGAAAGATTAAGGATAAAGTTAATTTTCAACGAAAATGTTGCAATCGACTTTGTAAAGTAACTCCTGTTACGATCTTGGGATCTTTAGTGAATCTCTCTTATATTTTCTACTCAAATGTATAAGAAAAAAAATGAGAGGTCATCAGGAGACACAGTTCACTTTTACTGAATTTTTCCAATTTTAATGAAGTTAGTTTTCAAGAATATTCTTTTTCATTGTACTAGGTTGAGGAACACACTCAAAGTGAATCTCCCATGTCACACTGTAAGTTGGAGACAGATTCAAGCCCAGAGCCAAGGACTCCTACTTCCCTTTGCAGTTCCTATTTTCTGGGCCATCGTACAAGTGGGTTGTAAACTGACACCGATTTTGTTATAATAATAACCCTCAACTGCATTTGCAATGATTTTCTTTACAATCCTGTATTTTTTAACTGCAGAAGGCAGGTTGACACATCGCACATAGCACCAGATATAGGATGGAATCTGCTTGAGAGTTTGCTTCACTCTGGCCACAAAGGGCAAGTTCTTAGAGGTCAAACAATCACTTCCCTCTCCCACATGAACACTGAAGAGCAATAGACAGGAAATAGTTGAGGACTATGGGAGAGGGATGTTTCCCACAGTCTTCACATGTGATTCATTGTGTGGCTTTGGAAAATACAAATGAGGTCACCTCCACCTCAGTCACTCCTGCCACTTATAG
>NW_006443567.1:2889-5069 GCF_000325575.1 Pteropus alecto
GATCAGAGACTCTAATTAACTTATGAAACATTGTGAAATAGGATTCAAATTCAGGGCGGCAGTGGTCTGTAGGCCTCAAATCTCAGATTCTTTCTGGTACTCTGGGTAAATTGCATACCTTCTCCATGCTTCAATTCCCCATCTATGGAATGAGAAATTAAGAATAACTAGTGCTAACTTTAGAAAAGTGCTGTGATTCTATAATTCTCACTTTTAATAATATTATGATTCCTTAACTTAATCATATGATTGTAGGCTATCAACCCCAGAGTAGAAAACTATTAAGTGTGGGGTTCTCCTGGCTTGAACTGCCCTCTTGTCCTTTCTCATTCAGTCGTCACTGAAAGGCAGCAGACTCCGTCGGCCCCTAAAACCAAAGCCCTTGGCTGAATCTGGAGGATTAGTCCAGAAACAGGGCACATGAGACAGGTAAACCATAGAACAAATACCATTCAGTCACTCAACAACCCTTGAAGAAGCATGTGTTCTGTGTTAAGCACTGTGCTTGGCATAGGGATATAAAGACCAATAAAGACAGACCTTGTCATGTATTCTTTGAGGATAATTTCTCTGTCTCATGCCTTCCCAGATGTTTACTTCCATATCTGAATAGTCAGACATCTCCTACAGTGCTCAACTTTTTACATTTTTTTCCACTGAGGTGCCTAAGGCTAAGGAGTGTAATCCTTTATTACTATGGCTAATATGAAAGAGACTTCAATGCCATGTGATGGGTGGAAATATTAGCCTACAATAAGAAAGAACTTTGAGTGTATATATCACAGAGAAAGAAGAAAAGCATTGTGATTTTTTTTTTACCCCACAGACTAACAAGTTGGAAGAATTCTTTTGGATAACTTTCTGGAAATCAATACCAGGTATTAGGTATTTTGATGGAGAAAAGAAAATTTTACTATTAAAGGTTTTTTGTCTCTCGATATTTATAATATTTGATTTTTCCTATTGTAATTTTGTCACGTTATCAGTGACAATGTAGAACCCAGTATAGTCCAATTATAAATAATTGAACTTGTGATTTGCCCTACATTTTTCTTTACCCCTGTACCTATCCTGAGAAGATCTTTCTGTTTTACTCATGCTTTACATTCATTTATTTCCTCAAGGTCTCTGAATTCTAAATGGAAAGGCCCTATCTGAAGGTCAGTTCAGTGAAAGAGAAACTGAGACCTGCTGCTCACACTTTGTCTCCAAGGTGTGACAATGTGTTTCCACCAAACTTTTTTCTTTTTTTACTGTAAAAAATAAATTTTGACATTTAAATATCATCTGATCGATTCCTATAGCCTTAATTAAATTATACATTTCAGAATATGATAGTACCGAGCAGAAATGTTAAAAAGCCAATAACAGCTATGCTGGCATAAAAGATGCCACCCCGCTCCACGCATGGCCCACCTCACGACTGTGCATGTCACATTCCGCCTGAAAAATAGTTCTTCACCCTTCCCATGCTTTCCTTCCCTCTTCCCAAATAATGGCTCTTTTGAGTATGTGCACTTTGCAGACATCAATGTATTTGTCAGACAGACATACCTTGCTTGAAGACTCAGTTCACTTCCCCAGTAACAAAAACATTTAAGATGCATTCAAATTTTTGTTTTAGAACTGCCTTTCCAATCATTATGCAATAAACAAACTTTCCCTGCTATTTACATACACACCAGTGCAATATTTTCTTTTGTACAGCGCTCTATATTTCATAGAACATTTGCCCTTATCAAGCGTGTATGTCTAACCCAGGCACATCTCAGTATAGGAAGAATGGGGGTGGCGGTGTCTTTCACAGTGACATTCACCAGAACAGTGTGCTGCAATGTGCATGTGGGTGAACATACACAGACTTCCATTTCTAACAGAGCCGTTTTGTTCCTTCCACGAGGGACACAATCCATCTTTCACATGTGACTCACACACTCCTGTGAAACCCTTTTATTTCAATCAGAATCAAGAGTTATCATTTGCAAAAGCTTCCAGGACATCATACAGCAGAACATGGAGACATGGGCTCTGCTGGGGGTGACTCCAGGTGAAGGAGAGACATATGGACAGAGAGATTCCCAGATTTCCAAAAGTAGGCTTAGAATTAGGAAAGTTCTTACCTGGCTGAGCTTGGCTCTGGGATGAATAACAGTTAACCCCTGGCAGTGATACAGGAAAAT
>NW_006443567.1:6563-42852 GCF_000325575.1 Pteropus alecto
GAGGTGGTCATTGGGAAGACGCAAAGCAGACGACGCCTGTGCCCTACTTAGCCAGTCGACGTCGGCGTCACCATCAGACAAGTGCGCAATCCCCTCTTCAGTTGCAACTCGGAAAGAGCTGGAAGGGAGCGCCCCAGGCAGGACCCGCAGTGGAGAGCACGTCTCACCAAGAGGACGGCCTTTTGTAAGACTTTCCATGGAAAGAAAGGGATTGCATATCGATTCCATCAGACGTTGACGTGTGCCACGAAACCGCCACTGGAGATGTGAGGACGAGATCAGAGGAATGGACTTTGCATGTTAACGTTCGAGGTGGGGACGGTTCAGGGTTCTCGGCAGCACAGGTTGTTCCGGGCAGGGCTGCCGTCCGGCTGCTGCGAACCCGTCCGGCCAGACCCGGAATTGCAGCCAGAGTAGTTCTGACTGGTCATGGCCTGTGCCATCCCAGGTGTTCAGAATTTTACAGTCACACTAGCTACCAGGACTTGCACCTGTGCTCTGACAGGCAAGGGACCTACAGAACCACCAAGCGGATACTGAGTGTCCCAAAGCACCCTACTGAGGCAGGAACTAGGGGACGGCTTCAGGGCGATGACCACGGGCACCAGGGCCACAGGATCCCCAGGATGTGTGATGAAACACAGACTCCCTGCTCCTCCCCACAGGCAGACCCTTGCTCTTGAGCTTTCCCAAGAGGAGAGCGACCCCGCATAAATGGGATTCTTCCTAGTGATAACGATGACACTCTCATTTATATACTAAGCCTTCTTTTGTGCCAGGCACTGTGCCACGAGCTTTAAAGGCATGTATTTCATTTGGCCCTGCCAACAACACCACAAAGTAGGCGCTGTGATCATCCCCATCTTATAGAAGCAGAAAGACACTCAATGCAAACTAAAACCATGATAAGATAGCACTTCACACCTGGTTTGGTCTTAGATGGAATAATTAGACTCTTTTCCACATGACTAATATCTAAGTGACTAGAAATAACAAGTGTCGATGAGGATGTGGAGAAAAGGGACCCCTCGTGCACTGTTGGTGGGACTGCAAATTGGTGCAGCCACTATGGAAAATAGGTTGGAGGTTCTTCAAAAAATTAAACATAGAACTATCTCATGACCCAGCGATTCCACTTCTGGGTATTTAGAAATCGAAAACACTAATTTGAAAAGATATATACACTCCTATGTTCATTGCAGCATTGTTTATAATAGCCAAGATATGGAAACAACCTGAGTGCCCATCAATAGACAATTGGATAAAGAAGCAGTGGTACATATATACAATGGAATATTATTCAGCCACAAGAAGAATGATATCTTACCATTTGTGACAACATGTATGGATCTGAAAGGTATTACACTAAATGAAATAAGTCAAAGAAGGAAAGGCAAATGCTATATGATCTCACTTATATGTGGAATCTAAAGAACAAAAACAAACTAAACAGAAACAGACTCATAGATACAGAGAACAAACTGATGGTTGCCAGAGGGGTTTGGGGGGCTGGGTAAAAAACGTGAAGGGATTAAGAAGTGCAAATTGGTAGACATGAAATAGTCAAAGAATATAGTTAATAATATTGTAATAACTGTGTATTTGCCAGGTGGGTACTAGACTAATCGTGGAGATCAGTTTGTAAATTATATAAATGTCTAATCACTATACAGTACACCTGAAACTGATATAACATAATATTGAGTGTCAGATATCTCTTGGAGATACTGATTCTATTATTTCGGGGGTTATATACCCAGAAGTGGAATTTCTGGATGATGTGGTAGTTCTATTTTTTAATTTTTTGAGAACTCTCCATATTATTTTTCATAATGGCTGTGAATGACTCATTTACATTCCCCCCAACAGTACACAAGGATTCTCTTTTCTCCACACCCTTAACAACACTTGCTGCCTTTAGAAAATATATTTCTTTTATTCATGAGTCTCTAGGTTAGGTGGGAGCTGGTTGGTCTCAGATCATCTTAGATGGAACAATTAGACTCTTTTCTACATGGACTCTCATCCTTCAGTAGTCCAGCCAAGGCTTGTTCTCATGGAGGAGACAAGGGTTAGAGAGAGGAAGTATTCAAGGGCTTTTACAGCCCAGGCTCAGAATAGCACACCATTACCTGGTTCACATTCTGTAGCCGAAGGAACACTTGTTATCTTTTGTCTTTTTGATAATAGCTATCCTAACAAGTGTGAGGTGACGTCTCATTGTGGTTGTGATTTGCATTTCCCTGATGTTTAATGATGTTCGGCAACTTTTCATGTACTTATTAGCAATCTACATATCTTTTATGGCTTCATCCATGAATGGTGTTTGAGTAAATGTGTGTGTGTGTCAATAATATGGAGGCTTCAATGAGGTAAAAGTGTTGTCACATTGGGTTACTAGAATAAGTGTGTGGAAGTATAGGAGATTAGAAAAGGGGATGCTTGAAATTGACATTTGAAAAGAGGTGCAAGTTACCAGAGATAACAAGACTCAGAATTGATTATTGGAGTGAGTGTCTGCAGTAGGTTGCGGGTAAATGTAGTTGGAATCAAGGAGATAAAAGACCTGAGAGTCCAAGCTGTTGTATGGGTCATCATCTTGGATATTGAATGTCCTTGACGTGCTAACAAATGTTGGAGTGAAGAATGAGGGAGAAGACAGTGATCTACACAGTTTCCAAAAACAAGGAAGAGTTGGTGGATGACAGCAGTGAAGAGCAGAACAAGGTGTTTAACTTAATAATATGAGCCTCTGTATTCAATGAGTATACTGAAGTTATATTGTTTCTTAACTTAGGACTCCTCATTTTTTTTTGTTTTCTTTTTTCACTATAAAAGTATTATATTTGCATTCTAGGAAATTTAGAAAGTACAAATATATGTCAGAAGTAAAATAAAATTATTCATAATCTCATTGCCATTGACATTTTTGCCTTTATTTCTATGAACTTACATTTTTATATCCTCATTTTTTCTTAGCATTATATCTTAAGTATTTTCTCACATCTTTATATATATTTATATATATTAAATATCATTTTAAATGTTAGATTAGTGAATCATTCTATGGATATAGCATAATTTATTGAACCACTTATCTATCGATGTATATTTTTCTATTGTAAACTGTATTGATATTTCTAGATAAATTTTTGTCCATACCTCTGAAAATTTCATTAGAATAGATTCTTAGAATTCAAATTTCTGGGTCAAAGATAAGACCGATTTTAAATTTCCTGATACATGTAGAGGGCACCTAAATTTTAGTTTCCCTAGCCAAACAAAACTATTAAACTATTATTTAAAGGTTAAGAAGATATTTCTTTTTGCATTACAGACTACTGAAAAAAATGTAGTAGACTCCTTTGGTTTCTAGTAATATTGGTATGTGTTCTTAACTTTTCTACTGAAGATGTAATTGAAAATTCTAGGTAATGAGAAAGCTAATTGACCAACATTTAAATGAGTTTAAGTTATCATGCACTCTGTACTGGTAGCAGCAAGTAAATTTTCTCCCATTGTAAAAAAAGAAAAGCTATAGAGGCAACTGTGACAGTTCCAGAAATTAGAATAGAGAGTTGTCTAAAATGTAGTCACGGGAGGATCCTGAAAAGCTGATTAACTCAACCTTTCTTTATTATTAGACCCCTAAGGAGAAAATAATAAATTAAATTTAAATTCAATATAAATTAGTCAATTTAATTCATTAATTAAATCCAATGAATGAATTGAATTAATTTTAATTTAATTTCTTCCTAATGAGAAAAATTAGATACCAATGAGTAAAATGTTTTCAGGTAGACCTTTGGAGGGCTCCAAACCATTATAATATCTAAGATTTGTCCCCTGTATACAAACCAATTTTTACCCTTTGGGGCAGTATTGCTTCTATTGAGAATGCATATTTAAGATGAAATGAGGAGTGCTCAACCACTAATAAAAGGAGAGGGGCTTTAGTTTGACCCACTCTTCTCATTAGCAGGAGGTGATTGTGGTTTCACTTCAATGTGGTCGGAAGAATTCTGAAACGACCCCAAGATTCTCACTCCTGTTGTAAGCACACATTCTCTCACTTATTTAATCAGACAGGTACTGCTGTAAAGGAATTTTTGCAGAGGTAATTTAAGTTCTAAATCATTTGACTTAAAATAGGGTGATTACTCAGCTGGACCTGATTTAAGCAAAAGACCCTTTAAAAAATGGTTCTGGGCCTTCCTGGCAAGAGAGATTTGATGTGTGGAAGGGCTTATGAAGGGAGATGTATAACAAGGACCTGAGAATGTGTTAGGTGTTGATGGCCGTCTCTAACCTACAGTCAGAAAATCAATCAATCAAACAAACAAATAAACAAAACAAAACCTAGGATCTCAGTCTCACATCCTAACTGGGGTGACGGATTCTACCAATAACCTGAAGAAGCTTGGAAGCAGACCTTTCTCCAGTCAAGCCTCCAGAGGAGGACATACCTGGATAACACCCTATTTAAGACTTATGATGCCCTGTGCAGAGAACTCGGCTAGCAAGTTCTGGACCCATGACCCATGGAAACTGTGAGTTGATAGATTGGTGTTTTTTTTCTCCTCTAAGATTGTGGTAATTAGTACACAGAAATATAAAGCTACAATTGACCCATGAACACAGGTTTGAACTGTGTGGACTCACTTATATGTGGATTTTTTTTCAGTCAATTATATTAATATATTTTTTTCTTCTTTATGATTTTCTTAAGAACATTTCCTTTATTTCTAGCAGCTTTATTGTAAGATATGGTATATAACACATACAAAATATGTGTTAATTGTGTTATTTGTAAAGCTTCCTGTCAACAATAAGCTATTAAGTTTGGAGGGAATCAAAAGTTATGCGTGGATTTTCGACTACACAGGGATCAGTAGCTCTAACCCCGTCATCGTTCAAGAGTCAATACATATTTCACAATCATGACTTCTCATTAAACTACACATTCTTCTTCTCATCCTTTCTGTGAGAACTAAAATGAAATGTTGGGATGGGAAAGGAAAATGAGGACAGTTTCCTTTCTTTTTAATTTTCTTTCAGCTTTTTTCACCCCTTTCTATTCTTGCAACACTATCCTACTTATGGACCAGCTATGAAAGCATCCTCAACTTTAATTATGGCACTCTTCACACAGATTCCAAGATATAAGTGAGCTTTGTGACTTGCTTTTCTCAACACCAGTCCAGACAGACATTACAAGATACTTATAGGTGCAAGATTTATCCTGCAGCAGCTGTCCCTCATCTTACATTTGGATCTAGGACCTGCCAATCAGAATTTGGAGGTGTTAGTGAGCTTTTGCTAGGATTTTCTTCCATTCATTCCCAAGGCAGATCTTTGCTTTGAATGTAGCTCTTTTCTCAATCTAGTTGCATTAGGAAAAAGTTTTGCAGAGATAATGCATATTTCTCTTAGTTCAGTATTGTTTTGCTCATTGGAGTAGAACTTTTTGAGAAAGGCAATTTAAATGAGTCAATATCAGATGTTATATTAATGTGGACAACTCTTGATTCAAGTTTAAAGAGATGGCTTTCTTCATTGTTGTGTACTAAGTAAGTAGATTATATAACAATTTGGAGGATCTAGAAGGGTAGGCTCTTTTTCTTTAAGAGACTCAGAAATCAGATCAATCAAGCACATAGGCTTTACTAAAGGCAATCTACTAAAGGCAGACTTTGTCTTAAAAATTTTGAAGAAAGTTTTGATCCTCTACCCCTAGCTTCAGGAGCAACCATCTGACTTCAAAGGATAGATAGGTGCTTTGCAACTGTGAAGTGGCATTTTGGCTTGAAGGAAAAACAGATATTCTCTGTATGGACAGAGAATACAAATGAGTGGATGTTTGTCAACAAATATAAAGTTAGTTTGGATATATGTATGTATATATGTGTGTTGTATTCTGAACCTTATTTACCTTTTTTGCGAAAATGAAATATCTGGTGGTTTATTGAATACAGAGATTGTTTAGAGAGAATAGCTTCTCTTTTGGAGCTCATCGCCTGAGAATGTGGGAATAGTTTGAACTCCTCTTTCAAAAAAAGTCTTACAGGTAATATATTTTTATTTGTTTAGAGAAAATTTAAGAATGTGTATATCCCAATTAGGGTTTTGCTGACCCAGCATTTATTGGCAAACTAGAGACCAACATCTCCTAAGCCCTTTTGCCTCTATAGACAGGCAAATTTAGGAAATAAAATATTTCATACAGGGTTCCCTGGCTATGTGTATGGTGATGTTTTGAGGACAACCATTTACTTTTAAGTCATTTTTCCTTGTATATAGATACTGATTGCGGACAGAGAACTCCTTGTGAGAATTTAAGAATATAGGAGATATATGGTATTGCGTATTTATTAATTTATCTCCCTTATTACTTTTATTATATACATATATATATATATATTTATTTATTTATTTAGAGTGATTCTCTATTTGAACAAAAATATTCTTGGAGAGGAATGCTGGTATTACTTGGTGGTATTTGTGGCAGACTATGGCCATATGATTCGGACTCATAGTTCCAGATTTGAAGTGGTTTTCCAAGAATTGAGCTAACATTATTTTCCACAAATAATATGAGTTTTATTTGTGGTTGTTTTACCAAGATACACAAAATATCTGAGGATCAATAAGTCCTCATTTAGGATTTTCAAGTTGCATCACATTGAGGGACAAATTACCCCTTGCTCCTTGCTTGTAATTCTTTATTGTGATGTTGTGGTAATAAGAACCACTTGAAATTTTTTTTTTTTGTATCCAAGTCATCAGGGAGTTTTGGTGGCAAATAACTTTATTTTTGGATGTTTTGTTTAAGAATGTAGGGACGATTTGTACCCTCTTATAAAATCATACATGCACAGAAATTTAAGAAATAAAGTACTTATCCCATGTTCATTTTCCATGTGTAGAGAAACAATTGAATGCGGTACCATCTTAATATTCTTTGTCTTAATAAGAAAGGGCATTTAAGGATGGTGAAGGATGCACCTCTTTGTGTGGGTCTTTAAGATTGTAGCAGTAGCATGGGGGGAACACTACATGTGGGGAGTTCTTCATCTACATTTTAAGGGAGTTTTGAAGAATGAGAAATGACTCACTGCTTTGGGTTTTTGCCTTTGGGTGAAACATTTGAACAAATAATTATTAGAATTTGTTTAAGCCTGAGAGGGAGGTATATGGCCAATATCTTACTTATGTTTAGCTTTTCTCCATGTTCAGAAACAATTGAGGGATAAAGAATTCTTTCTTGATTTGTGGGCCTTAGATATGAACAATTCCAGGGGCTTCTTCATAAATAATTATGGCCACAGTGTATTAGTATATTGTTGTTTTGGATTATTTTTCTCAGCAAGTTAGAGGCAATTTTGATGAAAAAATTCTGTATGTGAGATTTATGTTTCAAGCATATGGCAACACAGTGTAAAATCACTTCCTTTTTTTGGTATTAGTGTATAAGATAGACCTGGTTCAATTTTCCTCTCTGCCATGTATTAGTTGTGTGCCATTGGCACAAATTACTGTGTTTCTGAGTCTCAGTTCATAAAATGGGGAACGTAATAGTCCCAAACTTAGATTCATTGAGAGGATTGAATGATACAAGCTTGTGGACCACTTGAAACAGTGCCTGGCTTATACTAAGTGCTCAGTGAGGATTGCCATCCTCAAAACAATGATAAACTCTTCTTTGTATACAGATCTTTATAGTTTACCCTTTCTCCTGTTCAGACATCTTAGGATTTTTACACAAAAGACTACTTTTTAGTCCTACTCCATTATTAAAGACTTTCAAAATGACTTTTGGCAAGACACTAAGCATCTCTGCCTTTCTTATTCATCTTTCAAGCTGATATGATGATAACATGCAGCTTATTTTATATTTTTGTGAAGATGAGATTAGATTCTGTGTGTCATTTGAAAGTTTAATACAATAATATTAGGGTAGGTGCTCTACTTTTGTTATCTTACCTAACCTGCCCAGCAGTCCAGCATGTAAAATATTAACACTTTAATTTCATTAATGATTAAGATGCATTTTAGAAGGGTTTAGTAACTTTCCCAAGATCATACAGCTAGTAAATGACAGTGCCAAGACTTTGACACTGGTATTTCTGACTACAAAACCACACTATTTACCACCACAATAAATTATTTTTGGAAATTTAGAAGTAGTCTTGAGTTATAGAATTCTATTTTTATAATCATTACTATTATTTAATATAACACAGTGGCAACTAGATGATTTAATCATTCTGTATAGATGATTTCCTTCCCACTATCTATATAACAGCTGGAGAAAGACTAAAATTTAAAAAAGAACTAAGAATAAGTAGAATATTCTGACCACAAATTTGTGAGGGTCTGGACTACTGTAAGAGCTACAGATCTGAAGATAGATATGTGTGAAATATAATATGGTAGACAATGATATTCATATTGGAATAGATGAGTTGGGCAAAGAATAGAGAACATAATGGTGACTCTGGGTATCTGAATGACCAACAAGATTGTGATATTATGGTTTTGACTAGATTGCGTTAAGTAGGAAGAGTAAGATTTTAGAGAAAAGGTAAGTTCAATACCCAAAATGTTTAATTTTCCAATAACCTGACTTCTAAAGTCAATTTAGAAAGTTGGCTGTTTAAATATTTTTAGGCAAGAAGATGAGATGCACTTACTGATATCAGTAAAATCTTCATTTTTTCTACCTATTTTTTATTTGTGAGAAGGCATCCATGGTTGTAGTATCAAATTCCTCTCCCTGGTTTTCAATACTTCCATAATAGTATCACATACTATTAGAGAATAAATTTGAGTCTTAGTTCTGCCCATTCTTATCATGAGGCCTCAGCCAAATAATTTATCTTCTCTAAAATACCTTTTCCTTATTTACCAAATGGGCATGATCATTCTTGTAATGAGATAAAACTAGATTACATTTATGAATGTTCTCATACATGATAATGATACTTAGAAATTATAGGGAGTTTTATTATAGTTTCATGTCTTCCATTATATTCCTGGAAATATCCCCATTTAGGTTGGTGTCAATCCTACATCTCTATCTTTTTTCATAGTTATATTCATTCTTTCTCTTCTACTTCATTGTTCACTCTCTTCTTCCCTAATGTAAATTCTATTAATCTCCTTTCCCTAGCTAATCATGTAATCTTTTGATAACTTCTTATTAAATAAGTACACACACACACACACACACACACACACACACAACTTTCCTTTGTTATTTAACTGTGTCAGTTCTGC
The DNA here is from genome assembly GCF_000325575.1 of Pteropus alecto. Classification (NCBI taxonomy): domain Eukaryota; kingdom Metazoa; phylum Chordata; class Mammalia; order Chiroptera; family Pteropodidae; genus Pteropus; species Pteropus alecto. The sequence goes on from NW_006443567.1 coordinate 15,843, forward strand.
TTTGTTCTATTCTTCCTCACTTAATCCTATTATCAAGGTGCTTTGTAGTTTATCTTTTTTATCATACATAGGCTTTACTAAATACCATGGAATTGAATTATATCTCACCTAAATTTTTATGTTTCAAAACATTGCATGTGATCCTATAAATCAAATCTTTTTCTCTACCTGAGAGCTGATATGTGATACTTCTTGTCTTCTTTCACGACTGTGTTTGTCTAGGCTAAATAAATCTCCCTTTGTTTTTTCTCATCAACCTTATTTACATAGTGGGTGATTAATGAAGCTATAATAATATTTAGCAGGAAATTTTCCACATGCCATATATGTTAATGTATTTCCTATCTTCACTGGATATTGAAATTGTTTTGGCCATTAACGTCAAGAATATATAATTGCTGTCTCACTCACTAGGTATTACTTAGTGGACTCCTAAAGAAAATATGATCAGAATAGATCAGATAAAATTAGATTTCCCTTCAATAATGGAAATGGATCTGTAGTCTTTCTATAGTATCTAATTAATTCAATGTAAAAGTATGATGAATTGATTCACTTTACTGGTAATTGCTACACATTTATGAGAAATAAGATGACTTAAAAACAATATTCTCTTCCTGTAAATATGCCAATATGTTGAGACTTTAAAACCATCACCCAGAACCAGGAAACAACACGAGACACAGATCAAAGCAATTAGGTGCTTGTAGGAAAGGTTAAGGTGGCTAATCTTTAGGCTCCCTCCCCATTTGTTTGATAAGAATAGAATGCTTGCAATACACCCAAGATGTTTTTCAAATTACACCTTGAAATTTTCATTTTTCAGCTATGTACTCAAGTGGTTCAGTGTCACTCTCACTCTCTTTAGAATTTAACTGTATTCACCCAAACTATGACATTTTCAAAGATCCATCTTCCTTCCTCCACTAAACAGATTAAAGTAAAAGTCATATTTCAGTAATTTTTGGTGATTTATGGGATTTGGTATCTTGCTTCCTTCTTAATATGCACATTGTTGAAGAATCATTCTCTAGATAATTAGCTTTTATGCCAGAAACTTAACTTAACCTATACAAAGTATTATAATCATCACTCAGGGTAAAGGTGGTATATATGGCACCATAAAAACACACATGGGTGTTTCACCGAATTCAACTAGGGACTTTTAAAAATCACCTGTCATTTGAGGAAATTCCTCATCTGTGGAAGGATGGGCTAATTTTACTTTTTTGTCTTACTGAAGTCCAGGAAACAGAAAACAAATTGCCTGTTCCCTCCTCCACCAAATATATGGTAGCTACGCCTTAAAAATTCCCTTTTTCTGCTTGACATTTTAGTTCAGAGGTCTAACCTTACCAATTAATGTGTCTAGAGTAGCAGATTTAATAGGTAATTACTGAGGTTTCCAGGTTGATTTACTCCTCAATGAAGTTTAGAGTTAATGAGGTAAATGTTAGGGAAAATGCCTCTGTCAATTTTAGTGGTCAGTCTGATTTTTAGCTTGTACTGCTATTTTGGAGATTTTGTGTAGGTTGCTATGTAGGGAATTTGTTGTTTTTGCTGGGAAAGCTATTTCAAAAGGTTGATGTGAAAATAAAATATTTAAATGATATATAATATAAAACATAAAAATAGGTTTATGATAGCAAGATTTATACAAATGATATTATTATTAATAAATACAATCTAGATCTAATATAATGAAAAAGTTTCAGTCAATTATTTTTCTTTAACAGAATTAATAACTTCATCCTTCAAATATGTTTTCTGAAATATTTGAAGACAATAGATTATTTAACTGGATATGAAAGTATGATTATAGTAAGAACATTTCTTAAAAGCAAAGATCTGTGATTTCCGATTCTAGATGAAAGACATTTTCACTTCTCTCTTTCCCCAAAACCCATTAAAATAACATTAAATTATCAAAAGAATGGGAAAATAAGTAATAAAAATATGATGGAAATTTGGACAGAGATGAGAAATTAGTGGACAAAGATTGTGTTGAATTTTGGGATGGTGGAGAGGTCGTGGGATCATATTGACAGATGACCCCTGAGCAAAGTGAACCAAAGCTAAAAGAAGTTCCAGTAGAAGAGAAGATTCTCCTTCCCAATGCAATTCTCCAGAACCAGCAGCAGTGGAGAGTGGAAGTGAGAAAAGATATATAAGTTAAGGATTTTAATTAAAGAACTGCTTGCATGAAAATGTGTAGTTTGGTCCACTCATTTATAACAGAGACTGCTAATAGTTGGCGGAATTATCAACTATCTGACTTAATCAAACAGTCTTTAAAAATATATAAAAGGAAAACCAAGAATCATCAAAAACTTTAGGAAAACAAAAGAAGAGAGGGACCAAGATAATCAAGCAACATCTTATTCCAGAAGAGGCATGCAATTTTTTTATGAAGGAGGAGAATTTTTAAAAATCTACTTTATTCTTTCAGAGAAATTTGATGACATGCATCTATAAAATAAAAACAGATGCTTCTAGTTTAAAAGAACAATCAGAGACAAAGAAGAGTTTGGGAAAATTAAAAATAAGATTATCAAAATAAGAAATTCAATATAATGATTGGAAAAAAAATGTTTGAAAAATGCTTTCAGACCACAGAGGGAAAAAAATGAATCAGAATATATGATAGAAAAGTTAGAAGATACTAAAGACCAGGCTTCAAAGACAAACTACACTCTAATTAGGAGTACTAGAAAGAACAGAGAAGGTGGGGGATGAGCAGCAAGTAGCAAAGAAATAAAAGGAAATTTCCTAGTGTCAGACAAAAATAAAGCTCTAGGGATTGAAGAGTCCATTGAGTGCTGAGCATGATGGATGAAATAAAATAAACATCTAGATAAATCTTCAGAAGATATTATACTAAGGATTAAGAGAATATGTAAAGATATCTAGAAAAGAGACAAAACAGAGCAAATTATCTACACAAGAATAATTTTTAAAAAATGACATGAGACTTCTAGGTAGTGACTTAAGATTCTAGAAGACAATGGAAAAACCTTAAAGTTCTGAGGGATGATAATTTTGGATTTAGAGCTCAATACCCAGCCAAATTAACAAATAAGAGTGAGAGGAAAAATTCAAAGATTTAGTGATGCAATGGTTTCTTAAAAAAAAAAGATCAGAATTTTTTTTTGTGGTTATGCACCAAAAAAAATGAAGAGTAGAAATAGGAACTAAGAAATGTGAAACTGAGGAGCATAATAGAAATAATTCCCAGGATGATAACCATGTAGTCGTTCTAGTATAATAGTTGGATATTATGTTTGGCTATTAGTAGCAGTCCTGACTATAATGGTAAAATACAAAAATATTTATTTTTGTCATGTTATAAACAATGTGGAGGTAGTTGGTTGCCGGTATTGTATCAACAGTACAGTTTCACAGTTCCCAAATGGCTGTTGCAGTTCTAACCATCACGTTGGCATTCTAATGAAACAGGGAAGCAGGGCAAAGGGTAAACAAAAGGTATTTCCCAATTAAGTTAGTTCTTGGAAGCCCTATTCAACAACTTCTACTTAGATGCCATTGGTCAAACCTATTTGTAAGGGAGATTGTGTCCAGTTAGGGCCAGAGGGAGAATTGATTTTGGGGTGGGAAATTAGCAATTTCTAACATGACTCGAAAGCACTTTATTGCATTCAACAAATAGCACTTTATTGCATTCAACAAATAGTATGACCATGAAGGCATATATTCATTTTATAAATAAGACATGAAGAAGGCATATATTCATTTTATAAATAAGACATAGAAAGGTCTCTGCAATTTCAGAAAGAATAAAATTATGTACAAGAGTCATGTAACACAAACAAAACAAAATGAAATAAGTTGAAAATGTGCCATGTTTGTAGGGAATATATGGAGTCTGTGGAACAGAATGCCTTTGACTTTGAACCTGAAGCATTAGCTAGAACTTCTAATATGGTGTTGAAAAGGAGTAATGAGAGAAGGTATTCTTCCCTTTATCAGATCTTCAAATTTAGGAAAGCTTCAAATTTCTCACCATTAAGTACAATGTTAGCTGTAGGATTTCTGTAGATGTCCTTTATCAAATTGAGGAAGTCTCCCTGTATTCCTAGTTTACTAAGAGTTTTTTTTATTATTATTATAAATGGGTGTTAAAATTTGGCAAACACTTTTTCATTATCTATTGATATGATCATGTGATTTGTTTTCTCTTTTAGCCTGTTGATATGATGGATTACATTAATTGATTTTTGAATGTTGAACCAACCTTGCATATCTTGGATAAATACCAGTTAGTTGTGGTGTAAAATTTTAAAAAAATACATTGTTGGATTCAATTTACTGATATTGTGCTAAGAATATTTGGATCTATGTTCCTGAGAGATTTTGGTCTATAGTTTTCTTGGTTTTCATTTTTTTTCCTGAAACAACAGAAATTTGTTTTCTCACAATTCTGGAAGCTAGAAGTCTGAGATGAAGGTGTGGGCAGGGTTGGTTTCCTCTGAGGCCTCTCTCCTTGACACTTAAATGGCTGTCTTCTCCCTGTGCCTGCACACAGCCCTTCCTCTGTAACTGTGCCCAAATTTCCTTTTCTTATAAGGACACTACTCATTTGTCCAAGGTCATTTGATTTGATCCTGATGTGATCAGGAACCCCAAGTGTTCTTTCCACTCCATATCTAAGGGAAAGATAACAGAGACCTCCTAGACTTCCTGTAAGTTCCACATGAAGTCTAATAGAGCTGAGCACATGGAGTCAACAAAACCTGTCATGAGAAAAAGGAGGCCAGCCATGTGCTGGGTGAGGCTTTCCTCCCAGAAGAAACTGACAGTGGTTACAATGCAGCCAAAGAGCAGGATAGTTCTGTTCAGCTCTGCAGTGGTGCTTCTTAAATGAAAGAGGTGACATTCATCATGCTGTATTGTCTTCATTAAATTCAAAGGAATGTTTCCTAAGCAGATTGGCTGAGAAAAGTGGTAGTCGATAGCTACGCATTGCTGCGCAATATTTTTCAGGATGAGGGCACTGATGTCTGGGTCAGTGCCCAGGAAGTAACACTTCCTCCAGAGACCCGAGTAGGTGAGTAGGTGCAAAGAGCAGCCGGCTGCGCTCTTCATCCAGCCCGCAGAGCCCCAGCAGCGAGTGTCGGAGGTCCGTGCACCCGGGGCCACCGGAGAGCAGCCAGTACCCCAGGGTCAGGCAAGTCCCCGGTTTTCGATTTTTAACATCAATCTATAAGCAAAGCACATAAAACTTAATTATAATTGAAAATATAATGTAGCTTAACAATAGGGGAAGTAGAAGGAAATAATATAAAGATGGTAACATATCTTATGCAATGGGGAGTCAAATAATACCGTCTAGAGTTGATGAATCAAGAAACAATCATTAAATATATTATTTGTTATAATGTCAAGAAGAAAAACTCCTCAAAATACAGCAATTTACAAAAATTGTAAAGAAAAGAGTGGCAGGTAGTAGTGGGAGTGAGTTAAATCTCTCACATTTCATGGCAGGTACGAAATAGGTACTTTTTTTTTTTTTTTTTTAGAATACAAGCTATGCTGCTGGAGCAAAGAAATGCCAAAATAATGATTTTTTCCTCTAATACAATAGTTTAAGTAGTCGATCCTGGCTGGTATGTTGCTTTGACAAAATCCGGGATCTAGGCTACTTTTATTATGTTGCTACTCCACACCTTGTTTTCATCTTGCCATCCACAGAGATGCTCTAGCTCAACCATCATAACTTCATTTCAGGCCATGGATTAAGGAAAACCATAAGGGGAAAACATTCCTTCACATTAAGGTCATGACATAGAAATATTTACATCCCTTCTCCTCACATTCTATTAGTCACAGAACTACTCACACGACCTCACCTATCTGCAAGAAAAAACTGGGATATAGTCTTTAGTGGGGCAGATATATACCCAGGTAAAAATGCTTTCACTGTGGAAGAAGAGAAGAGCAGATATGGGGGATAGTTAGCAATCACTGCTATTCTGTTTAAATTGTATTAATAAAGAAATATAAGTAAAAGAAAATTGTTTAGAGTTATGGAGTCAACCACGGACCATCTAAAATCAGAAATGGTACGAATATGGTTGCTTCTGAGGAAAAGGAGGAGTGGGAAGAAGTTTTTACCTTTAAGTTTTTACCTTTCTGTGCTTGGATTACTATTTCCATGTGATTTCAATAATAATAATGTAATAATAACAATAAGTAAATGTAATTTATGTGGCAAAGATATATCCCTTTATCAGATGGCATGGGGAAAACTGATCTCTGTAAGAGAGTAAAGAAAATCAGATTGAGGGAAAATAAAAAGCTTTAGTTAAATTACCTTTTGATTTCTTCTTTACTTATCTGTTTTCTCATGTTTGTCCATACAGGGGTGTCAGCCCTTGCCAGATAGATTGAGAAATGAAAGACAAGATGAAATGGTAGCTTTGGGCGAATGTGGTTGCTCGAGAGAATCAGAGAAAAGGGAAATCAAACACATTCCAGGCCATTTTGTTCATGGCCTGGACCTCAGCAGTGATTCTGCTTTCAGGTCTTTGAACTGTATGATGTTTCCATGTGCTGAACATTGAAAGATTTTGCTGCCTCCCTTATGAAGATTACTTCTTGGTCTGATATATTTTGTCCATTGAAAATTGGGGGCTTATTATCTTCCAGGCACATTTTTTTTCATTGATTTAATCCAATTATTTTAAATTATATCCTTCAAACCATCTCTATAATTTCCTTTTTTTATTACGATTTTCAAATACCTGTAGACAGTAACTCCTTAGTCATTATTTAGTCAAATGTACCTATTATCTCTTCTTTGATCTTTTCTCTTAAGTAAATTCCTTCAGCCACTCAATGTCCATGGTTTTAGGGATTCCTTTTCTGCACTGTTTCTTAAATGGACCTATATCTATTTCTTCCTGAGAGCAGCACATAGTTTCTTCCTCCTGAAAGAAATTGGTTTTTACACTGACTTGAGTTGGGTAAGGGGACATTTGACTAGATGGATAACCTTGAAGGTTCCTTTAAACCCTGTGATTTTTCAATTTTATACAAAGATTCTAAATTATTTTTTACTTATAAATTGTGCAGCTAAGCAGTGATCTATAAAAAGAACTAGGAAAATCAAATGCAAACCTTTTTCTGAATCTTTCAATCTTTAGTAATGTGAATATATTTTGGACAGTATATATAATATTTGTGCTTTATGTTATATTTTGCTTTTGTAACTGAAAACTTTCATATATAAATATCCGTATAATCTATCATCCACTCATGTTCTTTAAAATAGTTAGGCAGTCATTCATTGTATTTTTGTATCATAGCTTATCTATTCAAATATGCAAATATTAAAAACTATTATTCCTGAGTTATAAAATGACATCAATATATAACAGGTGACTGATTCATTAAATAGAGAAATAAAGTTGATTTTAGTACTGAACTCACCTCTAATAATTCAGAGGATGCCCATAGAATGTATAAATGATATTTTATAGTCTTATTTTGGAAAGACACCTCGAAAGTGTATGGTTGACTATCTTTCAATAATATGCTTCAGTATTTTATCCATTGTTACTTTCTTTTTTTTTAAATTTAACATTTGACTTTTTTGTAAGGTACATTCAATGTCTTTGGCTGTAATATCCTTTTGTATGAAAACTAAATCCAAGAGAAATCTTTTTCTCTCTTCAGCTTTAAGAGGGCATTTAAAACACACAGAAATTCTCCTCTTGGATTCACCCCCTGCAGTTCCCAGTGGCTAATATTTCTGAAGGTGTAAAATGTGTCTTTAGTTCTTACAGTGGCAATTCTTAAATAAAACTGCTAACTGGTCTCATGCGATAATACTTAACAAAGTTAGTAGGCAGATATATAGGTCCTTTTCAATATTGAAGTTGCCTTTGGCATATACCATTTTGTAAAATATGCCCTTTTCATGATGATCCCAATTCATTGCTGAAAGTACAGAGAAGAGAAATAATTTTAGCTATGTATGAGAGAAGCAAGTTTGTTGGAAAAGTTGCATACAGAAGATTAAAAGATTTAGACTCCATTACCCAAGAATTGTGACACTCTTATTAACAAGGTAGGGAGATATGCTTTGGGCCAGACATGAGCTAAGTATATGTTTATCTCTATGTAAAGTCTAGTGTATAATGATAGAGACTCAGGAGAGGGGGATTGTTAAGTGGTAGGAAGAAGGGGAAAGGTAATGTGGCAGACATAAAAATATAATTGTATTTTAGATTTTCTTTGAGCAAGTAATAACAGAGGAGGGTCTGCAGCTGTGTGTGTGTGTGTGTGTGTGTAAAATAATCATTGCTATAACAAAATATAAGAAGTCCACACTGGGCAGAAATTATGCTACATGCCTGATAGAGAATCTTTCTGATATCCCTAATGACTCAGTAAGATAGGTATCGTAATCAAGCTAATGGCACAGATGAGGAAAATGAAGCTTACTTGTTTAGGGTTACTCAACTAGTATATTGTGGAATATTTAGATTCTTTTTTACTTCTAGTCCTGATCTCTGGTCCCTCAAACCCATGCTTCTCAGTAGGACAGAAAATTAAAGAGAAAGTTACCTTTGTACTTGAGAATATCACAAATTCAAAGATTGGGAAGGAAAAAATATAACTTTTTTTTAAGTTTCCAAAGAATCCAGGACTAGTTTGTAGATACCTAGCAGTTCCTGGTTATAGAGGAAAAAGTCAGTACCTACGACACAATGATTTTTTTTTTTTTTTTTATACAGAGAAGTATTGGGGCAAATTTGGCAGAGTGAAAGTAAACCCAGGAATTGAGTTTGCTGGGTTTTAGGTCCACACTTTTCAAAGTTCTTTCCCACTGAATGATCATGTGGCTATAATCAATGTGAAATTGGTCACAGGGAATGATGATAATAATAATAAAGATATTATCAATAAGTAACGCTTTACAATGCTTTTCTGTTTGTAAAGCACTCTCTCATATTATTTTATTTGATCCTATTCACAACCCTTGAAGTATATACTAGCATCAAACCTTGATTTTCATTTTATAAATAAGATGATTGGAGTTCATAGATGGTGAAACACACATTTAGATTTGATATTTTAAAAAAAATCATAACAACCACCTAATTTAAAAGAAGAGTGGATGTTTCAGGGCCTAATCAGTGAAAAGAATTAACAAAATTTTTAAAAATCAAGTTAACAGCTTTGAGAGTTCCAGCAAGGCCTAGGTAATTATAAATTTTTCAACAGAGGCCAAAGCTAACAGTCATGATTATTTTTCTCCCAAGCTTAGGCTGATAAGATAGAATATGTATTAAATTGATCAGCCAGAGATAGTCCCTTTAGAGCTGAATTGACTAGAGGAAAACCAAAGGTTTAAAATTGAGGAAAATAAAAACAGGAATGAAACAGAAATGTCAAAGAAAAGAATAGCACAATGAAGAAAACTGGTCTGATTGTATGGGAATATATTCATTCTAGGCCTAAGGAAGATGCAAGACAATATATACCAAGGTCCAAAAAAAATATCAAGACATAGACAAGAGACAAGACAAGCCTCTACCTACTAGATCCCAGTAGCACCAACACCCCCATTCATGACATAGACAAATACCATGGTGAAGAACTGTGGGTGGCTGAATTGTATACAAGAATAGTAGCATAGAATAACAGGCTCCATAGAGTATTCGCTTTGTACAACTGAGACAATATCAGATATGAGCCTTACTACTGTTATGTCATTGTTGTTCAATTAAGGAGCAAGAACCCACTGACAGGCTCCTTTGAATCTTATAGCATAGTCTTCCTGGGATCTCTTTCTTTGTCTCTATTTCATCTTCTCAATGCCTTTTCTATTTATGCACCCACTCCTTCAATTTTGATACCCCTCCAAGTTCTGAACATTCTTTCCTAGTATCTAACTCTTTTCCCAATTACCCTCAAAAATCAAATTTAAAGTTGAGGCTTATGTTATATATTTTTTCCAAATCTCTAGTCCTAATATCCAAGCCTGTATTTTTTTTTACTGCCTGTATATTTTTATCTCAAAATGTTGAAAACAGAACTGATCTTTTCAGACCAAAAGTGTCAGAGACATTTTTATTCATCCCCCTAACTTGCCACCCACCACATTGAATTCTGTTGCTTCTACCTCCAGCATATCTTTTCTATCCATCTTCTCTTCTTCATTTCCACCACTAATGCCCTATTTCAGGCTATTGCCCTTATTTTATGATTATTGCAATAATCTTGCTGGACTCTCTGAATATAGACTTCGAGTTGTTCAATAATCCTGCCCACTGGCACTCACTTCATTGGCTTAAAGCTGTGTTTCTCAAACTGTTTCAAATAATGATAATTCTGAAGAATGTTAATAAGGAGTATGCTTTTCTTGAAAAGGAAGTTGTCAAATATTAGGAAATGCTGGTTTAAACAAAGAAAATATGTTTCTTTATTACAGAACTTTTCAGAGCCTCTAGCATGTTAATTTACATTATGAATGTTAGAAATAATATTTAATCCCATCAGGGCAAGGATTTGTTTGCCTTTTTCATTGGTATATTTACAGAATAGTCACATAGTGCCCATCAAATAGGAGATGCTCAGTAAATATATTTTGAATGAATACAAGAATGAAATATGGGTATATTGTAAATAGTATTTTTTATTTTTATATAGATGTAAAAATATTTTATCAATTTTCTGCTCAAGGGAGCAATGTCTATGAAATATTTTCTGTGAAACGTTAAAGTAGGGATTTTCAGCTTTAGCACTAATGATGTTTTGAGTCAGACGATTCTTTATGGCAGAGGGCCTATTCTGCACATCGTGGGATATTTAGCAACCTGTTGACCTCTACCTACTAGATTTCAGTAACACAAACACCCCCATCTGTGACAATCAAAAATATCTCCAAGCATTGCCAAGCATCCCTGGATTGAGGGAGGGGGCAGGAATCTTTCTTGGTTAAAACCCACTGGTCTAAAGTATAGTCTGGCTTGTTATTCTCCAGCTCAAAAAATTTCACAACCTCTTCATTGTCTATGAAATTAGGTCCAAAATTCTAAGGCTGATATCCAAGTTCCCTCTTTGTCCAAAATCTTACAGGCACTGGTACATGCACACACACAGACACACACGCTACTGTAGAAACCAGACAATTAAGGAAGGTAGCACATGGTAGAAGAAGGGGTAGCTCCCTGCTCCCTTAATGTAATTCTGACATGATCTCAGCCTATCTCAGACGTCATCACTTCCTCCTTCTCTATCTTATACCTTAGGTGGCCAAAGGTTTATTTGAACACTTTCTTGTTATATTTTTACAATATGTACTACTCAGGAGTGCCCTTGATATTCTTCCATAGCTCTGATTTTACCTGAGTACAAACATTCTGAAGAACACTGCATGATGTATCCTGGGTCCTATATCTCATTAGAAGACCCCCCCCCCAACTTTAATATATGACCCCGACATATAATTGCTCAACCAATATGCAAAAATTTGAGTGTCTGCTATGTGTTAAGGACTGTGCACTCTGCTAGGGTTATAGCAATTACTGAAACACATTCCCTATCTTCAAGGAATTTACATACAAGCGATTAATGAATTGAGATAAATGCTATATCAGAGGCAAATACCAACTAGTAGGGAGCTTAAAAGAGAAGAATAATTAACTCTGTGTTTGGAGTTTCTAGCAGGTAGTACAGAGGAAATAGCAAGGTTGCTGAGTCCTGAAAGATGAGTCAGTGTTGATCCAACATTCAAAAGAATGACCAGTCAACTCTGACGTTGTGAAGAGCATATCCATAGGTAGGAAGGCAGGATTACATTTTAAAGAGTTGCTGTTGTTCAGTGCTGGCTGCATTTGGTCCTTGCAGTATTTCTTCCCTAATGTGAAAAAGAGACTTAATTTAACCAAGAATTGGTGCCTATACTTGTTGTCTTCTCACTCATTTGTATGTAGACCTTGCCTTTATGCTTACTAATATTGAACAGAGCGTCCAGATATATAGCTAGAACATGGCAGAGGAGCACTGGGGTTGGGGTAGGAACAGAGGTGTCAATGATTAAGTCAGAATTAAGGCGTTTTTCTCAGAAATGTGTGTCCAGGCAATGACACAAACAAATTTTCCCCTCTTGTCATTCTAAATGGGATTTTCAGCTCAGGGACTGCAAACCAACTCAAGAGACTTAAAGAAACAAACAAACAAAAATGTTTGATGTGCCACAGCAGTTACTAAGGTTTAAAAAAAACCTCACGAACAACAAAAGAGAAGTTTTCTCCAGCCCAACATTGAGGGTAGTCTATTAGTAGATGTCTCCACATTGGAAGAAATTTTCTAATGTTCTTTAAATGGTCTGCCAATAGTAGCTGTAAATGCATATTTTGTTCACTGAAGTAGTGGAAGTTGTATAGACAAAGCAAATGAAATATAGAATTTATCAAATATCCCTCACCTGTGTTTTTTATATTTTCTTTAAAATTTCTCCAAAATGCTTAAAATGGAAATAGACTTGTACTTGATAAAATCTTCCTCAGTTTAATTATAACCAGCTAGGAATTTGACAAATCTGTTTGGGACATATCTTGGCTTAAAGGAAATGAATCTGCGACTTCAAAGAGAAATGAGATTTTGGTATTCTCATACTTACTGATTTTATTTTATTTTACTTTATTTTATTTTACTTTACATTATTTTATTTTATTTTATTCTATTTTTGTGGTAGATTTTCTTCACTGAGTATCTGCTACAGAAAGCTGTTTATTGACTGGAGATGGCACAGAGGTTTCATTTTTTGTGAATATTCTGAACTATTAGTAGCAGTTACTGGGGATTCTATGTATTTAAGAAAAGAAGGCCACGTTTGATTAGTGATGTCTGTAATGGGCACAGGATTAAGAGTGGTGGTATGCAGGCCGAATATCTGCCATGTCAACTATGTGTTCTTAATCTTGTGCCTAGACTCTAAGCCAGTCTGGGCCCTTTGTTTATTTTCCAACACGATGATTGAAATCATCAACATATTTGTATTGATTTATCATTTGAAATTATAAAAAGAATTACAAATAATAACCTCTAATTTTAAACACAAAGACCTTTCATAATCCCATAATGCTCTCTTCTAAAAATTTGCAATTTTTTCGCTAGTACTTGTCAATATTTAACCCATTATATGTTCATCACTTTTTCTGCTTCATTTTCATATAAATTTATATCATAAGCATTTCCATTTTGCTAAATAGTTTACCAAATCATTGTTTAAATAACTAATTTTCTACTTTCTGATTGGTTGTTTTGTCACTAGGTAGACCCAACTAAAGAAATTATAGGATGGTTTTACTTAAAATCCTAACCAAAGCATATGGACTTTTCCTTCAGTATTTATATTTCAGTTGGTTTCTCAAAATCAGTAATGTTTCTTTAAAATATTTAAAGAAAAAAAACATTTTACACAATCTAGATGAATTAATTCTGACAAGTGCATATATGTTTATTATTATATATTTATATAGTATATATTTATATATAACAAAGATACATATTTATATTCATATGTAGATATATACAAACACACACATACATGTTTATAATTCTAAGTATCATCATCATATAGGCAAATCATTTTCAAAGTTAATAAGAACCTTTCTGTATAAAACAAATATAACATCTGCATTAATAGATGTTCTATTTACCTTCAACTCTAATCCATTCTTCAGGCAACTACCCAATTGACCTGAACAAATCCTAGGCACATAGAACCATCACAGTTAAAATATATTTGGACAATTTCTTATTCCAAACCAAGCCTGGCAATTTCAGCCTTCCATAATCCAGCATGAAGCACCTGCCTTTCACTACTTCCCTACATGAATTCTACTCCTGATAAACAGGCTTTTTCACTATACCGCAAACACTCAGTTTTCACTCATTTTCACTGCCTCTGCTTATGCTTCTTTTCCAACCTTTAAATCTTCCCTGTTCTGCTAGGCTTGTAGAAATCCTACTTGTGCTTAAAGTAGCAGCTCCTCCAGGAGATTTTCCCTGACTAACCCAACCTTGAGAAACTGCTCTCTTCTCTTGTTTGCCTCACTGGAAACTTAACTTCTGTTACTTTTTAGTATTTATTTATTTTTCCTAGATCACATTATTCTCAGGGGCAAAAATACAACAGCAGCTAAAAATCTAACCAAACAAAAAACTTGTACAATACCTTGCATTGATCCATGCTAAGTTAGTGACTTGCTGTCAGTGAACCCCAAACTCCCAAGTGTGATCAATAAATATATTTCCTGACACAATCTGGTAGTGCATTTATTTTCTTCAACAATTATGAGTGTGTCTCAAGCTTGGTGGATCATCATTCTCCTACTTCACATGAATTGTAATATTTCTGTGCAGTGGTACTGCAGTTGCCTTTGTGTTAGCTGTTCTGTTATTATCACTCTGGGGAATGTTAGTCTTTCACTACCAGAAGCTGAATAGAGCAAAATCTATGTTTTCTTCCTTGCTTTGTAATGAGAGATCTGTTTTCAATAAAATGACAGCATACTCAGGCAGCTGAACAGCTGTTATGATGGCAATGGGCTAACATCACCCACACGAACTATAACCATCAACTGGGTAGCGGCAGTGCTAGTGCCAAATGCAGATAAAATTTACTGAAATTAACAGAACTTAAAAGTACTGCCAACAATTTAGGTTTTAACAATTAGTTTTAGACTTGATATTTCTCAGTGGAATTTTCCCTAACCTCTAAATTTCTTATCTGTAGAATCTTCTCTGTTTATTTTCTCTTTTCCTTACTTACATTGATGCACAGTCAGCCACAGTTTTTTCTCATTACAGGAAAGATGACATTGGACAGTAGTATGGAATTGATATGACTGCAGCTGAGGCTGGCTGACTTGAGACACAAAGATATAGGAGAATGCTTGTTTGCATACTTTTTACCTAAAAGCATGGATTTCACTTTTGGATATCACACCTGTGAAATGCTTTCACAGAGTAGATCTCCTTCTCACTGTTTTGTGAGTTTTAGTGGAAGAACTAATTTGCTCCCAAATCTTTCTACTTGCTTTTCTGAACCAACATTCTTGATGGGACATGGCAGGGCATGAGAAGGAGGTCCTCAAACAGTGACTTGTAAAAATGGAAGGAACTTTTTATTTTAGTGAGTATTCCTTTTTTTCTTATATTTGGAAGTTCAATAATGTTTCATTGAAAAACTCATATTATGCCAATTCTTTGAACATTTTCTCTATAAATCATTGTGACAAGGAGCAATAGAGGGTGCATTGAAAAATAGTAGACCAGTTGTAGCTCCAGGCCATAGTTTATTATTGACTAGTGAAATGAAAGGGTTGAAATAGATCTCTCAGGTTTTTTTTCCTTCTCTACTATCATTTAAAAAAATTATTATGTTTATTGGGGTAACATTGGTTAATACAATTATATAATTTTCAGGTGTACATTATCATTTGACATCTGTATATTCTATTGTGTGTTCACCACCCAAAGTCCAGTTTCCTTCAGCTACCATATATTTGATCCCCTTTACCCACTTCACCCTCCCTCAAAACCCCTATATTTGACCCTCTTTACCCAATCTACCTCCCCCCTCCTCTCCCACTCCACTAGTAACCACTACTCTATAGTTCTCTAGTAACCGCTAGTCTATAATCCTCTGGTAACCACTAATCTATAGGCCATGTCTATGAGTCTCTGTCCTGCTCATTTGTTGCTTTTAGGTTTATATCCCACATATAAGTGATATCATGTAATTTTCAACTTTTTCAGTCTGGCTTATTTTGCTTAGCGTGATTATCTCAAGGTCCACCCATGTTGTCACAAATGGCAGTACTTCATCTCTTCTTATGGCTGAATAATATTCCATTGCTTTCTCTACTATCATTCTGATGGACAAGCTTTTATTGTGAATTATAATAGAATCAACACTAAAAGAAAGAATCTGGATATATCCTATGTACTATACCTAGGTGTATATAAAAATACTACATCAGCATTTTCACTTGATAACCTTCCCATGGTGGTATCTTGTATAAGTTATCAAAGCTACAATGTGTCAGTAATTGTAGTTTAATATATGAGAATGGTTTTAGTTATGTGAGTTGCATTCTGAAGGAAGTTGTAGACAAAATAATGATTTCCTTATAGAGCATGATGATTAAGAAACTTACAGCATCTGGCGTCTTTGTTAGAAACCAGAGACATTAAGTTAGATACAGCTACATATAAAGACCACAGCTTATATGCTACCTAATTGCATAATTATTGTATCATTTCATATTATGATACTTGATTAATTGGAACGTGAACAGAAAAATCATTAAAACTAACATTAAAAATATTTTGCACAGTGACACCGAATATTTAAACTGAATGAGAGAAATGAATATGTAAGAAATCTAATTTTCATACAGTTCCTGAGGGTGATTTATGATTATTTCCAACTATAACATGTAGGAACTGGTTTTGGTTATTTAATTGGGAAAACAAAACAGAAATCTTGGAAAGGAGATGAACACAGCAGAGTTTAGAAAATGGTGTGCTATAAATTACATTTATAAATAAACATTTCAGCAGTTTCTTTAGTGTTTATAATGTTTGCCTCATATGGCTAAAAGTAAATTTTGGCTAATGTCTGACTTTCATTAGATCAATTGACAGTGTGCTGGATGCCTCACATGTATGTCATATGGGCATGGAATCAAAATTGTTTTACTGCTTTTGTGTGGTAAAGGAGAGAAATTATAGATTTTTTTAAATAAAAAATATTCACATATATATTAAAGGCTCATTTTCTATAGCAATCCACTCACTCCTTTCTCAAGTAATATTTACATGTTGTATATATTCTTTGCAATGATAGAGTCATCACGCTTTGAACCAGGGATACAAACCTAGTTTCTGAGAGGTTCCAAGTTCAGTACTCCTTACTGTTTTCCTCACATCGTCAAATGGTGGAGCAGAGCATGATAGAAGCATGATAACAACCCCTGGGATATATTAGTGAAGTAGTTCTAGTTTTTCCAATGACAGAAATGAGGGAGAAAGAGGTTAAGCTGCTCACCTGAGGTCATGTAGCTGGTAGGTGGCAGAACCAGGACCTTATCTCTGATTTGTCTGACTTCAGTCATAGTACATTTTCTGCTAACATATGAAATCTTTAAGAAATTCATATTTTGGCACATTTAAATATTTCAATGAAACATCTATTTGTCAATTTATTACTCAATGAATTGACCACTTTGGACTTTGTATTGACCTATCCTTTTTCATAAATTCAGAGCAAATGCCACATGCAGATCTACACTTATCTAAATTGGTTTGTCTATCACAGTCAAATTCGTAAATTGCCGTTTCAATCTTCTGCTAAATTTTTGACCCTGTGACCTGATCTAAGTAATTCACTGTTCTTTCTCAGTTTGAAGTGATTCAAGGATATATAACCTCAAAATGATGACCTGATACAATGTGCCCCAGCTTCATTGCTTTATTGTGTATCAGTTCCTAAGAGACTGTTGGACTTTATAAACTACTTAGACACATTTTAATTCTCAAAATATAAATTGAAGGTAAGATGTTCTCGTGAAGGAAAATTGCCAAATGTTTCTTGACACTATTGCAGAGTTCATATTCATGTTAGTTCTTGAGTTATATTTCTGAATCAAGGTCTATAAATATTTTATATAAGTATCTAAAATAACAGACAATATTTCCTTCAAGATTCTGTATGTAATATGTATAGGATTCATTGATTCATTTATTGAGTCAGGCAAAAAAAATATACTCAGGGCCTGCGATAGTTGGTCAAGAAACTTCTTTCTGACCTAATATCTGTGTTAAAGAATGTAGTGGAACAGAAAACTGACAAATCCACGCTGTGTAGTTCATCTGTAAGTGGTGACTTTGTTGCGCTAATATCATAAGAGACAGGTCCTCATAATTTATGAAAGAATCTGTGAAGTGGGCTAATGAGGCACAGTTTCTCATACGCAAACCCAGCAGGCGATTTTCGGTTTTATATCCTACAGTATGTCACCTACTTGAGTTTTAACAAACAACTTTGTGTGTGTGCGTTTACGTCTCTGGACAAAAATAAATAAATAAGATAAAAGTGGGATGTTGTCTGGCCGACTGGTTATCTTGGACATTTTTGGTTATATGGACTTCTGTTCTTGTCAAAGTAAAGAAATAAGTATATATTGTACATATTTTCGAACTTTTCTCGAGTTTAGCCATCTATGCTTTGGAGAAAGTTCTCTGGGCTAAAAATGTAGGTTGTTTCTCTCCCCTCTCCTTTTCGCTAATCTGTTGTAAGAAGCTACTATCAGTCTCATGCATGTCATAGTGTTCAGTATTGAGCCCTAAACATCTGTTTTGTGGAGGTCACAAACTGTTTCTTCAAGAAGATGAAGTGCGGTGAAGTGGCAAGTATTTGAAATTAGAAGTCAGACTAACGTAGTTAGTCTACTAAGTCAACTAACATACATTAGCTGTTTTAATTTCTCTGACTCTTAATTTTGTCAATTATAAAATGAGGAGGTTCAATGATAAGCTAGATAACATTGGACAAGTCATTTAATTTTTCTTTGCATCAGTGTCCTCGTTTATAAAACAATACTAATAACATAACCAACTTCAAAGGTTGTTGTGAAGAGTAAATGGAATACACTTCCACTGATCATAGGAAGTCCAAAATACCCTCCTATATTTCTGCAAACTCACCTTTCTTGGGCAACTGTAGCTTAGATAGCTTGTTTCCACTGAATTAATTAATTATTGTCTTATGTGCGTTATCTCCAATTCATGATCAATACATTTTATATAAGGAATTCAGCCATTTCCATTGATTTCTTCAAAATGAAAAATAAAACACACATGTGCACACATGACAATTGTGTGTGTATCAGATTTTATTTAAGGTTACAAGAGGTGCAAGTACTTACCATTCAAGTGTAGAGACAACTTAAAATATTAGTTATCCACATTTTTAAAAAAACTAAATCCATCATTTCTATAACTTAAGTTCTGCTTTCTCTTTCCTTCCCTCCTGTATTGCTTTGATCCACACATTATTCTCACTCTAGAATACAGAACAAGAATGCTTTGGTCAGCCTCAGCTACAAACTCTGTAACCAGCCACCATTGCATATCCCATTAATAAATTTCAATGCAAAGACCTTCAGTTTAAGATATTCTGCCTCCTTAAAAGTAACTGTAGCCAATCTTCCCCTCCATTGGACATGCTCACCTCCCTCAGAGGCTGTGCACTCCTAAACAACAGACGTTTAATTCCATTGGTCTTTAAGTCTCAGTTCTTAGCAACATGCCTGGCATATACCAGCACATAAATAATTTTTCTTGTCTGAATACACTATATATGCTTGGATGGTTTACAGACCCATGTGTTTCACATTTATTTAGAGTAATAGAAAACATGTTTATAGCAGTTACTATGTGCCAGGCCGTGATCTAAGCACTGCACATAAATAGTGCACTTAATCTTCATGACAAACCAATGAAGTAAGTGTAGGTATCAGCCCCATTTTACAGACAAAGCAACTGAGGCACAGACAGTTGGGTAACTTGTGTCAGATCACACAGTTAGTATGTCTAGCTTGAATTTCAACCCAGGCCATTGAGTTCTGGAGCCCATGCTCTTAAACACTAGATGATACTTCTTCCTCTCTATGCCATAGTCATAAAAATTTTCACTGATCAACAATATAAAATGTTTATAATTTTATGAGCTTGATATGTCTAGTGTCTGTCATTCTAATTAAAAAAGACCTTAAACATGTTACATACAAGTATAAATATTTGAGTAAATAAAGGGTTTCTTTTTTGCCAACTAAAGAATCTATTTGATTGAAGAGATCACAAAATCCACATTTTACTATTCCTTTCAATTCAGCTAATGTGAATAAATTGCCTTCCGTTTGATAAGAACATCCACTTGTTTTATCTCATTGAATCTGTGCAACAGCTCCCTCCTTAGCTCCAATATTATTGTCAGTCTGGGAGCTGATGATACCATAAAGTGTGTTAATAGTACTGTTACATGGAGTCAAAACCATTTCAACTCTCTCCTATGGGGCGTGGTATTATTAGTAAGCACAAAGGTCAGTGGTTTTGTCTTGAATTAAGACAGAAGAAACAATGTAGAACTCCTGAGATGATAGTCCCATTTGGAATTGGATATTTCTTTTTTTCAGATGTGAAAATATATCGGTTCTTAAAGTCATTATTCATATGGAAAAGTAGCATAGTATGGTATTTAAGATCATGGCCCCTGGATGTAAACTGCCTGACTGTGACACCTACTCCACTTTACACTTCAGCTGATGGCCTTAAATTATATACTCTCTCTCTGCCTCAGTTTCCTCAATTGCAAAATGAGGATAATAATAGGACCAACCTCATAGGACTACTTTGAGGATTAAGAAATTTAACACATACAAAATACTTAAAATAGGGCCTAAGAGTATCTGTTGAATCAATAAAATAAACCTGCTCTCTAAAGTCTTCCTAGGTAGTTATAAATCTTTAATGGTTCCAGAATTCATTTAGTAAATAATGATGTCATGGGCTCAGATTCTCTTCCTTTAATAAAAAACAAACAAATTTGTTATGTGGATTCAAAGACTAATACATGAAGGGCTTATTTTATCTGCAAAAGAAAAGCAGATATTTTAGGACTGACAGTTAAGAAAAGTTGAAACAAATATAGAATTTAAAAAATATAAGTATGGATGTGTTTTAAAAATACTAATTCAAAAAATTATTTCTTTTTTATGGAGAAGAGACAATTGAGGGGCTCATTTCAGTAAACATTCAAAAGGGGAAAGATTAGGGGAAAAAAGTCTCTTTCCCCAGCTGGGAAATGTCTGCAGATATAGTGAATACTTAGTCAGCAGATCTCTATTTTTATTCAAGCAGCTTGCCAAGAAATACAGTGGCTGCAGTTTTCTCTCCTCTCTAATGTGAACTGGAGCTCAGTTAGGAATACTGAAAATGGATGCCCATCCTTTAATGTGCCTGAGTGGGCGATGGGTAGCATGCAGGTCAGCAGATTCTCATCCCCCTCTCTACTGTGGGAATTGGCCCAGTTAACAAAGGCAAACTGGGTTAGGCCTGGGTTGACAACATGCTGTTACTATTTGAGTGTGCTTCATGAACAACAAGTCTAAGCTCTCCTGCAAAAATTATTGTGCAATACCCTGGTTTCTTATTTGTCTTGGAAAGCAATCATGTATATGAATGTTTTTCTGTGAGAGCCAAGAGGTTCAAGACTTAAAATGTAGAGATGAGCACTTTCTAGTTTATGATGGTTTTATGTACATGGCTAGTCTTAGTTACCTTCATACTTTTCCTCACACAGCCTGACACCAGGAATGGCTTTGTCCTTTCCTCCATATTTTTCATCTTCAAATCTTATTTTCCCTTCAGGGCCTGAAGTATATGTGAGCATATCCATCAAGCCCCTATTGATAGCTCTGGTGGGAAGTGATCCTTTCTTTCCCTGAACTCATGAAGTGTGTCATCTGTACCTGTTTTAGCACATGATAACTTTCTACAATGCATTCTATCAGTTTATTTTATCTACCTTACCAGATTTTCAGCTTCTTGAAGGTGTTTCTAAGTCATCTTGATATAGAAAAACTGTGTCTTGAATGATGTCTACCATATAGACTATACATAATGAATGTCGACAAAGGAATGTGTAAATATATTATTTAATGCTGACAACAACCTAGGAATAAGGAAGATCTTATTCTAATATTAAATAAATGTCAATAATAATAATTAAAATTAACATTGAGTAGAATATACTGAACATTGATCTGTAGATTTTATGCATGTCATCCTATCTAATACTCATAACAATTGTATAAAGTAGGTACTATTATTATCATGTTACTCATTTTTCAGGTGGGACAGGGGACCATAGCAGTCATTCAACTTGCCAAAGTAGTATAGAGATAGCATCTGAACTTTAAGAAGTGTGTTGCAGTTTCTTCTCTCTTAATTGTCACAATAATATACCCATTGTTTCATGCATTGGATGTGGACTTTTAACTCCATATCCAATGCATTTTCTACTGTAAATACCTATTGCCTTGCACATGGTAGATAGTTTAAGTATTTGACACTGCTAAAACCCTCTCCCAGTTTCTAGCACCTATAGCTGGATCTCCTGGTTTCACAGGCCAGCCCTTCCTAGTCATCACTGGTCTACTTTTAACCATTCTAAGTTCAGCCATGTGATAAAGTAGAAAATAAATTTAGAATACCTCTAAAATATAAAGGTAATGTTATGGTGTCAAAACAAAATGCCCGAGAGCTTCATAGACTACTCCAAATCCTAATTTTCATTTGAAAAATCCCATAGATCTAGAACAGTTTAGGACAATTTAGCATTGCCAACTTGGTTGTGTGGTATTCAACCCTAGCTACTTATCAGAATGGCCTGCAAAGTGTGTTAAAATACAAATTCCTGGTCTTTACTCATATTTAATCAAAATTTGAGATATGTTTCACTTCATATCATTGCCAAATGTTTACTGTACCAGATGATATTGCTGTGCCTCTAATTTAAATCAGAAAGTACTTTCATTAGGACATGAATTACTATTTAATAAATAACATTCATTACTGTTAATAAACTATTACTACATACATGCAAATTAGAGATCCTTTTTAGTAACCTATTAACTGTTGTGGACATTTTCTCTATTGAAATTAACTCTTACTAAAATTTAGTGTTTTTATATATATTATTTTTAAATAATGTAAATTTTAAGTAAAAATACTAAACTATTATTTTCTTCCAGAAGGTAGAAAGAAAATTTTTAAAAAGTATATGTGAAGAACAGAAAGCAAAAATCAAAAAGGCATTGAGAAAGATATAAAAAAAAGTCATTTGGATCACTGAATAAAATGTTGAGAAAAATACATAAAATTCCAGGAAAATAAATAGGAAATTAATTCAGAGCTATGACTTCCCTTAGAATATAGAATAGATAAGTCCTTGATGGAGCATACCTTCTACAGACATGTAAAGCATATCTGATGAATTTCAAGAAAAAATAGACAAGATAAATTCTAATAATTCATTAAACAAAATGCAATTTCTACCAATTTAAGAACACAGCTATGTAATTTGATTATTGAATGATGGAACACTTGTGGATAATTATGCACCTCAGATAGAAAATTTAACTTTTGAAAAGTGTAAGAAGTTTTCAGAAGCATTTACATGAATTCTCCCAAATGATAGCAAAAATCACTAAATCTTAATTAATTTATTCTATCTTGAAGGATTTAATAGTTTTCTATATTTCCCACTCTTTGTGGATTGAAACAATAAACTGAAGATAATTTGATGTATAGTTTTAGAAAACATGAACAAAATAAAATGCTTAGCAATAGTAAGCTTCAGTAATCAAAATTGAAGTTGGCTGCAGAACGATTTGTGAGAAAGAAATCTCAATTTGTTGAGAATAAAAGATACATGATCTAACTTTTTTTATTGGCAGCTTTATTAAAATATAATTCACATACTACATAACTCACCCATTTAAAGTATATAATACAATGTTTTTAGTATAGTTATAGAGTTGTGCAACCATTGCATAATCAATTTTAGAATATTTTTGTCACCCCCCAAAAGAAATCCTATACTCAATAGCAATCACTCACCATTTCCTACAATACTTGTCTGCCCCCTTGATGTAAGCAACTGTATTAGTCTGCTTCAGCTGCCATAACAAAATACCATAAACTAGGTGGCTCGAACAATAAAAGTGTATTTATTCACATGTCCAGGGGCTAGAAGTCTGAGATCAACTTTCTGACTGATTCCATTTCTGGTGAGAGCTCTCTTCCTGTCTTGCAGATGTCTTCCTTTTTGTTATGTCCTCACATGTACTTTCCTTGATGTATACGCACGGAGAGAAAGAGACAGACAGGCATTCTGGTGCCCTTTCTTATAAGGACACTAAGTGTAACATAAAAGGGCCCTAGCCTTATGACCTCATTTAGCCTTAATTACTTCCTTAGAGACCCCCATCTCCAAATACAGCTACACTGGTGGCTAGATCTTCAACAAATGAACTGGGGGGAGATACAAACATTCAGTTCACAACATTATACTCTGGCCCCTCAAAATGCATGTTCTTCTTGCATGCAAAATACATTCATTCCATTCCAACAGCTCTTCAAAGTGTAACATTCCAGCAACAACTCTAGAGTCCAAACTCTGATCTAAATATCATCTAAATGTAAATCAGATATGGATGAGGCTCCAAGTGTGATTAATCCTGGGGTAAACTTCTTCTCCAGCTTCTCCAGTGAACTTGTGAAACTAGACAAGTTATGTGGTTCCCAAATACCGTGGTGAGACAGGCATGGGATAGACATTTCCATTACAAAAGGGAGAAACTAGAAGGAAGAAAGTGATGACAGGTCCCAAGCAAGTTCCAAGCTTAGCAAGGTAAATTCCATGAGATCTTAAGACTCAAGGATTATCCTCTTTGGTTCCATGTTCTGCTCTCCAGATCCACTGGGTGGCAGAGTTACCCTCATGACTCTGCAGAGCAACCCTTCCCCTTCAGCTCTGTCAGCATTAGCCCTCTAAAACCAAGAAGGATCAGTACCACCCTCTTAAATTTCTGCGACTAAATAGAAAACAGGCTTTGCCTCCTGAGTCTGTGGTGGGAGAAGGGGCAGTCCTGATGATCTCTGGATTGCTTTCAGAATCATTCATCTTTGGTATTTCTAAAGGGTTAAGCTTGTTCTTAAAAGAATAGCCCTATTTTCCTGTCTCCGGCTTCCCTTGGACCAAATAAGGAGTGTGTCTCCTGCTATATTCCTTTCTTTATTCCTCCTACTATTGAGTTAGCTGGTTAAATTCATGGCTCACACTCATACTAATCTTCTTATCAAAGAGTTGTTCAGCCACACCCTTAATGTC
The DNA here is from genome assembly GCF_000325575.1 of Pteropus alecto. Taxonomy (NCBI): domain Eukaryota; kingdom Metazoa; phylum Chordata; class Mammalia; order Chiroptera; family Pteropodidae; genus Pteropus; species Pteropus alecto. Next base: position 40,843 of record NW_006443567.1, read on the forward strand.
TCTTTGAAATGTCTCATTTTTCACAATGTAGACAGGCTGCAGTTTTTCTAAATCTTCAAGTTCTGGTTCCTTTTTACTTAATGATTCCTTCAATTTATCTTTCTCCTCTGGTGTTTTACTATAAATGGTAAGGAAAAACCAAGCCATTCCTCTAACATTTTGCTTAGAAGTCTCCTCAGCTACATATACAATTTTATCTCTCATCTCTCATGTCTTCCACACAACACTAGAACACAATTCAGCCAAGTTCTTTATCACTTTACAATAAGGATTACCATTCCTACAGTTTCTAGTAACCCGTTTCTCATTTATGTCTGAGCCCTCACCAAAATGGTCTTTGACATCCATATTTCTACCAACATTTTGTTCATAATATTATATGCATTCTTTTAATTTTTTTTATTTTTTATATTTTTATTTGTTGGGGTGACATAGGTTAATAAGATTATATGTTTCAAGTGTACAATATTGTAGTACATCGCCTGTATATTGCACTTTGTGCACATCACCCAAATTTAGTCTGTTTCTGTCACCATGTATTTGAACCTTTTACCTTCTTCAACTTCCTACTAACCTTCTTCCTCTCTGGTAACCACCATAGTGTTGCCTGAGTCAATGAGTTTTTTTGTTTGTTTTGTTCTTTCATTTGTTGCTTTCTGTTTTATATTCTACATATAAGTGAATTCATATAATTCTTGTTCTTTTCAGTCTGACTTAGACTGAGTGGCTAAAACAACATAAATTTATTTTTTCACAGTTCTGAAGAAGAGAAGTCCAAGATCAAGGTTCCAGACAATTTGTTCCTAGTGAGGACTTTCTTCCTGTCTTTCAAATATCACCTTTTCTTTATGTCCTCCTACATCCTTTCTACAGTATGTGTGTGGAGAAAGAGAGAGTGACCACTCTGGTGTTTCTTCTTATAATAACACAAATCCTATATGATCAGGGCCATACCGTTGTGACCTCATTTACTTTCCTTAGATATCCTCAACAACAATTGTTATTGTCTGGCTTTTTTATTACAGTATTTCTAGTGTCTGTAGAATGGTATCTCATTATGGCTTTAATTTGTATTTCCTTAATGACTAATGACATTGAATATCTTTTAATGTGATATTGGGCATTTGCAAATATTGTATTGAGAAATGGCAATTCAGAACATTTGCCTATTTTATATTGGGTTATTTGTCCTTTTATTATTGAGTTCTAGGAGTTTTTTAAATATATTCTAGATACAAGTCTCTTGTCACATATATATTTTGCAAAATATTTCTCCCATTCTGTGTGTTGTCTTTGTACTTTGTGTGACAGTGTCTTTTGAGACGCAAAACTAATTGATTTTGATGCTGTCAAAATTATTTTTTCTTTATTGTACTTTTCTGCCAAATTTAAAAAAAATGCTTACTTCAAAGTCACAAAGATTTATATCTGTGTTTCTTTTAGGAATTGTATACTTTTAGCACTTAAATGTAGGTTTTTGATCCATTTGGAGTTAATTTTTGCATATAGTGTGAGGTAGGGGACCAGGTTCATTCTTTTGAATGTGGATATCCAGTTGTCAACACCATTTAATAAAGAGACTATTTCTGTATTTAATGCTCTTGTACCTTTATTGAAAATCAATTGACTATAAGCATATAGGTTTATTCCTGTACTCTCAATGCTATTCCATTAATATATATGTCTGGCCTTATGACAGTACCACACGGTCTTGATTGCTGTAGCTTTATAGTAAGTTTTGACATCAGGAAACAGTCCTCAAACTTTTTTTTTCAATATTATTTTGACTATTTTCATTCCTTTCTTTACCTATATAAATTTAGGGATCAGCTTGTCAATTTTGACCATAAAGAAAACAAGAATTTTGATAAGGGTTGCATTGAAATTTTAGATCAATTTGAGAAGTATTGCCATCCTAACAATTGTATGTCTCCCAATTTACGAATGTGAAATATTTTCCCATTTACTTAGAACTTCTTTAATTTACTTCAGTAGTATTTTGAAGTTTGT
>NW_006443567.1:43054-46583 GCF_000325575.1 Pteropus alecto
ATATACATCAGCCATAAGAAGAGATGAAATACTGTCATTTGAGGCAACATGGATGGACCTCGAGATAATCGTGCTAATTAAAAAAGCCAGACAGAAAAAGGTGAAAATCACATGATTTCATTTATATGTGGGATATAAACCTAAAAGGAACAAATGAACAGGACAAACAAACAGAGACTCATGGACATGGACTCATATTCAGTGGTTACCAGAGGTTAGGGGGTAGGAGGGAGGTAGATGGGGTAAAGGGGGTCAAACATGTGGTGACAGAAGGAAATCTAACTATGGGATGTGAACACACAATGTAAATATATATATGCCTTACTGTTAAAATGTACAGCTGAAACTGACCGGATTTCATTAACCAATGTCGCCATAAAAAATAAATTAATTAATAAAAAATAATATACAGTTTTATTTAAAATGAAACAAATTCATTTTAATACATGAAAGCTATTTAAAGAAACAGCATCAAAGCAAATCAGTACATAGAATACTACTTATATCGCATTAGCAATACAGTATAGATTTTGACATTCTCAGCATACATCTAACAATCATGAGTCCAGAAGAAAATAAGAATCACAAAAACTATCTCACAGTAATTGACCTACTATAGGCAACTGTGTCTAATGTAAAGAAGAAAATCAAATCTGAGGCAAGAAATTCAAATCGCATCAAAAAGTGAAAGTGGAAAGTTGAGGAAGTTGACCAACAACCATTAAAAATTGGAATGACAAAAAACAGTTGGAAGGACAACCTCAGAAATAGTAATGGACTATTTATTGATGTGAATAGTGACACTCATTCTTCAATAACATCTAAAGAATTATATAGATGAGAATATGATATTTAATTTAAAATGTTAAAGATATTTTAAACTTTATTTTTATTGATATATAATTGACATATTGTATAAGTTTAAGATGTACAACATGTCAATTTCACATATATGTATATATTGACATATGATTACTACCATAGCATTAGCTAATACCTCTATCACATCATGTAATTATCTTTTGTGTGTGTGTGTGAGGACAATTAAGATATAGTGTCTTAGCAACTCTGGAGTTTATAATACAGTATTGTCTAAAATCACTGTGCTATGCATTAGATCCCCAAGACTTATTTATCTACTAGGTGTAAGTTTGCACCCTTAAACAACATCTCCCCAAATACCACAGGTCCTGTTCTCTGTTTTCATGAGTTCAGCTTTTTTAGGTTCTACATTTAAGTGACATCATACGGTATTTGTCTTTCTCTGTATAACATCTCACTTCGAATAATGCCTTCAAGATCCATCCACATTTGTGCAAATGGCAGGATTTCCTTCCTTTCATGCCTGAAAAGTATTCCATTGTATATATACACCACACCTTTTTTATCCATTCATCTGCTGACAACACTTATGTTGTTTCCATATCTTGGTTATTATGAACAATGCTGCAGAGTGGGAGGAGGTGTGAGTTTAGTGCAGGTGGTGTTGGGGTTTCTCATAGACCTGGTGGGGAGAACTTTGAGTAGGGTACTCTCAGAGGCTCCTGGGCAGACTTCCTGCAGAAATTCTGGTCAAAGTTAGCAGGAACCACATTCCTTAAATTCCCTTTGATATTCTTATCTGCCTCTTTCCTGATCTTTTCTCTCCTCCCAGTCATAGAAGTCTTGCCTTAGTACTCTGGGTTTTGCTAGACAGAAATGTTTTTTTCCTAACCACGTCCCACTCAGCTGGGATAGTTTAGCACTCACTCACTGCTTTCTTTTTCCCCAATGAGAGAGGTTGCTACTGCTGGACAGTTTAGCCCCATGTAGTGTTGAGTAGTTGGTGGTGTTGTATTGGAAAATTTCCTCTTACTATCTTTACTGCATCCAAACTTTTATTTTTTTCAATGGTATGCTGTAGTCTCCCTTTGGGAAGGTTGGACTTCTGTAAATTCTCTTTCATCCATGAGTATATTCCCAGGTCAGCACTCTCCAGGTTTTTTACCCAACTGAGGTGAGTGAGGTTAGGGTAGGTTTGTTGGCTGCTCTGGTACTGCAGCCCATACCAAAGTCTGTCTGCCTGTATCTGAAGGCACAAGTGAGTGAGACTCCACCTGGGTCCCTTGGCATATGGTTCCCACAACTTCCACAAAGGCACTTTTGTTTGTGGATGGATGTCTAATTTATTGTTAAAAAAAGGGGATAAAAAGGAGGAACTTAGTATGCTGCCGTGATGCTGCTGTCGCCCTCCTTCCTTTCCTTCTTTCAGCATGTTTTCCTTTAGTTCTTTAAACATAATTCTAATGACTGCTTTTAAGTCTGTTCAGTTTGACATCTGGGCTTTCTGAAAAGTATTTTCTGTTGCCTGATTTTGTTTCCCTTTGTATGAGTCGCACTTTCCCATTTATTTGCATGTCTTTTAATTTGTTCTTTAAAACTGGACATTTTAGGTAATATATTATAGCAATTCTGGAAACTGATTCTCCTCCTTACATGCAAGGGCTTATTATTTTATTGTTGGTTTCTGGTTCAACTTTTAAGACAAAGTCTAGCATTCAGAGACTATGTACATAGGATGGTGAATTTTCTTTATTTGAAAGAAAACATAGCTGTACTTTATAGCATTATGGCAAAATATTTATACAGAGCACAAGGATCAATGCCATATAATGTATTAATTGGATGTTTACATACAAAACTAAATAGTGAAAAATAATAGATGATGAGATGAATACAATAATTTTGAATAATATAATAAATCTTAGGCATTATTCAATTATTTTGTGTATAATGCATTATTATAATCTCTATTGAACAGATTTTTTTTTGTTGTTAAATTTGCGGACTTCTCAATAGCAAATATTTCTATATGCATATATTTTTGGAATTTTTTATGGTCCACGAAATGACATATCTGAAGATAGTTTTTTTTTCTGTTTTGGAACTACCTACAAAGACTAATTCTAGATAAACAGTATTTGGGGGTCTAGAATTCAATAATTCAATATGTATAGAATAGGTTGCAATAGATTATGCCTGGAAAAAAATCTAGATTCTAAAGCATTCTATAGTCTTTGTTATATACTTGGAGTGAATAATTCATCAAATACCTGTTGGATACCACTGATTTTATAAAATATAATCCCAAAACCAAATAATATGTCTTAGTTTCAATGAAATGTGAGTGTGGATTGATAAATTTTTACCCACATAAATTTGAAGGCTTTGTCAAATACTTAATGAAAAAATAAAGGTGATGTGATCATGCCACTAAAACTTCAATTTGAGGCTATCTGCGTTGCTTTTTTAGACAGTTTTGATTCTATTAATAGTGATATACATTCTAGATCATAAGCCAAAAGTATGCTTTTGAATATATCTAGTTTTAAATTTATTATTCAGTACCAATGTGCTATAGTGTTTTTTTCTATTTTTATTTATTTAAAATTATTTTTTATTTGATAAATATGACACTACAATTTGCAAACAAGGTGTAAAGCATGTAAGTTTGATACATTTATATATAATAATGTGATTGCCATTGAAG
>NW_006443567.1:46682-52839 GCF_000325575.1 Pteropus alecto
GTAACCACCATTTTATTCTCTGTTTTATTTTTAAATTTTTTTTTTTAGATTCCACATATAAATCATATTATACAGTACCTGTATTTTTCTGTCTGATTTATATTGATTAGCATAATGTGCTGAAGGTCTATCCATGTTGCCACAAATGGCAAGATATCTTTCTTTCCCATTGCTAAATAATATTCTCTTGTGTGTTGTAGTGTGTTTTCTTAAATAGTATAAGACAACTATGTAGAAACCAAAAGTCTGCATACATAATTCTCTCGAATGCACAAAAGGGTTTTAAAAGTTATTTGAAGAAAATATAGCTTATGATGTTTATAAAAATACATAATTAATGCTAAGAACATACAGTCTCTTGACATCAATACCAACTTCTCCACTGTAGAAAATTCTAGAAAATGGAGCAATAAAGTGAATTTGATTCCAAATTTTACGACTGGCTCATCTATGTGCTAAAATTAAATATCAAAATAATCTTTTTCATGTTAGATATAACATTATCTTTAAATGAGACTTTTATAATAAAATAATAACATAGCCTTTTTAATGGTCTAAATGCTCTAGATGGCATATATAATTTGAAGAGTTACAGTGACTGAATTTCTACAACTATGTAAAAATTTACAAGTAAAATTGACTGCTGTTCACAGTAAAAAATGGACTATTAATTGTACATTGACATATGAGTAAATGAAAACCCGAAGGTGTTTTCTAAAATCCAATGTTGCTCCTATTAATGTATCACAACATTTTGCAGCAGTAATTTAGCTGGTATATATCTGAATACTTAGCACTGTCTCGATATATTTAACCTTGACATATTAGTAGACAGAAGACAAAGTAGTCTCCCCAAATTTAAATGTACTAAAAATGACTTGAGGTTTATATGAGCATAAGAAACATGATCATCATTAGAGAGCATTTTTATTAAAAAAAAAAAATGAGACACTGGAGGAAGAAATAAATAAATAAATTACACAGGAGTTGATGCTGCAGTCTTGAGGCAAATTTCTTCTCTAGGAAACCTCAATATTTATTCTTAATACCCTCAGCTGCTTATATGAGAGATATCCATGTTATTGAGGATAACCTCCTCTTTTGGAATAATTAGAAAAAAAAAATCAACATCAGAAAAAAATCATGATGAAGCTAATGTTTCTTTTATAACCTAATTAATGCAAGGGCTTCTGACAGAGTGTGCTTTCCAAAATATAAATTCAATCATATTATTCTCCTGTTTACAAACCATCTATATGAGATGCCATTGAAACATCAGAGCCTCAAATATAATTCCATCTAAGACCTGGCTGCAATAATTTTTGGCCCCTTTTATCCCCATTACTCTACTCCAGTTACACCAAATTTCTTGCCATTTCCTTATCATACCATGCTCTTTTGGGATCCAATAGTTTAAGCTTGCTTCTTGTTCCCCAAACCCTCTTCTTCCCTGAGAAAACTTCTTGTTCTTCAAGATATAGCTGCTTAATGCAGCATTTTCCACTCCTGCACACAGCCAATCAGTCTTACATCTATTTTTTCAAAACACATTATAGGCAGTTTTATTAAAATATAATCAATTTGTACCTCCCTCCTTTTATTACTTTGAGACTAAAGTTGAAATTTTTGAGGTGAAGTTCTATAATATTACTAGCTTTTAGTAAGTGGCTGGTACATAGCTGTTAACTCTAGAAATGTTTGTAGGAAAACATTCACTCTAAAAATAAGATCCTCTAAGAGAGAATCTGATAAATACAGCATCCTGTGATATATTTTCTTCTATTGATCTTTAAATTCCCTTCCAAATCTCTTATTCTATGATTATTAGATTATTTCCTTACGTTTATCCATGATATTTAATGGCACTCTCAGTCCTTATTTTATTATCATTATAGTAGGTCGTTGCATTTGGATTTTTCATGTTTTTAGCTACAACAGCTCACAAATGAATACCACATAACTATGGCATTGAAGTAATAATTGTACTTTTTCATTTTGTGAAAATTTCACTTTTCTATACTTTTGGATTCAAGGACAATTATTCACACAAATGCAAAAATATAAAAGAACAAAATCAAAAGTGCTGAATCCAAATATATTCCCTGATTCTCCATGGCATTTTATTGATTTGCTTTTCCACTTCCAAGAGTCTATATCATTTACCTACTAGGAAAACATATACATGTAAATATATATATGTATGTAAAATTATTCTGACATTTAAGTAAAAAGGTAGAGATTGACATACACTTACAATGGAATAACTTTTTTCCAAGTTAGAATTTTCTAACTCAGAATCAGTATGATTTAAAGCACTGATTTTTAAATTAGACAGAGATGTTATTATCTTGAACTTTGTAGATATTTTATGTATATGTTGCTGCATAACATTGGCTAAGAGTATTAAGGAATACATTGGTCAGAAATGTCAGTCATTTTATTTCCAGTACAAATTTTGGCACACAGTAAGAATGTAATAAATATATGATGAAGATTTTAATTAGACATAGTTTTCTATATCTATAGAAAAATGAGATTCACAGTTCTCTAGTGGTTCAGCTGCATTTATTTATATGTTTCATTTCATGGCCCGCCTGGCTTGCAGTATTAACATCACAGAGATGAAGCTAATTTCAAAGCGAAATTGAGAAAGACAGAGTGCTTACTGAACTATTGAGAGAGAAGATCTCCAAAGTCATGGCACTGTATATGTCAGGTCTTAAAAAAATCAGGCTGGTTGGGAATTAATATACACATTGGTCATGCAAAATAAAATTTTTCTCTATAATAGTCATTAAAGATGTTCATAAAGATTCCATTTCTTTTTCTCCTAAGCTCGTGATCATTTGTACTTTTCTATCCCTTTTGAAGATAGGCACAGTTAAGTGACCTGGTTTAGTCAGTGAAATATGCAGCGTCCTTATGATCTATTGCATCATTTACTGTAGAAGCAAGGAGGTGGAGCCTTCTTCAGTCTGTGTTGCTATGTGTGAAAAATGTAGAACAGATCCCCCCTACATCATACACCTGGCCAATCCAAGATGGACGTGGAATGTGAGCCAGAGCTAGGCCTTTGTTCTTTTAGCCACTGAAGTTTATGGTTTCTTTGTTACTGCCGCATAACCTAGCTCATCCTCACTGATATGCTCCAATAATATAATAATAGATCCTCTGTCTGTGTTGTCAGCCTCTTAAGAGAATAGCATGGGAAAAAAAAGAAAAGAAAATAATTATCAAATAATAAGGAAATCCATTGACACTTGCCATAAAATAACAATTTTATGTTGGTTTGAAATGAGCTTTATGTAGATGTGGCTCTAAGAAAGGGCTTACCTAAATCTTAAGGCCTACCCAGACAAATTAAAGATTAAATGTCGTTGGGAATCAGGTTCCTGGGTTTTGAGTGCTAATTTCTCAAGAGACCAACCGTGAGCACATTGTATATCAGCTATGAACATCTATTTACAGTCAAATAGAACAACTTCTCTTCTGTTTGCTCCTCAATGTTCTGACATGGTCAACTGAGAGCTTCCAAGAGCTGTTTAAAAAAACTCAGAAGAAAGTGGTTTTTGAAACTAAGGCTTTAAGAAATGAAGGAAAGAATTTTCCATTCATACTCTGTATGAAACATTATTATTGTTATAACAATTTCTCATATCAGTATCACAATAACAGTGTTAGGGGAATATTGTTAACTCTACTTATCAGATGAGGAAACAGAGATTTTTTTCCAATAAAAGTCAGTATGGCAAATGACACTGATCTACCTTTACATAATCAAAAAAAGCTATACATTTATCAAGCACTTATCTTACCCAGGACACTATCAGAAGCATTACTTTTCCCTGAGAGGATCATCAAATAGTTTGTATAATGAGCCATGGATATAAATAAAGATATAATCATATGAGCTAATGTAGGCTAAGATTTCTCCATATTTTGGAGGCAGTGAGGACCACATATATCTTTTGGCAGAAGTCAATGAGAACTGGGGTGGTTTGGAAGGCAAAGTGGAAGTTGACATTAGCCTTGAGTGAAGGTGAAAGGGAAAAGACATGAGGGTAAAAATTTAAAAGTGGAGAATTATCAGATGAAAAACACAGAAGTAGAAATGCACATAATACATCTTGGAAATAGTGATTGTCACTCTGTTTTCTTTCAATTAATTAATAGTGGATTATTGATATCAATGAACATTTAATTTGGAAGAAATGATGAAGCCCTTCTATTCCAACTACCAAGTGAGAACCATTCTACCAAGTCCCAGAGAAGTGGTTCTCCAGGATCTGCATGCATACTGATATCCCACACTGCTGTTCATCATAAACCTTGGCAAGCTTGTTAAAATCATATGTTCCTATCAACTATTGGAGACATACTGAGTGTCTTTTACAGTGGGGGCTAGGCAAAGCCAAAGAGAGAAAAATGGGACCCTTTGTGGACTAATACATTTTTTACCCCTTAAAACTGATATTTTACGTCTTCAACATCAATTTAGTAGACTACTGGGAAAGGGCAAAAGATGTCTGATGATTGATTATTATCCAAAGAAAGACTGTCATAATAGCAGAATTGCATATCCCACTCATCTAAATGGAAATTCTACAGCTGTTTGGACCCATCCTCCATAGTAGCTTGAGTGACCATCTATTGATACTTGAAGATGTTCATTATGTACTCACCCACCTACTACAAGAGGCATACCAAAGTGTTTTTTTTTTTTCAACCACACAAGTAGTCTGTTTTAGGGGAGTACTGGTAAACACATATTTTCTTTACATTTTCTCTGATATTCTAATTTCTATGGGTATTCCTTATACATTGACATCTTGGGAAGCTGCCTGTGGGCCTGCCCCTTTTAATCTGGTTTTGGACTATGATATGTTTTATCTTAAACAAGTTCTTCATGGTATTTTTTATTAAAATCCAGGACTAAGAACACATGGTAGAGTGCTTGCTGGTCTCAAAAACAATCCACTGTCGATGAGCTTTAATTCGAAGAATGTTCTTATATTCACCTGAAATGTGGTTCACTGTAACTTCAGCTCATTGAACTAACTCTATTGTATTTTATAAGGCAATCTTAAAAATCACTGAAACCTAATACACTCTCTCTCCCCCAATCACCACTTTGCAAATTCTGTCTCCAGGGAGAACAGCTTGTTCCTCTTGCAACCATGGCTGACTTCATTGGCATGGAGCTTGAGCAGTCCCATAAGGATCTATATTCAAAAAGCCCTCACATTGATTTAAAATTCTGCTCTTATCATCTTGAAGTCGTTAATAATTTTTAAACGAGAGTTCCTGCATTTTTATTTTGTTATAGCCTCACAAATTATGTAGGTAATCCTGCATACAATAAGATTTCAAAGGCCTTCAGTAGCCTGGATATTCTCTTTTGGGTAAACTCCGGTTTGTCTCTGTTACTTTCAGTTCATACTCCTACAACTGAGCAAAATACACCTAAAGCATAACCTACCTCAACAAGTCACAGTCAAGTTTGACTACTGTCTACCTTGTTCTGGAGAAAAAGTTCCCATCAGTCTTGTGGTAGCTAAATCATACTGCTGACTTAGATCAAATTTGTAGATGTAATGATTTTCTTGTTCCATGCCTGATTCCTTCTATACTCCACAACTGAAGGCATTTGATCCCATTTTCAGCCTGATTCTTCTCCCAGGCTCTATTTCTATTCAGAGAAAATTCAAAATGTTCCAAGTCAGTGTCTTGTTCCACTGTCACTGTGTCCTTTCTTTGATAATCTGTTTTTCCCAACCCACTCAAACCAATTTGTTCATGTGCAACCCTCAGGCTCTTTCTGGTATATGACAATAGCAGCAATATTTAGAAATAAGAGATGGTTGGCTACCACCTCAAAACCTCATTTCCAGATTATAATGGAAGTTTATCTTGGACCAAATTCTGCCAATACACTGATATTTGTTAAACAAACACTTGTTAGCAAGCAGGCAGAAATCAGTCCATGCAACCTGTTTTCTGAGCTCAGTGATGTCCCAATTATCAGTGCTTTTATATTCCTTGACCATATCTTGCCTAAAAAAATTCACTAGAAAGAGATGCAACTTTATTATTGAAGAAGGGACCGATTAAGAAAAGAGAAACCAATTTATTTATTTATTTATTTATTTATTTATTT
>NW_006443567.1:53182-69316 GCF_000325575.1 Pteropus alecto
ACTGATTTCACTCAGCATAATACCTTCTAGGTCCATCCACATTATTGCACATGGTAAGATTTCTTTTTTTTAATAGTTGAGTAATAGTCCATTATATAAATGTACCATTACTTCTTTATCCAATCATCTATTGATGAGTACTTAGGTTTCTTCCATATCTTGGCTGTTGTAAACAATGCTGCAATGAACATATGAATACACATGTCCCTCCATGGTAGTGTTTTGGGTTTATTCAGATAAATACCCAGAAGTGGGATTATTGGATCCTTCTTTGTCTCTTGTTATAGCCTTTGTTTTAAAGTCTATTTTGTCTGGTATAAGCATTGCCACCCCAGCTTCATTGTTGTTGTTTTTCTATTGTCATTAAATATCTTTATTATTAGTTTGTGTGTGTCTTTCAATCTAAGGTGAATCTCTTGGAGGCAATATATGTAACAATCTTCTTTTTTTTTTTTATTCATTCAGTCACCCTAGGTCTTTTAATTGGAGCATTTAATCCACTTACATTTAAAGTAATTGTTCATAGATATGTAGTTACTGCCATTTATTTTTATATATTTAATCTTTTTTTTTTCCTTCTTCTTAAATAAGTCTCTTTAACGTTTTTTGCAATACTAGTTTGGTGTTGATGAACTCCTTTAGCTTTTTCTTATCTGGGAAGCTCTTTATCTCTCCTTTGATTCTAAATGATAGCTTTGCTGGGTAGAGTCATCTTAGCTGTAGGTCCTTGCTTTTCATTACTTTTAACATTTCATGACTATCCTTTCTGGCCTGAAAAGTTTCTGTTGAGAAATCAGCTGTCAGTCTTATGGGAGCTCCCTTGTAAGTAATTCTCTGCTTTTCTTTTGTTGCTTTTAAGATTCTCCCTTTGCCTTTATCTTTGGGCATTTTAATTAAGATGTGTCTTGGTATGGGCCTGTTTGGATTCATCTTATTTGAGACTCTTTATATTTCCTGGAGTTATATGTCTATTTCTTTCACCAGGTTAGGGAAGTTTTCAGTCATTATTTCTTCAAATAGGTTTTCAATTCCTTGCTCTCTCTCTTCTCCATCTGGTACCCCTGTGATGCAAATGTTGTTATGCTTGGTGTTGTTGTAGAGGCCCCTTAAATCAGCCTCATTTTTTTGAATTATTTTGTTGTTGTTGTTGTTGTTCTAATTGGGGTTTTCAAACCACCAATTTAATCTCTGCTTCATCTAATTTAATGTTGATTGCCTCTGATGTATTCTTTATTTCAGTTATTGTATTCTTCATTTCTGACTGATTCTTTTTTATGTTTCTGTCTCTTCATTAAAGTGCTCACTGAGTTCATCTACTCTTTCCTTCATTTCATCGGGCATCCTTATAACAAGTGTTTTGAACTCTGCATCTGGTAGATTGCTGTCTCTATTTTTAGTACTTTTTCTGGAGATTTGTTCTGCTCTTTTCACATTTCTTTGTCTCCCCATTTTGACTGCCACCCTATGTTTGTTTCTATGTATTAGGTAGAGCTGCTATGTCTCCTAGTCTATGTAGTAGGTGTCCTTTGTAGCCCAGTGCATAGTTTTCCCTGGTCTCTTGAGCCAGGTGCTCCAGGTATGTCCCTCATGTGGGTTGTGTGTGCCTTCCTGTTGTAGTTGAGCCTTGGTTGCTGTTTGCATGTCATTAGGAGAGACTGACTCTCAGGCTGATTGGTTGTGAGGACTGGCTATGATTATAGTAGAGGAACTGTTGTACAGGGGCTGACCCTATGGAGCAGGATTCACTTTAGTAGGACTCTGAGAAGGCTTTCAGTAGAAATCTAATGTATTCTATATTCTATTTCGCTGAATATAAATTTAAATGCTATTTTTCCATTTTTCGTCAATACTATTACAAGTTTGGACTACTTTTCTGGATCTACCTTTAGTTAACTATCACTTAGTCTATCTGTTCTTTTCTTACAATTTCAGCTCATTAAAGGGCAATGTTCAGGGGGTTTCATGTGCATCTCTATGTTCTTCTTTGTTTACTCCTTTCTTTTTTTCCTCATGAATTATTTACTATTGCAATGTCAGAATGTTGTTTTCAAGAGTTGCACATCTATTTTGAACTTCTTTCTTTTTAACATCTTAATACCATCAATCCTGAGAACTTTGTGAATATTTTAATAACTGCTTTCCCATATTCTCATGTCTGGCTTGAACTGGTAGGCAAAGACTAGTCGTGAGGATTTCCATAAAATGTGAGTAGAGACTGCTGGTTGTCTACCATTATTAGTTTGTAACTTCCTTCTCGATAACAACAATTTTGCTTTTTATCAGGGCAAGCCACCCCACAGCTAAAATATCACATACCCAAGCCAATCTTTCAGCTTGGTATGACTATATGATGAAATTTTTGTCATTGAGATAGAAATTCTACATGGTACTTCTTTAAAGCTTCTTTAAAACAGAAAAGATACCTTTCTTTTTCTTTCCTCCTTGCAGTGCTAAACTTGGATATTATGGTTGTAGATCTGGTAGCCATCTTGGACCATGAGAATATAGACCATACCCTATTAGTGGAACATTGTGAGTTAGAATGCTTATGGGTTCTGGTGATTTTTCTGAAGTCACCATACTGTTCCCGAACTGCTTAACTGTGAATTTATTTTATGTAAAAGAAAATAAACTTCTTCCTTTGTTTAAACTATTATTTTGGATTTCTCTGTTATTTAGAGATCAATCAAATCCTAGGTTTACATTGTGCTAAGGAGCTTGGCTTTTAAATTTATCAGAGTAAGCAAAGTGTTAGTTCAGATAAATTAATTTGGAAGTATAAATTTAAGAAATTTTGTCTATAAGAGAATGGGGAAAAAGGGATCACTTATAAGATGATCCCTAAAATCTAGAAATGAAGTTATGATAGTAGGACTATGGGGGTAGGACCAGGTTACTGGTTGTGGTGATAAGGAGTTCTCAGTCTCTCAGCTGTTTAGTGGGTAAGAAGTCTTGAGACAAGAGGGACGGAATCAATTGGTATCAATACAGGTTTAATGGCTACCAGTTATTCCCTCTGAGTCTTGGAGTGTTCTATAACATGCATATTAGAGAATATCACAGAATTACTAGGTAGGTTGTGTGATGCACAGACAAGAAGCAAGGCTTTTATTTTATTACCATTTTTTAAATTTTTTTTTTATTTTTCAATTGGAATTGGCATTCAACATTGTTTTATATTAGTTTCAGGTATACAGTCTAGTGGTTAGACATTTATAAAATTTATGAAGTAATCCTCCCAATTAATCTAGTACTCACCTGGCACCATACATAGTTATTACAATATTATTGACTATATTTCCTATGCTGTACTTTACATCCCCATGACTATTTTGTAACTACCAATTTGTACTTCTTAATCCCTCTCCCTTTTTCACCCGTCCCCCCAAACCCCTCCCATGTGGCAACCATCAAAATATTCTCTGTATCTATGAGCCTGTTTTTGTTTGTTTGTTTATTTTGTTCCTTAGATTCCACATATAAGTGAAATCATATAGTACTTGTCTTTCCTTGTCTGACATATTTCACTTAGTGTAGGACCCTCTAGGTCCATCCATGTCATTGCAAAAGGTAAGATTTCATTTTTTTTATGGATCAGTAATATTCTATTGTATATATGAACCATCTCTTCTTTATCCAATTGTCTATTGATGGGCACTTAAATTGCTTCCATATTTTGGCTATGGTAAATAGTGCTGCAATGAACACAAGTGTACATATATCTTTTCAAATTAGTGCTTTACTTTTCTTTATATAAAGGCTCTTATTTTAGATAATACTAAGTCTACCAATGCTAACCATGTGACAAGTAATTATTGCTTTCATTTTCTGAAAAAAAAAAAGATTAAAAAAATGTTCAGGATTATTATAGTATCTATTTTGGAGGCTTTTATGAGAATTAAATGAAATAATCTTTTTAAATCATCACTTAGCACAAAGGAACATCATAAGTACTCAAATATTAGTTACTTGATTATTAAAGCACTTGCCACACCCTAGTAAGCATACAATGAATTGTTACTAAATCTGAAAGAGAATGAGGAGAACTTATAGCTTGTGCTGTCTTCCATCTTTCCTAAAGAAAGCATTTTTGGAGTAAAGACATCTTTTCTTAGGTGCACCACAATTCCCTCCCCATTTAGGAAGTGGGCAGATGATTTTCGACAATATCAACAGGAGTGTTGGGAAGGGGTCAGGATTACCAAGGGGTAGCTGAGGTGCAGGGGTTCTGGTTGCCCCATCCATGCTTTCACACGACTGTCAGACTCAGGAGCTTTTTATTAGTTAATAAAGAGTTAAAAGGGAGTGACTTTCTTTAGGATTGAGTTTCCTGGTTTTCTGCCCTGCATCGGAGCATGCATTCTCCCTAGGTGTTCCTAGAAACTTTTTTAGTTCAAGATCTCTTGATTTTAGCCCAAAACTGAAATCCAGGGCAATTTAGCAAATTACTGAATAAAGATAAAATGAGTTTTTTGAGGATTACTCATTGTAGAGACCGAACCAATAGGAGCCAGGAATTGAAAAGAAGTAAATCTGATTAAAAAATAATGTGTATGTAGAGAAGTTTCAGTATCCCATGAATTAGCAGTCATCTTGACTCGGTTTAATTTCTATAATAGTGAAACCATGGTCTAATTATTTATGGGCTTCTCAGGTGAGTTGAGAATGGACAAACTATATTAAAAAATCATTGTAATGACAAATATCCAATGGAAAGGAACTAACAGTGTGATCTCTATAAGGTTTTGAGAGAGCTTCAGAAAACTATTAGACTTTTATTATCTGACTCAGCTTGCACCTGGATCCTGCCAAGACCAATGTTGATAAATAGTAAGCACACACAAAAACCACTGTTCAATCAGTCATTTCTCTTTGATACTATCTTCCAGATGTACCTGTTTCCTTCCTATTCAGAGCTCTTGGTACTCCTGCTGCTCCATTTTACTACTGTATTTATTCTCTCTCAGGGATAATTTGTATTGTGCCAACCTTTACCAGCACTGGTTGAATTTTATATTTACTCCTTGGACATTGTCTGTCTTGGTTCTTTTGTAATCTTGACATTTGTCTGATCATATCAAATGTAGTCTTTCTTTAATTTGTTAGTATGCCCATTATTTGGTTCATTTAAGGCTCGGTATAGCCTGAAAGAGGTTTCTTTCTCTGTAAATAATATACCTTTATATCCTTCCCACCAGAAAGACAACTCACAACTTCCAGTGTCATTTGAAATCTGGCTAGAACAGCAGGGAGACAACTTCAAACCTTTCTCTGTGAGTTCTTTGCATTGTCCCACTATCCCAAGGAAGCTTCTAACAGTTTTGTCTACCTCTTTTCTCTGTGGCAATATGAAAAAAAAAAAGAAAAAACATTTTGTTTTTTATACTATTACCATTACTTCTATAGTAATACCTTTAGTTTACTTTAGTTTATCTCATTTTTGTGTCAGACACAACTTCTAAGCATTTTTTATTGTTGTGTAGTTGGGGTTCTTTAGTTTGTGACCCGAAACTAACCTTAGCTAGGAAAAAAAGAAGAGAATTAACTGGCTCATAGAGTTAAAAGCCCAGAAGATTATCTTTCTGTAGGCATGGCATCATATATATGCTCAAATAAAAGGAATAGATTTGTACTTTTCTCCACTTCACAGGTTAAATTTTCTACTCTATTTCTTTCGGTATCAAGGAAGTTAGAACCTTTTATTGGCAAATATGGTGGCAAAGATGGCTACTAGAAACTTAACATGTATATCACTGTATAGTTCCTTATAAATAGGAATTTCAATAAAAAATGCTTGGCTCTGCTTGCCTTAGATATAGACATACATACACATTGTCTGAACTAATCACTGTGGTCAGGGGAATCAATATTCTTAGTGCCCACGTGGGACGGTAAATCCCTCTCAAATTTCATAAAATGTATTCCTAACATTAAAAAAGTGTTCTAAGAAGAGGAAAGAGAGATGTTGGGAGAACACAAGCACAGATATTCATTATATCATTTATTAATCTAATTCAATATTTGGAAAAGCCCTGTGAGATGGATATTAATTTTACAGAGAAGGAAACTGAGACTCATATAAGTCATCTAGCATACTAGCAGTCACATGGTAATAAGAGGGATTGCTGGGATTTGGCTTCTGGAATGTCAGATGCTACAGATGCTGGGCCTTCAACATTTCCCATCAATTCTTTTGTTTTTCTGAATAGATATTTATTCCTTTAGACAAATTCTAAAATGTGGCTAATTCAAACTGACTCTACGCTCCTCAAAACTCTGCCACCTCTTTTCTCACTCTCTATAGATTTAGTGGCCTGCTACTTTTCAGTAAAAATAGAAGCTATTCGGTGGTAATTTCCCCAATATTCTGTCACCTCATGGAGACATCTATATTTGCATGTACCCTTTTCTAAATCTCTTATCCAGTTTGAGGCTTATCTTGCATCAATGTTCTAGATTCTACTCCCTCCTCATATCTTGAGATCCTTATTCAGTCATCCTCTATCTCACCTCAGTCTTCAACCTCACTACTGATCCTTGCTCATTAGCATTAAAACTCAGATTTGCAAAAATCTCCTTTTACCTCCTGACCCTCTCCAGCTTAGGTCCTCTTTATATGACTCTTCTCAGCTGGAATTCTTCAGTTTTCTACACTTGCTGGCTCCATTTCCTCTGTTCCTCTGTAATCTTCAATTTGCAGTAGACTGTCTTCTACCTCTATCACATTACCAAGTTTCTGTTAAGCTAATCATTGACATCTTTGTTGATACATTCAGCGGATCCCTTTTGGACCTTATTCTACCTAATACATCTACAGCTTTAAACTCAGTTTATGATTCTTTTTTTTTTTGAAACCTCCAAATTTGAAGTTTCTCAGACATCTGTACTAAGCCGTCTTTTTATTCTCACTTTACAATTCCTTTCTAGGTTATCTCATATATGCCAATACATTTCATTTACCAGTTAAATACTGATGATTCTTGAATTTAGATACCTGCCTTCTTCGATGCTTCTCTTAGAATTTTAGGCTTCTATATCCAACTGCTAGTTGGCTCTCTCCAATAGAATGCTTCAAAAGCACTTCTACCTTATGATGTTCAGTACTCAAGTCTGTTTTCCCCCCTAAACTGAGTACTTCATTAGACTCGCATATTTCATTATATGACACCTCTATCTGGTTCCTAAAGCCAGACACAGGTGATATCCTAGACTATTTTTTATCTCCCTCACCAACCACATTAAATCTATCAGCAAATCTTATCAATTCTAAATGAAAACTATATCTTGAAATCATCCACTTCCCTCATCTTTGTTCATATGTCTGTAGTTTAAGCCTCTATGTTCTTTCACCTGATCAGCCATGATACTTTCTTAACTGGTTTCTATTCACCATACCACAGCAGCAGAAATTTTTTTCTCAAATCTGATTATGTTATTCCTCTGCATAAATTCCTTCAATTCCACTAGCCCTACTACCATCCAGTGGCCTATAGTCTTACAAGGACCCCTGTCTATCTCCTTTACTTATCTAGCCTTATCTTTCACTACTCTTCTTTGTCTCTGAATTCAGCTGTACTGAAATACTTAATATTACTTTTATGAGTGATACAGTCAACCCTTGAACAACATGAATTTAAACTGCACAGGTCCACTTATATGCAGATTTTTTCAATAAATACTGTGAATATATTTTCTCTAATAATTTTCTTAATAATATTTCCTTTTATCCAGCTTATTTTATTATAAGAATACAGCATATAATACATATAGCATAAAATATGTTAATCAACTGTTATTGATAAGGCTTCTAGTCAACAGTAGGCTTAAGTAGTTAAGTTTGACTTAAGCAGAACCTATGGTTCATATCAGCAGAACCTAAGCTGTATCTTGAGTCAAAGTTATATGTAGTTTTTTGACCATACAGGGGGTCCGCATCCCCAATCTCCACGTTGTTCAAAGGTAAACTATATTTTACCTCCAAATAAACTTCCCTGTGCCTTAAAGATCCTATTGAGTGTTCATATTACGTGTACCCAGATCATCTTGTGCTTATGGTATGGTATTGCAGTTGCTTATTATATCAGTCAGTATTGGCCAGGAAAACGGACAACACTATAAGTATTTCGAGAGATTCAATATAGCAAATTAGTTGCTTAAAAATCAATTGGAAGAGCTGGAGGAAAAAATGTCAAGAAGGCCAATTCTAGATTTCAGGTTCAATTCTAGCTTTCAAGAATCAAGAAGTTGCTGCTTGCTCTACCTAACCTCATCCACTCCTTCTCTAAGGTCAGGAAACAGGAAGGAGCTAGTGAATATGACCAAAACTGCCATGTAGGATGGAAATAGGTTACTCCTGTGGAAGTACCTACAGATTGCTACAAAAATCCAAAATTTATAAAGGCTCAGGCATCTGCCTGCTGCTCCAGAGAAAAGGTAGGATAACTTATGCTTTTCTTCTGCTTTACAAATGTCAAATTATGGTTCATATCAGCAGAACCTAAGCTGTATCTTGAACCCTTCTGGTAAGGGAATCTGGGGAAAATTGTTTCTAATCTTACAGTCCCTGTAATCCAGGGGAGAGTAAAGAAAGGGGTGAAAAAGGCGTCAAGTTCCAATATTCACCACAACCATTAATTTATCTGATACTGTGAGCTATCAAAAACTATGAGCTCTGTGAGAGTAAGGACCATGTGTTTTCCTATTATTTCCACCTCAGGACCATCCAAATGACTGGCCCAATGAATATTGATGTAATGGAAGAATAATGAGGTCTTTACATCTCAAAGATGTATTAGGGACATTATTGTTTATAAAATGAAAGTTAATTACAGTCTAGATTCTGTCATAAGCACATAAAGTTCTTTATTATTTTTGTTATATTGATATTTTAATACACTATTATACACAGAGACCATGCTAAGTCTCTTTACCTGAATGAAATAATTTAATCCTTAAAATAGCTCTATGAAGTAGATTCTATGATCACCTTAGTTTTATAGATAGAGAATTTAAGGCTTAGAGATTAAATAGTTTATCCAAGGTCACAAAGTTTCTAAAGGAATAAGCTATGTTTGAAACCCAAGGATGCCTTATTTCAAAGCCCATATCCATTCTCCACTACATCATCTCCAGCTCAGAGAAGTGGAAGAACTTGTCCTGTGGGCATTTCATGTGGCCATGGGATTTATTCATCACCTTTTGACTTTAGAGACAGTGCTTTCTGAATTCTCACACTGCATCAAATCAAATGGCTTATCTCTTGCATAACAAAGAGGCTTTCCTAGTTTTTTTTTTCCCCAGAAAGGACCAAGCATACCTTTTAGTAGCACAAAGTGATTACAATCTCATTTTAAGAGTTGCCAGATAAAATACAGGATGCCTAGTTAAATTTGAATTTCAGATAAACAACATATCTTTTTAGTATAAGAATGTCCTAAATATTGCATGGAACATACTTATACCAAAAAAATTCATTGCTTATTTGAAATTCAAGTTTTACTGGCTGCCCTATATTTTTATTTGCAATATCTAGAAACCCTACCTCATTAGGAGCCACATTAATAAATGTAACCCATTCTATTTACTAGATATTATAGCTTACATAGCACTTTCACTACCTTTAACTTATGCAATACATGCAATAAGCTTAGGAGAAATAAACGATTTCCTCTCCAAATGTAACTGAGGATGCTGGGCTCAGAATAGTTAAGAAATGTGCCCATGATCATATAGGTCATGAGTAGTAGAGCTAGAGTTTAAATCTAAATCTGTCTCACTCCTCGTTTTGTTTTCTTTTCTTAATCACCCTTTGAAATCCAGATCAAGTATCACCTCTTTGGGAAACCTACCCTATCCAAAAGCAAATTTGTTGCTCCCTTTTTTATGCTCCCATACGCATTAGCACATGTCATGAGGAGATGCAGCACATCGCTCCATGATTGTTTATATGTTGTTCTCTCTGCCAGAACTGAACTTCTTTGAGTAGTATGGTAGGCAGAATAACAGCCCCCAAAAGATGTTCACATCTGAATTCCTGGAAACTGTAACTATTTTACCTTACATGGCGAAAGGGATTTTGTAGATGCGATTAAGGATAAGGAACTTGAAATAGAGGAATTATCTTGGATTATCCAGATGGGTTTAATCTGATCATTTGCATCATTAAATTTGGAGAATCCTTCCTGGCTGTAGTCAGAGGAAGATGCAATGACGATAGTAGAAGAAGAGTCAGAGAGATGCAACTCATTGGCTTTGAAGATAGATGAAGTGAGTCACCACTGGAAAAGGCAAGGACACAGATTTCCCCGCTAGAGCTACCAGAAGGGAACATAGCCCTATAGACTCCTTCATTTTAGCCCAGTAAGACCCGTTTTAAACTTCTCATTTCTATAAAAATAAGTTTGTGTTGTTTTAAGTTCCTAAGTTTGTGGTGATTTGTTACAGAAGGAATAAGAAACTAAAAGAAGTAGGTACCACCTCTTATTCACTGCTATATTTCTTATAACTAGCAAAGTACCAAGCAAGCACATAATAGGTGCTCAGAAATCATTTGTTTGTGTGAATAAACAAAAATTATAGCACACTGCTTCATGATCAGAAGATGATGAAGAAAGAGCCACTCAACAAGAGTATAGGGAAGAAAAATGATCACTATGCATCTTCCCTGAGCTAATGATAACAAACGATCTTCTCTATTTCTTGGTACAATGAGTCATGACCATAAATAGAGCAAAAAGGGAACAATAAGTAATGACTCCTGAACAAGCCTTTATATATTCCTAGTTGTGGGTGTGAACCTGAAGGAAGTCCTCACTCATAGTTGCAACAATAATAAAAATAGCTACTATTTCTTGAATGACTACTAGAATAGCTGTCAAACTTTGGTGTACATTAGAACAATATGGAATATCTGCTTACAGTTGCATATTCCTGGGTCTAGCCTCTAGAGATTCTGATTCAGCAGGTTGGAGATGGAGCTCAGGTGATTCCGTGGACCATATTACATCCATACTGCACAGTACAATACTGTGCAAGAGATTACATATATATAATATACTAATATCCTTCTCTTAATATTGCCTTCTTGTTCCTGCAAGTTGCTCTGGGGAGTACTTCTTTGGTTCTGAGAGCCACTCTGTTACCAAATCTTACACCTAAGTGAGAGAGCAAAGGTGAGGGGAATCACTCTCATTTTTTAAAATGCATTTCCATCATGAAGTATCTGAAAGTCAAGATAATCTAAGAGAAAATACATAATTTTCAGAAATTAAGTGAGCTGGCGTCAGAAACATCAAATACAAGAAGAATTTCTCAGAAGAGTTCATTGTGGCATCTTAAAACCAGGAAAGTATAAAGAAAGAAATTTCTCTCTTTTTTATTTATTTTTAGTTAGGCAAAAGAAAGAACTTCAATCTTTAATGAACCACTAGAACTAAAAAGTAACGGATGTGAAGAAATGTTTCCAATTGATTGTTTTTAAATGATGACCCTTTTTTCTGCTTAAAAATGTAGCACATACTAAAACTAAAAACATAAATAAATAAATTGAACACCCAGAAAGATGCAAAGAAGAAAATGACAATTTCCTATAATTTCACTGCCTAAAAATAAGCTATGGCTAACATTATCATTTATTACCCTCAATACCTTAACTGTACATGCATATGCTAGCTATTTGAGGTCATACTGTACATGCAATTTAATATCATGATTTTTTCCTACTTACATATATTTCCTACTTATATATATTTCAAGTAGGAAATTATATATATTTCCTACTTAAGATTGTAGGATATACATGCTGCCCTACGGTCAATTTATCGTAAAGAGATTGATTTTGTTATTTTCCTTTAAGAGAACCGAGAAGTTCAGAAATCCTAAGAAGAGTCTGAAAAAATAACTTCATACTCATAGTCTCTGCATATTATTCTCAAAAAGAAGCAATTAGGTCTTCCTGGAGTGTCAGAGGCATTGAGTCACTTGCAGCTGCTGACTGCTAATCATATTAGACAGAAGTTAATTTTGAGTTAACTTGCCCTCTGGCACCCATGTCAGACGGTATGGTAGTTCCTTTATTTACAGTGGCATGCAAGTGGTCAATGCCATGTTTAGAGAATAATGTGCATTCCAGGCCTGCCATCCTCAAATGATTGCAAAGCTTTGTTGGAAAAGACAGAATTCTAGAATGTTATGACCATAAATTACATAGTTGGAAATTGTCTTTCTCTAAAAGTTTATGTTTTCGGTGCAGTGCTGTTTTTCTTCTGGACTTGAATTTGACTGAATTCCACTTGTCATCACTACGAAATATTTTGTTTTCATTTTCGATTCAGTCATAAATTGCCAAAAATATTTTTTCAGGAGATAAATTAGAGTGTAGTAATAGCACAACTGAGTCTCAGCCCTGGAAAGTATTCGCTATATGTTAAATATACATTGGGATACTTAAAAAAAAAATGATTGCATCAAAAGTTGTCAATATTGCATCTATCTTGATGCTAAATTGAAATCTTGTGATTTGCTGAGTCTTTTAAGTCTATTGCCAAAGGGGGCGGCAATTTTATTAGCTTCTTATTCTAATGAAAATAAGTTACCACGTTAGAGACATGAGACCAAATCAGGAAGGCCAGGTTGTCCATCCTTTCAGTATCCTTTTATCTAAACACACTGGAAACAGCCATTTAATCTGGTTCAATCCACTTTAGTGGGCACCTTCAAAAGCTTTAGTGTGAGTTATCCTTTCATTTTTCTAACCTGA
Source organism: Pteropus alecto (assembly GCF_000325575.1). Taxonomy (NCBI): domain Eukaryota; kingdom Metazoa; phylum Chordata; class Mammalia; order Chiroptera; family Pteropodidae; genus Pteropus; species Pteropus alecto. The sequence goes on from NW_006443567.1 coordinate 65,940, forward strand.
TAACTCGTTTTAAATTACACAAAGGCCACATTTTTGTTTGGTCAATAAACCCGAAAAACTATGTTTATGTAAAATTTCATCAAAGGCAAGTAATGTTAACAAATATATTTGTGGTTTCTTGCTAATTTTTTAAAATATGGTGGCATTAAAATACAGAGGGCATTGCAGAATTGTTAGGGCATTGCTTTGAGAGAGGTACTTCCATTAAGATATCTGTAAACGTTCAATAAAATGACTATTAGGAATAATTGGATTTTATGCTAAGAACACTGTAAAATAGTGCAAAGAGCACAGAGAATATGAGGAATGTGTTCTAGTTCCCACTTTGCCACAAATAAGCTGTGTGAGCTTGAGTAAGTCACTTTACTTGCCTGTGTTAGAAAAAATGAGAGAAAAATGATAAAATATATCATTATGTACAATGTCAAATAGTCCTTTTGAAATAAGTAGAGTTAGCAATCTGAGAAAATATAGGCTTGCATTAAAAATCAGAACAAATATGCAATAGCAATGAAAAAAAATTAGTTTAACCCCAACTGTTGTCTGTAAGACATAAGGAAAAACAATCATGTGGTCATTTGCATAGTTTTGATCACAGAGGCAAAATATGGTTGGTAGCACTCCCTTGGAAGAAAACCATCTAGCTTGAGGGTTATCACTCAGGAAGGATTGTGACAGATTCCTAAATAAGGTGGCTTTTGGATGCCTGCCACAGCCCATAGGGTTGTGGCATAATTACAAAAGGAGGAGCCTATATAAGCCTAATTTGGTTAAGAGAGCAGCCCTGTGGGACTTTCCTGAATTCAGAACTAATGCCTAGGAACCTGGATAGTGTCAAAAGAAAACGGACAAGGACAAGGACAAGGACAAGGACAAGAATTGGTTGTATAACTATGTGTGAGACCTTCATGGATACTTTAGACCTGTTTCTTCTCCTAATGACTCTAGTCATGTCTGTGTGATCGATAAATCATGTTCTTGTGTGGTCACTTTGCCTTACCTGTTCAACTGGTCAATTTTGCTTTGCAAAGGATACAGTGAACTGGGCAAAGGTGGCAACATGACCTCTGATCACCCTTCCTTTGCAATTGGTGCAATGTAGGCAGTACTTTGGAGAAAAGGCTTTAAATTAATGTACACCTTGACTTGAGTCCTAATTCCACTACTGATGAACCGTGTGGCCCTGAACAAATTTCCTAATCTCTCAGCCTCAGTTTCCTTATCTGTAAAATAAGGATAATGATGGGTTCTACATTCTGTAATTATTATATATGAGAAGATTAGCAATTTGTCTAGGTTCACAAAACTAGGCATTGTTGAGTGAGGGTTAGCTGACTTCATGCCCTTGCTCACAGAAGTGACCTAATCAGCTCAAGATTGCCGAGCTATTTGGCAATGAAATTGGGTGTAGCAATTTCACTTACTCAAAATACGTCCCCTTTGACTTTCTTATTAAAGAATCATTTTTCCCCCAGAGCAGAAATGTGACCAACTAAAAGTTTGACTTCCTTAGTTTCCTTGGAGCTTCGGTTATATATGTGACATAGCTCTATCCAATATGAAATAATCAGAAATATATTGGGTAGGGTTTCCAATAAAGCTAGTTACCTTGATAAAAAGGACCAGACTCTGCTGACATGCACTCTTCTTTAGGCTTCGACATGGAAATAATACCTAGATGTGGGACCGCCATCTTTGCAACCATCTTGATACTAGAAAGAAAAAAGCTACATGCTAAAGATGGCAAAAAACAGAGATGAAAGCTGGAGGGAGCCTCTGCGGAGAAGCTGTGCCATCGCTGGACTATAAATTTACAGACTGCTGGTTGCATTAAAAAAATCACTGTGTACTGAAGTCAGTATAGTCTGGTTTCTGTTACACACAGCTAAACCCAATATTAACTGAACTATTAGGATTGAAAACTCTAGAAACTTATTCAGCATTTATTTTCTGGTGAGGTCCCTAGAAATGAAACTCTGGTAATACTTTCATCTTGTTTATTTGTAATAGTTATCATCCTGTCTTTGGTCTTAACCATCAGCTTCTCAGGGACAAAGTTCTTGGAACACAGGATAATGTGCACTCAACACCTATGATTGAAGGCTGGGGAAACTAGGGCCTAGAGAGAGGTTATTTCATGGTGGAGCACAGGTTAGTGCTGAGGATTTTTGATGTTTGCTCTAGTTCTCTTACCAATAGATCTGTACAGGACAGACGAGGATGGAGTTTTCCACCTGGCTAATGTTATTCATAAAAGTACTGGGCATCTGGAGGAGATATAAGTGCTTGGGCAACAAAAGAAACATTTTCCAATTTTATCATTTTCTTTCTCTGAACATGCTTGTTATTTGCTGTGTAGGCAAGGCACAAATCTGTTTCCTTATCGAAAATGGGCATAATAACGGTGTCAATGTCATAAGGTTATTGCTAAAATCTAAGGAGCTAATATACGTAAAGTTCTTACAACAGTGCCTGGAATATAAATATAAGTATAAAATTATAGCCCTTAGAGACGAACTTAATATTTTTAACTCTGAAATATAAATCTTTTAAATTTGTTGCTCTTGGAATGTTTGTGATAACTAAAGCAAAGTTTCTTTGGTCAGACAGATGTGAGTTCTAGACTGAGGTTTGTCACCTGTGAATTGTGTGACATTGGGAAAAACATTCAAATTCTACAAGTCTTGATTTCCTCTTCTGTAAAAGAGTATTTTTTTTGTAGCAATATCACTGAGTTGTAAGGATTAACAGATATTTTATGTAAGCATACAAGATAATGTCAGCATTCAGTAAAACATAGCTATTGTGATTTTAAAGTTGACTGTTTTTTAGAGCCTTTCTTCTAATATACTTTAGGTTTTTCTTTTTTTCATTGATCTCTGAGCTTGGACTATATGCCCATCACCTTCATTAACCTGGTATAGCCCATCTTTCTGGTAGCTGCATTTTAAAATCTCTTGGTAATGTTTCCTTTGTATGATGGTTAAATTTTATGTGTCATCTTGGCTGGGTTATGATGCCCAGTTGACCGATCAAATACTCATATAGATGTTGCTGTGAAGATATTGGAAGGTATGATTAACATTTACAATAATTTGATTTTAAGTAAAGGAAATTATTTTCAATGACATTGGTGGACCTCTTCCAATCAATTGAAAGCCTTAAGAGTAAAAAACTGGGGCTTGCTGGAGACAAAAGAATTCTGCGTTAAGACTGTAACATAGAAATCTTGCCTGAGTTTCCAGCTTGCTGGCCTACCCTTTAGAATTCAGACTCAAGACTGCAACATCAAGTATTGCATGAGTTTCCAGCCTGCCATACAGAGTTTGGACTTGCCAGCCCCCACAAATACATGAAACAATTCTTTAACATAAATC